>NC_133307.1:18680931-18820662 GCF_012295235.1 Primulina huaijiensis
TATGGAAAAACCACAACATTGAAGAAGCAACGTGGGAAACAGAGAAAGATATGAGATGCCAATATCCTCATTTATTCCAATAACTCCTAAATCTGGGGACCAGATTTTAAAAAAGGAGGGGGTATTGTGACACCCTAAAAACAAATGTGCATAAATGCAGTTTTGTTAGTATAAATTTTACTATTTTCAGTTTTAAAATTTTATCATATTATTTGTCGGTACAAATTTTATTTGTCCAAAGTATCTAGAAATACATTAAAATACATCACAATACACTTAATACGGAAAGGGAAAGAGGAGGCAAGGGAAAAAGAGAAGAAAAATAGAAGAAAAAGCTATACCCCTTTCCGAAAAATCCCGATAAATCACCAACTATTCAACTCATATCATAAAGCAATATAGCACTGGAGGTGACGCAAAAGGATTTCTCAAAAACCAGAAAATCAAACAAAGACATTCCGCAAAACGGCAACGGTATCCCGTATTCAAGCTAGGTACTTTTCGCTCATTTTTCTTATAGCTACACACCAAACTAGAGGTCGGCTTGAATAACAAAGTTGTACCTCTTGTTGCATAGATGAGGTACATACCACCCGTCATCCAAAAATATTGTCGGAACTAACATTTTCAGAATGCCGTAGTACCCTAGTTCACCATAGGACGATATTTAAATCTGGTATTGATCGATTAGGAATTTGACAAAACTTTCAACAGAAGAATTCAAGATCATAAAAAGTTATGCATTCTGAAAAAATTCTGGCCGCGCGTAGACGCCGGACGGCCAGCCACGCGCCGGAACAGTCGGCGCGTGTATCTCACGCGCCGTCGGATCGGCGATTTTCCGACGGCCGAACGTTCTTGATGATATTCCCGACTTTTTGGCCAACTTTCGTAATGTTTGGATATACCTTCTAATTAATATGAATTTTGGAAACTTTAGTAAAATCAACCGGGTTAAATTTTGAACAAAAAATAATCTGAAAATGATCAGCTAGTTACTTTAATGCTCTAACATATAAATATCATTCATAATATATTTTTAGGATTTGCTCCAGCAACTCGGATTATTAATCAAGCCTAAACTGTAAGTTATCAGGTGAGGAAACTACTATTCATTCTTCTCTTAAAGCCTTTGGCATTTGGCCTGGAAATTTCAATAGCATTTATTTAATGTTCAAATATCATCCACAGTTCATTTCAATTACTGATATATTTTCTTGCATATTTACGAATGGATTGATATACCATTAATGAATGGAGTCATGGACAACGGATTTCGGTCCGGAAATTGAGCCCACTGGACAACGTGGCTTCGGCCCGGAAAATGTGTCCAATGAACAACGGGTCAAAAGTCCCGGGTATACGGTTCATCTGAACAACGCGCACTGAATATTTCGGTTCGGAGAATGGTTCACCCGGCTCGTAAAAAGTGCTCAATTAGAGCTATCAATGTTAATTTATGGAATTTTCATTTATCTACTATTTCATTGCATATCATTCATAATATTTAAATTGTTATGTCTATTATTATGATGAAGTGTTATTTAAAAGCCATTTACTAATTTAAACTCACTAAGTCCTCAAAGACTTAACCCTCTGTTTCTTTTCGTCTATTGTAATTTCCAGACACAGGAGCCCCCGAATTGGAACAAGAGGAAAATAACTGAAGCTGAAATAAGAGCATTTGAAAGTTGGGATGATCTGTTTATAAATGAATGTTAAACTTCCGCTGTAACATAATTGTGTATATGAATGTTAAACTTCCGCTGTAAAATAATTGAACATATTTGAAATAAGAATGTAAATATTTGTAAATAATCTTTAAATTATAATAGAAAATATTTAAATTTTTATCTACAATATCTTTCTAATAATAATATGGTAAAAAAAAAAATTGAGAAGTTCAATAAAGAAAGATTGTAGAAAATGTGGCATTTAGTAAGGGAATAAGTATGAATTCCTAAACCGGGCGCCACAGAGGTGGTATCAGAGCCTAGGTTTCTTAGAACCTAGAGACAGAAGCCTAAGGTCAATTATAATATGTTAATCTTTATGTTGTCTTCATAATTGAAATGTTTTCCTTTCAGGATGACGGAGTCTAGTGGGACATCAAGAAATAAACAAACTAGAATCATCAAACAAATGGAGGAAGAAATAGCAAAATTAAGCAAAGAAAACTCGGATTTGAAATGTCTAGTGAACATGTATCGGGAGCATTTTGAAACCTTTGGAACAACTGAAACTTTTCATGGATTTATTGAAGAACGGATGAGGGCTAATAATCTAGCATATCAGGGAGAATTAGGTCATGTACTGTTTGAAAGAGACTGCACTCTTATATACTTACTAGACATGCATGAATTCTATGACCGAGGTTTGATTAATTTCTTAAAAGGAGCATCACACCCTTCGATCCACATTGACCACTTAATCATGCATGGGCGTGAACTGGTTTATCAATCTATCCACGGAATGGAACCTGGTGTTATCGGTCCATCTTACACAAATCAGACCACAGCTCCTCCCATCACTTGCACATTTGAAACCGGAGGTAGTAGTATTCCAAAGTATGTACCAGCTCCTTTTGCCGAATATTCTGGAATCATGAACACAACAATAGATCAAGACCCCTTTATGATAAAAGATTATCTGTTGCAGTCACCGGAAGTTGAATTTATTCCTGACCCTATGTGGGAAAACTTTGTATTTGAAATAGATGAACTTATTCCAATAACTATCCTACCTGAAAGTGAAAATGAAAATGAGCTTAGTTATGAACCGGACCCAGTTGAACCACATACATCACGGCCGAATACGGATCAAAATGTTACCATGGGAACCACAGGCACAAATGATGGCTCGAGCCACACAACTTTTATAGATCTCTCCGATGACGAATGAAGACAATGACTATTTGGCACTAGTATATAACTAGTATTAATAATCATCATCTTTTGTAGGCATGATGATTATCATGGTCATCATTTTTTGTAGGCATGATGACTCAGTTTGCTTGTTCTGTTTGTATTTTGCTTGGGTATTGTAAATATTTGAAACATGTCTTGTTTATAAATAAAACTGACTGTTTACCCTCTGACATAACTATGTACATTCATTACAAGATATGTTCATATTTTATATTTATTTGTTTAGAATGACGTCTTCACAAAATAGTACTCAAGCCAGAATCGGACAAGAAATTCCCCCTCAAGATGACCACAACTCAACAACTGGTGGAAATTCCAGAAACGCTCAACACAATCCCCCCAAGAACAAAACATACAAAATATGTTTGAAATAATGCATCAATTTATGCAGTTTTGTCAGCAAAATCAACCACGACCTCATGAACAAGCTCAAGAACGTCACATTGAGGCAAATGATCGAGCTCTTGAGAGATTTTTGAGATTCAAGCCGCCAAAGTTTGAAGGCAAATCAGATGCGTATCAAGCAGAATCTTGGCTAAGCAAAATCAACAAAATATTCTCTATTTTTAATTATTCTGAAGAACAAAAGGTAAATTTTTCCACTTACTTATTTGAAGAAGCAACTCATGACTGGTGGCGTACGGTTGAACATAAATGGACAAAGAACCACACCCCAAAAACGTGGGACAATTTTCTGCAAGAGTTCGAAGGTAAATATATAACTCAAGTTATATTAAATACCTGAGAACGTGAATTTATGGATTTAGTCCAAGGTGACATGACCGTAGCTCAATATGAGACAGAATTCCACCGTCTTATACATTATGCACCACATTACATGGAAGATGAGGTAAGAAAAAGAAAAAAATTTGTTCAAGGATTAAAGCTCGATATTCGTTGGGCAACACTGTCCACAGAAGTTACCAGTTATGTTTCTGCTGTTAATCAAGCCCTACGAGTGGAAGAAGACATCAAGGCACTTCTTAAAAAAGAGGAAGAAGAAAAGAAAATCAGAAAGCCCAACCTTTTTGAGGATAACCGGAAAAGAAAATTTGAAAAAAGAACACAACCAGTTAGGCAAGGAGAAGCTGTCAAAGGAAAAGTTCCAAGAAACAACAATAAAAAGTGGGGATATTGTGGATTACCAAATCATGAAGAAGAAAAGTGCTGGAGAAAAGGTGGGAAATGTCTTATTTGCGGAAGTGAGCAACACCGTATTCAAGAATGTCCAAAAAGAACGCGAAAGACTCAACCCACAACAAAGCCAAGGATACCTGCTCGAGCCTATGCCCTCTTAAGAAACCAAGAGGAGGAAGTTGACCCCACTGCAGTCGTAGAAGGTACTGTTACCATATTATCCAACTCTGCAAAAACTTTATTTGATCCAGGAGCTACTCATTTTTTTATCTCAAAAGTTTTTGTACGTAAATTACCACTGTTATTTGAACAGCTACCATATAGCTTCGAAATTTGCTCACCTTTAGGGACAACGATGATTACTGACATCATTTACAGAAACTGTCCCTTAAACTTCCTAGAAAAAGAATATCTAGCAGATTTGATTGAATTACCTATCCAAAACAATGATATTATTCTTGGAATGGACTGGTTATTTAGACACCAAGCCCAACTCAATTGTTACACAAAAGAAGTTTATCTTCAAACTTCTCATCCAATCATTTCCAAAACTAATCATACCATGGGAATAGTATCAACAGCAGAAGCTAGGGCTATACTAAAAGACAAAGGACAAGGATTTCTGGCTTATTTGATAAATAAGCCAAAAGATCAACTCAAGATATCAGAAATCTCAGTTGTACAAGAATTTCCAGAGGTTTTTCTTGAAGAGATCAATACTGTACTTCCTCAGAGAGACGTAGAATTTTCCATTGATCTAATACCTGGAGTACAACCCAGATCCAAAACTCCATACCGAATGGCACCTTCAGAGTTAAAAGAATTAACACTTCAATTACAAGAACTCATGGACAAGAAATATGTTCGGCCTAGTACATCTCCATGGGGTGCTCCTATATTATTTGTCAAAAAGAAAGATGGAACTCTAAGGATGTGCATTGATTATCGAGAACTTAACAATGTTACCATCAAAAACAAATATCCTCTCCCGCATATCGAAGAATTGTTTGATGTTTTACAAGGGTCTCAAGTATATTCAAAACTTGATTTGCGACAAGGATATTACCAATTGAGAATTAGGGAGGATGACATCTCCAAAACGGCTTTTAATACCCGTTATGGACATTATGAGTTTGTGGTAATGCCATTCGGATTAACCAACGCTCCTGCAGCTTTCATGGATATGATGCATCGAATATTTCAACCATTATTGGATAAATTCGTTGTCATATTCATAGATGACATTTTGATATTTTCAAGAAGTCATGAGGAACATGCTCAACATTTACGATTGATTCTCAAAACTTTGAAAGAGCATCAATTGTATGCCAAATTCAGTAAGTGTGAATTTTGGCTAGAAAAAGTGTCATTTCTTGGCCACTTTATCTCTAAGAAAGGACTGGAAGTAGATCCTGCAAAAATAGAACCCATATCTCGTTGGAAACAACCAATCAACATCACAGAAATTAGAAGTTTTCTCGGTTTAGCAGGATACTACCGAAGATTCATTAAAGATTTTGCGAAAATTGCTGTCCCCCTGACACAGCTAACTCGCAAAGACAACCCTTTCTTATGGAATGATGAGTGTGAGAAAAGTTTTTGCAAATTAAAAGAAATGCTTACCAGTGCACCTATATTAGCTTTACCAGAAGTGACAGAAGGATTTGTGGTGTACACAGATGCCTCAAAAGAAGGCTTTGGATGTGTATTAATGCAAAACGATAAAGTTATTGCATATGCATCTAGAAAATTAAAGAATCACGAGTTAAATTATCCCACTCATGATCTGGAATTAGGAGCAATAGTGTTTGCATTAGCAAAATGGAGACACTACTTATACGGTTCCACTTTTGATATTTATACAGACCACAAAAGACTGAAGTATTTATTTAATCAAAAAGAGCTGAACATGAGGCAAAGAAGATGGATTGAATTTTTGGAAGATTACAACTGTTTCATTCGTTATCAATCAGGTAAAGCTAATGTAGTGGCTGATGCTTTAAGTAGAAAGATTAGCATGGCTTGTTTGGAAATGAAAGAAGAAAGAGAATGGGTACACATCCATTCTCGTGGGCACTTGGTTGGATTGAGAATCGAACCTGAATTTCAAACCAGAATTAAGCAAAATCAAGAATTGGACCAAGAACTTTCAAAACTCCGTACTGATACCAATTTCGTCACCAACTCACAAGGAATACTATGCTATCATGACTGTATTTGTGTGCCTAGCTCAATGAAAAAGGAAATAATGGAAAAATCACATCAGTCTCGGATCAGCATTCATACAGGAGGATCTAAGATGTACCAAGAGATTAAAAAACACTTCTGGTGGAAAGCAATGAAACGAGATATTGCAGATTTCATTTCACAATGCCTATCTTGCCAAATGATAAAGGCTGAACATCAAAGACCAGCAGGTCTTTTGCAACCACTTCCTATACCAGAATGGAAATGGGATCAAATAACTATGGACTTTGTGACCGAATTACCCCAGCTCCTAGGAGGTTTTAATAGCATATGGGTAATCGTTGATCGCTTGACCAAGTGAGCACATTTCATACCCATAAGTCACAAATATGGGGTGGAAAAACTGGCTGAACTCTATCAGAAGGAAATTATACGGTTACATGGTATTCCCACTACCATAGTATCTGATAGAGATCTGAAGTTTACGTCAAGATTATGGAAAAAACTTCAGGAATGCCTTAGTACCAAATTAAATTTTAGCACAGCAGCACATCCGCAAACCGATGGTCAGTCTGAACGAACCATTCAAATATTGGAAGACATGCTTCGCACATGTGTGCTGGATTTTGGGGAAAACTGGGGAAAACATTTGCCTTTAGTTGAATTTTCATACAACAATAGTTATCAATCCTCAATAAAAATGGCACAATATAAAGCATTATATGGAAGAAAATGTCGCTCTCCTCTTAACTGGGATATGGATGAATGGAGAGGCACAAAGAATGGACAAGAACGAGCAATCAGGCCTGACATTATACAAGAAGACATCGACAAAATACAATTTATCAGGCAACGAATACAAACAGCTCAAAGTCGACAGAAGAGTTATGCAGATAAAAGGCGGAAAGATTTGAAATTTGAAGTCGGAGATTACGTATTAATAAAAGTATCACCAAGAAAAGGAATCAAGAGTACTGGAAAGAAGGGAAAGTTGCATCCTCGATTTGTTGGACCCTTTGAAGTGATAGAACGAGTAGGCACAGTGGCTTATCGTCTATCTCTACCCGAAAATATCTCTGATATACATAACGTATTCCACGTATCACAATTAAGGAAATGCAAAGTAGACTCAGCTCAATTGATTGAACACCAACAGATAGATCTGGAAGAAAATCTAACATATGAAGAACAACCTGTGAAGATTTTGGACCAAAGAATAAAGGAACTCCCTGGTCGACCAATTCAGTTGATAAAAGTCTTATGGAAAAACCACAACATTGAAGAAGCAACGTGGGAAACAGAGAAAGATTTGAGATGCCAATATCCTCATTTATTCCAATAACTCCTAAATCTGGGGACCAGATTTTAAAAAAGGAGGGGGTATTGTGACACCCTAAAAACAAATGTGCATAAATGCAGTTTTGTTAGTATAAATTTTACTATTTTCAGTTTTAAAATTTTATCATATTATTTGTCGGTACAAATTTTATTTGTCCAAAGTATCTAGAAATACATTAAAATACATCACAATACACTTAATACGGAAAGGGAAAGAGGAGGCAACGGAAAAAGAGAAGAAAAATAGAAGAAAAAGCTATACCCCTTTCCGANATAAGGGAAAAAGAGAAGAAAAATAGAAGAAAAAGCTATACCCCTTTCCGAAAAATCTCGATAAATCACCAACTATTCACCTCATATCATAAAGCAATATAGCACTGGAGGTGACGCAAAAGGATTTCTCAAAAACCAGAAAATCAAACAAAGACATTCCGCAAAACGGCAACGGTATCCCGTATTCAAGCTAGGTACTTTTCGCTCATTTTTCTTATAGCTACACACCAAACTAGAGGTCGGCTTGAATAACAAAGTTGTACCTCTTGTTGCATAGATGAGGTACATACCACCCGTCATCCAAAAATATTGCCGAAACTAACATTTTCAGAATGCCGGAGTACCCTAGTTCACCATAGGACGATATTTAAATCTGGTATTGATCGATTAGGAATTTGACAAAACTTTCAACAGAAGAATTCAAGATCATAAAAAGTTACGCATTCTGAAAAAATTCTGGCCGCGCGTTGATGCCGGACGGCCAGCCACGCGCCGGAACAGTCGGCGCGTGTATCTCACTCGCCGCCGGATCGGCGATTTTCCCGCGGCCGAACGTTCTTGATGATATTCCCGACTTTTTGGCCAACTTTCGTAATGTTTGGATATACCTTCTAATTAATATGAATTTTGGAAACTTAAGTAAAATCAACCGGGTTAAATTTTGAACAAAACATAATCTGAAAATGATCAGCTAGTTACTTTAAAACTCTAACATATAAATATCATTCATAATATATTTTTAGGATTTGCTCCAGCAACTCAGATTATTAATCAAGCCTAAACTGTAAGTTATCAGGTGAGGAAACTATTATTCATTCTTCTATTAATATAATTGTATATATGAATGTTAAACTTCCGCTGTAAAATAATTAAACATATTTGAAATAAGAATGTAAATATTTGTAAATAATCTTTAAATTATAATAGAAAATATTTAAATTTTTATCTACAATATCTTTCTAATAATAATAATGGTAAAAAAAATAAAATTTAGAAGTTCAATAAAGAAAGATCGTAGAAAATGTGGCACTTAGTAAGGGAATAAGTATGAATTCCTAAACCGGGCGCCACAGTGATTGTGTGTGCGTGTGTGATCTATGAATACAATACTAAATTGTTCTCACATACTGAGGGAATTGTGCTTCTAATCTAAGCTGATAACACGTTGAAGTTTTCCCTCAAATCTGGGCCGGTTGCTTCTTGTAAGCTGATATGATTTGAGCATGCCCTATATTTTTCACACACTTGTTTTTCTATTCCTCTTTTTGTTGATGATCTTGATCTCCTATATATAGGGGCAGTGTAACCGTATATCAAGACTCATCAAATATTTTCGTTGGAATTTAAATCTGTTCCTCGAAATTTTTGTCTTATCCTTTCGACGCCCATTCTGGAACGTCTTGTCTTGTTCTGCTGCAACGTTCATTATTGTTCTTCGTCTGCGAAGTAGCTTGTACTTCTTTGCTTTACTGGATTCCATTAGATAAGCTTGTCTTGTTCTGCAAACTGATCGGCTCCTAACTGATACTCTGAACTTGTCAACTGGTCTTGAACTGGTCTGGTGAAATCACTTGGCTCGCCAGCTGAACCGATTTCACTGATTCAGTTGAACTGGTCAGTTGGGCTCTTCATCAGTTGAACTTTTTCATCAGCTGGCCGGACTTATGAAGATCTTCTGCTGAACCACTTATTAGCTGAACAAGCAGTTGAACTGGACTTTGATATATCAGTTGGACTGGTTCAGTTTGGTCAATCAGTTGGCACTTACATTTTGCGTCTCGATAGTTTCAGTTTTGGCTCGGTAACTGATCAGTTCGAAGTCTGATCAGTTTCAGTTTTTTGCGCACTTAGGTAAATTCGTTGTAAACAAAACTTGACAAATTTTGTTAACATCAAAATAAAGATTGCAAACTTGAAATGTTCCAACAAACAACTCAAAACATGATTTTCGAAAATCACTTATTAAATATACCATATATTAAATAATTAAAAATAATCATTTGATAAAAATATTTCTCCTTTACAGTCCCCTGTCTCCGTTCCTCTATCGTGTCTCGAATAATCCTTGAAAACATAATTTTATACATTCTAATAGAAAACCATATTTTTAAACATATAAACATGCCCACCACATTTAATCAATGCAATTAAAATGATTTAATTAAGAATTTTTCAATTTTCCTAGATTTGCACGCAGTTGGATTACGTTATCGTATTTTGGACCTTACAAAATCTTTCACTCAAAATTGTTTCCAAGGTATTTCCAAACCTTTCCTTGACATTTGAACTAGATACAAGTGACCTCATTGTCCAAAAATATATCAAATATTCTTACTAGGCCAGATAGTGTGAAGAAGAATCAATGAATCCTTACACAGAACCTTACCAATCTGTTATTTATTTCAAATGATCATCTTTAAAAGAAAATCGACAAAGTATATCATCAATTTTTCTCGAAGATTGATACTCTTGCTACTCAACTGGCCTCCATGCTTGAGGTTTTGAAGACCCTCGGTGTTGACAACAAGGTGAAAGTAAGTCAGTTGAGAAGTCAGAAGAAATGGGACACCATAGAACATCATCATAAGCCGACTGATCAGAAGAAACAAAATGAATCATCAACCAAGCACTTTAGCAGTCACAGAGATTCTCATCACAAATTCACAACTACAACTGAATGAATACAGTGACAAAGCTTATTAATACAAAGTGACATATGTGCAGATTTTTTCAAACAACAAAAAGAGATAAATTGTTAGATCAATTAAGTTTTGGTGGTTTTTTTAGAAAGCCAACCGAAGTCCTTCAACAAAATTACTTAACCATATTTCAAGGCATACCGAATTGAATTACGAGACCAACTAAAATTAAGAGAATGACTGATTTATAAGGCCTATGGAATCATAAATCAATCAGCCAAACTTATCATACAAACATTCCCTAGAATTCGTAAGTTTACTCCAAGTTAAGTATGAAAGCCTAACTGAATTGTCGGTTAAAGTGTTTCGTATTTTAACGGTCTATGATTTATGTTAGAATGTCATAATTTCCTGAGCACTACTCGCAATGTACTATTGTTAGAAATGACAAAGAGTTGGAAAATGACGTGATCAATGTCTGCACTATGTGTACCGAATATCAGATTTGATTTTACTTACTGTTGGATCAAAGTTTATAAATAGGGAAAGATATAAGTCGGTTTAGCTCTCTTGCATTTTTGAAAAATTTCAAGCATCCTCAAGGTTTAAAGAGTCCAACTAATAAAAGTTTCCTAATACACACTTGAGTGTTTTAGTAAGATCATTAAGAATCTTTTGTGACTAGTATTCTATTTCTTGAATACTTGTAATCTGACATTAAGTGTACTGATCAGTTTTGTTAAGTGAGTTACTAAGAGTTTCAATTAGGTAATGTGGTAAGTACTGCTAAAGTGGACGGTTGCAAAGTATTGTAACTGTCAAAAGTCTTTTAGTGAAATCATTCTGCAAGAAAGAAGGGTGACTTATGAGTAATTGAAATATACGAACAGTCTTAAATAAACTCGCGTTATTTATATTTCAATTAGCCTTTTCTTGTTCAATATTTGATAGCCTAATTGTTCTGACCTTAGGCTATTTTTGTGCTCAAACGTTATCAGTGAGCCTATTTCTGCGTGTTAACAAACTGCTGGCTTATTAATATCTAACTGACAAGAATTACATTTCAACGTTCTCTTTATGTTACATATCTCCTCTTTTGTATTTCAAGTAATTCTTACTTAAAATCTTCTTAAATTTTTATATATCTAAATTTTACATTACCGTGGTTTAGGGCATCTCACTTTTGCTTTCAAAATTTCCATATACCAAACACTTTTAAATACGTCAGCTTAAATTTTTAAGAGATTAATTAGTAGAATTCAAACATTGATTTTTTATTTGTTGAGTGCTTATATCACTTTCTCCATAGGACTGCTTGGATATTGTAGTATCAAATCATACGTGTTTCCTCTATTAGTTTTCTGTTTAATTTTAATAAGTACTCAATTATTAACCTTACTTTTGTGTTACAATGTGTTTTATTTTGAAGTTTTGAACATGATTAAACTTAAAGACATTTAAGTTATACAATTTTACCTTGTTTAATAAGCCAAATTGGCCATAATGCCACAAAGAAGAAAATAAAATGTCATAGAAGTCAATAAGATATTGAAATATCATAAAAGATCAAAATATGCTTGTTTAGAAGATCGTAGATTGATAAAAAAAAAAATATTTGACGAAGAAAACAAAAATAAATGCCAAGCCTAAGCACAATTGATACAGAAAATGTTGAGGTTGACTCGTAAAAATCTATAGTAAGCAGTGAAAATTTACTGCCTAATGTGCCAAATTGTGAATTTTGTGATGCAAAATGTATTAACTTAGAACCGCTGACATTTTTTTGTTCATTAGGAGAAATAAATCTTTTATTTACATACATGCCTTTTGAGTTTGTACAGTTGTATCTCGGTAATGTTGAAGATATTAAAGAATTCAATAATTGAGTTAATAGCTACAATAACATGTTTGCATTAACATCAATAGGGGTACATTGCAACAAATCTCTGGCTAAAGAAATGATGGAATTTGTACATTTCGTGTACAAGGTAAAATTTATCACTTTATGGACCAATTGATACCATTAAATAATGAAAAACCTATATGCAACTGTATTTTTCGGTAATGAACATGAAATCTTGAATCAAATGTTAATAATCTAAAATTTAAGGGAACTTTTGTGGAAAAATTAATTCATATTTTAGCAATAAATCCATTTGCAAATTTCTTTTGGAGTTTAATAACGTTCATAATCTAAATGAATATTAAATTATTTTACAATCTGACCCTGTTATTGACCAATACATTCTTAATAAACCTAATGTGTTTCAGATTGACGGAATATAGATAGAATCTAATGACGGAAAGAAATATACAACTCAACACATACAAGTATATATATCTAAAAAGTTATATAGCTGCACTCGGATAATTAAACACTACTTTGCTTGTTATGATCCCATGCCATATCCTCTTATATTTCTAAATTGGGAATTTATTTCCAAATGGGGAATTTGGTTGGCATAAAAAAATTGAAATATTGGATGAAAGACAAAAAAGAATGATTCCTAGACAAAAAACGAAGTTACCAAGGTCATGAGTCAATCAATTGGATCCTTAAGTATAAAAACCTTATATTCATTGTTTTTTTTTTTTTTTTTTTTTTTTTTTTTTTTTGTTTTCCTATTCTAGGGGGAGAGAAGGTCTCAATCTTGGGACCTATTACAAGGGGAAATGTGAGCTTTACCAACGGGCCAAACATCCCAAGCTCGTCATTGTTATCTTTTCCATATTGATAAATTTTCAAATTTCTTTTATTAATATTTGGCTTTAGTGATCTTATCCGTTGTTAAATGAATCAAATTACAGTTAATATTTTGAAATCTTGAAAAATGAAGTTCTGGTTCATAAATCCATCAACATCAATAGTGTTATTAAGTATAAAGACTGCATACTCGTTGCGATGCATTCAATATTGATATTCAGTTTTCAAATATCTAATAACTTGATTATAGAGTTGTCATCTGATTAGGTTTTAATATGAGCATATGTTTGATGTTCAATTTTAGGCAGCTAGCTAAGTTTCTTCCTCTTTTACCACATCTCTTATCTTTTTTTCTTGCTATTAATTTCCACCTTTACAAACTTCTTCCACTCTCGTCATTCTTATTTCTTTAAGCACAATTTCCACATGAAACAATAATCATGTAGCTACGAATATGAAAGAAAATAAAAATCATTATAATAAATGTAAATAGGGCTTTAAGAAAAAGACGATAGTACTCATATCATTCGATCTTATTGGCTAAATCAGTTTTCAAATAGAATCGATAAGTTTTTTTACAAATTATAATATGTATATGCAATTCTAACAAGATTAACTTTCGAAGTTTACAAATTGCTAAATTTATAATTTCTACACCTAATTTGTCATTTTACACCCATTCATGTCATACATTCAAAATCCATTTACTTGGTTTTTTAATTTAATAGATTACTAGCTTTTTTTTCAATACTTAACATTGATAATTCATTTTTTTTATTTCTTTAATGTTTGTACTTAAGCAGATTAATTTTGATTTCCCATTTTTTATTTCTTTAACGTTTGTACTTTAACAGATTAATTTTGATTAATATCTTCAAAACTGGAAGTATGTGTTGTTAGTTATGTCAATTAATTGTGAAGGAATCGATGTTGTTTTTTCATTTTAGTTTATATTTAATTATTTGTTATACATTAACAAAAATTAAAGTGTAAAATAATGCCTATACAAATGTAAACGCATGTTTCATTTCTTGAAAAAAAAAATAGAAAGAGTAATAGCTGCACTGCAAACTTGGGTAAACACATCAAGAATTGAGGTGACCGTGGCTGATACTAACTAACTAAATAAATAGATGAAAGGGAAAAAAAAAGCTCTTGAATCGTTGTACATTTTTCAAGATTTCTTCTCGTGTGTGTTATTCGTTCAAGATTTCTTCTCGTGTGACACCAAAAATAAATCTTGATAAAATAAATAAATAATGAAACAATATTTTTTTTTCAAACAAATAGAATTCCTGAAGGCCAAGAAAACAGGCAACAATCCGCAAAAGTAGGCTCCATACACGTGTTTTCACGCTCACCTCATTGTCACACAACGGGCGTCTACAGACAATGCAATCTTGTATCTGCATCTGTGGAACACAGCAGTGTTTATTAATTTCTTCTCCGTATAATCCTTTTTTTATGATTTAAACTTTTTTACCTGTGATTTACTATTTTTGGGCTGAGCAAGAATTTCCCAGATTTTGTGGGGTGTTGAAAAAAAGTTATTAGAAAACAAAAGTTGTATATTTTTTCTCTTACTTTTTGTGGGCAAATATTGGGAGGGCCTTCGCAGCTCCCCATTGGACTTGAGGCTTTTCTTGGTGTTTCTGGTGACTCTTGGTACGCTTTCTCTCTTTTTATGGTGCATTTTCTTGGTTGGGAATTTTTCGGTTTAATTGGGTCCGGAATTATTTTAGTTGTACCTTTTTGTTTATTGTTATTATTAAGAATATAATATTGATTAAATTCTTGAGATGCATTGGATTTGGGATTGGATTTGGCGCATCTTTGGTTGGTTGCTAAATGGATTCTGATGTTATCAGTAATTATCTGCTTGTCGTTGAAGATTCTTGCATGCAGTTTGAGACCAAGATTTTATTGAGAATATAAACGAACCGTTGAATTAGATTATTGTTGTTTTCTTTTTATTGATTGTTATTTTCATATGATAGAGAAAATAATTGAATAACTTTGTCAGGATATTCAGTTTCGCTTTAGGAAGGTGTTTTCTTTGGGATGACATACATAATTGACGTATTTCATCTTTTCGTGTTTTCAAAGGGATTTCAAATTGTCATTCTTTCTCCTTTTCATGGTGATTAACCTTTGTAATCTATTCAATTCGTAGTTTTTGTAGGCATTGAATTGATACTAATTTTTTGGTCTTGTTGAATTCTTGTTTTTGCGAGAGTTTTGTTCTCTTTTCACTTGAGTTCTTGTTTGACTCTCCTCTCAGCATTTGGTTAGAATGGAGGGTGCTAAAGAGTTTCAAGCTAATGCACCTCCATATTCTTCGCCTCCTCCTGTATTTTCATCTCCAAATGATGAGGGTCTATCAGTTGGTGTTGCACCAACGATCCAAGGGGGGAATGTAGAATCCAATGTGTCTACAGAAGCACCTGAAAGCCCCAACAATAGTAACACCACGATTAGACCGAAAATAGTTGCTAGGCCATCTCCTGAGGATGGTTATATTGCTCCCGTTTCATCCCCTCGAGGGAGAAATGGTAGCATTGGGCGGTCCCGTCTGAAAGTACCCTCAATTTCTAGTGGGAGTTCAAAATCTGCACAACAGTTTAAACTTCCCAGTAGTTCAGAGTTTGAAAGAGGTCAAATCGACACAGCAGCCCCTTTTGAATCCGTGAAAGCTGCTGTTTCGAAGTTCGGAGGGATTGTCGACTGGAAAGCTCACCGTGTGCAGACAGTGGAGGTATAATCTTGTTTTTAATGTCTGTTACCTTTCATCTTATGTGTATTTTTACGTTTCTTGTGACATGAGATTTGTTTAGCTCTAAATAATTCTGGTTGTCCATTCAGAGACGTAAAATCATCGATCAAGAATTGGAGAAAGCCCGGGATGAGATACCATTGTGCAAGAAACAATCTGAAGCCGCTGAAGAGGCAAAAACACAAGTTCTGAAAGAGCTAGACGACACTAAAAGGCTAATAGAAGAATTAAAGCTTAATCTTGAACGAGCTCAAACCAATGAACAACAGGCAAAACAGGATTCTGAACTTGCAAAGCTCAGAGTCGAAGAATTGGAACAAGGGATTGCTGATGAAGTCAGCTTTGCTGCCAAGGCGCAGGTCGAGGTCGCCAAAGCAAGGCATGCGGCTGCTGTTTCAGAGCTTCAGACTGTTAAAGATCAATTGGAACAACTAAGAAAAGACTACACGTTGTTGGTTGCCGAGAAAGATGCCGCTGTGAAAAAAGCAGAAGAAGCTGTCTCTCTGTCTAAAGAAATCGAAAAATCAGTTGAGGACCTGACTATCGAACTTATTACAGCCAAGGAATCATTGGAATCTGCTAAAGGGGCACATCTGGAAGCAGAGGAACTTAGAGCCAGAGCAGTTATGGCAAAAGAACAGGATACTCTTATCTGCGAGAAGGAATTGGAACAGGCTGAGGGGGAGCTTGAGAAACTGAATCAGAAAATATTATCCGTGAAGGATCTCAAATTAAAGTTGGATTCTGCGACGACATTGCTGCAAGATTTGAAAGATGAATTGGCTGCTTACATGGAATCACTAGTAAAGATTGAAACTGGTGAAGGAGGAACTTCAGAAGTTGGGCTCGAGGAACTGAAAAAAACCCGTGCTGATATTGAGGTGGCCATTGATGGAACAAAGAATGAGCTTGAAGAAGTGAAGGTAAACATCCAGAAAGCGACTGATGAAGTCAAGATCTTGAAGGTGGCTGCTTCATCATTGAATTTGGAACTGGAAAAAGCAAAATTGGAAGCAGCCGCTCTTAAACAAAGGGAAGGAATGGCGTCAATTGCAGTTGGATCTCTGGAAGCTGAGCTGAAAAGGACAAAGTCAGAAATAGCTCTTGGTCAAAAGAAAGAGAAAGAGGAAAGAGAGAAGCTGTTGGACCTTCCAAAGCAAGTACAAGAGGTGGCTCAAGAGGCGGAACGAGTAAAGGAACTTGCAGAAACAGCTCGGGAAGAGCTTCGAAAGGCCAAGGAAGAAGCGGAACAAGCAAAGGCGGTAGCAAGTACCTTGGAAAGTAGATTACGTGCTACTCAAAAAGAAATTGAAGCTGCGAAGGCCTCTGAGAAATTGGCACTGGCAGCTATTAATGCATTGGAGGAGAGCGAATCTGCTAATGGGAAGAACGATGGTGAGGATTCACCAACGGGAGTAACACTTTCTTTGGAAGAATACTATGAGCTTAGCAAGAAAGCCCATGAAGCAGAGGAGCAGGCAAACCTACGGATAGCAGCTGCTCTTTCTCAAGTTGAGGTAGCAAAAGAATCTGAGGCAAGGAGTTTGAAAAGGCTAGAGGAAGTCAATCTTGAATTGTCCGAAAGAAAGAATGCTCTAAAAGCTTCTCTGCAGAGGGCCGAGAATGCGACTGAAGGAAAATTGGGAGTCGAACAAGAGCTAAGAACTTGGAGGTCTGAGCACGAGCATAGGCGGAAAGCTGGAGAATCCATTTCTGCAGCAGGGAGCTTGGATAAAAGTTCGAGAGCAAGCTTTGAGGAGAAAAAAGAATCCAAGAATGCTATAAGCTCACCCGATTCTTCTACACACTGGAGGACAAGTCAAAGTTCATTTACGAGTAACACGGAGACGAATCCATCTCCAGAAATAAGAGTTACCAAGAAAAAGAAGAAATCATTCTTCCCTCGAGTCTTTATGTTCTTGGCCAGAAAGAAGTCACATTCATCAAAATCATAGTAAACATCAGTTTATACAGTAAGAAACGTGGTGTTGATTGTACATGGTGGGATGGTTTTCTGTAATCCTAAATGGCAAATTTTGCTCTGAAAGACAGAATAATTGGAGGGAGTTCAATTTTTTAATTTTATTTGTACTTCATGCGATTCTTGAATACAATTGATTCTTTTCCGTTTTTACATACTGTCAATTTTCTTGCATTGGAGGTCAAATCTACCTATTCAATCTTTTTTTATCGATCGGTTAATTAACTAAGATTTTTATATCATCTACGAATCAAAACTCTCTTCGTCCATGTATTCTACATCAAACAAGTCAAAATTCTATTCCGGCATCGGTTTTACATACAAAGAGGGCAATTTAATTTTATACAAAATATAACACTCATTTCTAACTGATCTTTTACTTCGAGCTTCACTAAAAAATAAATCTTTTGAATCTTCCTTATTATTTAATTTCATCAAATTTGTTGATATATATATATATATATATATACACTAGAAATAATGCACGTGTGTTGCACGTGGGAAACATATGTTGATGTAATTAGAATTTCAAATTAAATTAGTTAACTCAATAAAAGATAATGATAATAGTATTGTAAATTTTGACAATTCGTGTTAATTAGCATGTGTAACTAATTTGAAAAAAAACATATTTGTTTAATTTTTAAAAAAAGATTTGAACTAATAAAATTTTTCTCATATCTTTTTTATCATATTGTTATCTTTTGTTATTTGTCATATCCTCTGGAATAATGCATATATTTTATTATAATATTCAATTATTACAATCTTTTTCGACAATCAATAATATGCAATTTTTTATTTACAATGTTGTTTGATTATTATTTTCTTTCATGTAAATTGACAATAATTTCTACTGGATGTTTTTACTTTCCTAATCACCTTTAGTTTATTAGACACTTATACTTGATAACATATAAACTACACATTAATATTAGGGGTGAGCAAAATTTCGGTTAAACCGAATTAACCGACCGAACTGAGTCAGTTCGGAAATTCGGTTCAGTTATTTCGGAAATTCGGTTTTCAAATTAAAAAAATTCGGTTATATGGGTTAATTCGGTTCGGTTACGGTTTTTGAAATTTTGAAATCGGCTAACCAAATTAACCGATATAATAAATACTATTATTTAATAAATTTTTATTATTTATCAATTTTAATATATTTTTAAATTTTTAATTTTAAAATCAGCCCTAATTCTAAAGAAAAATTTGCGATGTATGTGATTTTATGTTTTTATGTATTTGTGTAGATTGTAGTGTTCAAAAAAATTACATATATAATTAAAGTTAAATCACAAATTTTTTTAAAACAATAATAGGTTAATTCGGTCACCAACCAAATTAACCCATTTTAATTCGGTTCGGTTTTCATGGGTTACGAAAATTAATTCGGTTGGTTCGGTTATTGCTAAATATTTTAGTTCGGTCCGTTTATGACTAATTCGGTTCGGTCGGTAACAGAACCGACCGAATGCTCACCCCTAATTATTATAACAATTAATCTATCATCACATAAAAAGTACTGATAGATTGATTTTTAAAAAATATTTATTAAATGTTGTCATTTATTTGCAATTTATAATAATAATATTTTTGACAATAAATCATCTTTTTACTGACTCTTATGACACTTATTTTATTGGTATTACCTCCAGAGAAATAATATATTTAATTTTTCTAATTGTTTAAATATCTTAACGAGAACATTTGTGTATATCTTGAGAAAAATTCATTGCATTTATAAAGTTTGAACAGTAAATATAACTTTATAGTATACATTTAATTTAGCAACTGAATTCATTGTATGACAAACACTTCTTCCATTTCTATTTTTCTGTGTAACCCAAAAGAGTTAATATTTTTTTCTCTTTTGTCTTCTCCAACTCACTGTAAAAAGTTATAAAAAAATATTTATATCTAGAAAAATATTTTTATTTAATGTTCTTCTTGTCTATATATTTGGTTATATGTGAACATATATTCTACTTCATTGTCTTAATTGTCATATATATTTACTATATAATTTGTGTACATTGAATATGAATATGTTCATTTTGTAGTTTTTTATTACCTGGACTTAGGTTGATATATTAATATGTGATATACATAGATNTACTATTATACCATGCAAGAAGTAGTAATAATATTTGGTTAAGACAATTCAAAAATTGTAGTAAACCTCATTCAAATTTACCACTAAATGGTTTTCATAGTGTAATCATTTCTCACTTTTAACCTCCATAGTTATGGGTAATACATGCACCATAATTCTCCTTGAAGCTCCTCAGCCCATATTGCTAGCAAATAAACGTGAATAGACAGCAAGAAGGAGAAAATGTATCGGCTAGCAAGAGGAATGAGAATCATTTCAAATTGCATTCAAAGCCTACACTTGTAATTCCCACCTTAATGCATATAATGACACCTTTTAACACTCACCTTCATTGTCTAGCAAACCCACACTCTCACCCTTGAAAAATATCAGAAAATAGCAGCTTAGATTCGTGAGTTAGTAGCTGGAATAAAAGAATAATAGCAGCTACAGCAAGGTGAAGAAACAATTCAATTCCCATTCAAATTCTCACTTGTAACTCTCAACTAAATGCAATTCAAGACTTATTTAACACCTCTTATATCATTCACCTTCCCTACCTAGCCTTCCCCCACCCTTACATTCGAAATATCAGAAAGAACCAACTGTTGAAATCGTGAAAACAGCAAAGGAAATCCAACACCGACTCCGCCGCACGTATTCGTCGTAATGATTTGTTTTGTTCAAAACAAATTTCAGGCATGTATATATTGTTTCTTTGCTCTTCAATCAAGTCCTATAAATATTTTTAAACATTATATGTTCAGGATTCATGAGGTAAAATCGAAATTTGACAGCAACAATTTCTAAAAATCTGCACAGGTTCTCGGCCATGTGTTCATGTTTCACGTTTGTAATGTTTTGTTGATTTCAGGGGTTGCTTCGATTCCAGGCTCTCAAGGCTGCTTCTAGGAATGTTTTAGAGTGTGTTAGGGTGTTATTGGTCCATTGGGTTACATCCATACACGCACAAACAAAGATATGACAGCAACATTTTTATGAGCACAGAATTTTGGGGTCACAGTTTCTGTCATTAGATTGTTTACAGGGGTGTTCGAATCTTGGCTGTCCTAGGGACTGTAGCCATCATTAGAGCCCTTCCTTATCATGTCTAGGACGTGACCAAATCATCTTTTCAAAGCTTGTTTCATAGATCCCTCAGATTTTTACAGAAACATGACAAGTGCTCTTCGGTTTTCAAAATCTGATTTTTGGTGTGAGTAACTTTCGGTTTTTTGGAGATGTTGGATGAATTGTGGTTGGCTCCTAGCCCGTAGCCATGGTTTATACAACACTCCATCATGTCTAGACCGAGCCATGGTCGCTCAAATGGCCATTGGAACGATACAAGACAACAAAACAATGCAATACATCACACTATACAGAAAGTGGCTCTCTCGGTTTTGAGCTGTGAGTGTCCTAGGTGTTTGCTTGGTTTGTGGTTGGCTTTTAGCCCTTAGCCATGGTCCAAGCCATGTCTAAGGATGTTGGTAAGAGTCTCTAGTCGATGTTTCAAGCAAATAACCGTTTGTTTCAGAGTTTCACCCTAAATAAGCAACACAGCCGCTGCTGTAATTTATGTTTTTGACAGCAGCCTTGGGTCACGGTTTTGGTGTTTGTTTAAGTTCTTGGTTGGCTTTTAGCCCATGGCCTTGGACTGGACACTACCTTAATGAGNTAAACAAACACCAAAACCGTGACCCAAGGCTGCTGTCAAAAACATAAATTACAGCAGCGGCTGTGTTGCTTATTTAGGGTGAAACTCTGAAACAAACGGTTATTTGCTTGAAACATCGACTAGAGACTCTTACCAACATCCTTAGACATGGCTTGGACCATGGCTAAGGGCTAAAAGCCAACCACAAACCAAGCAAACACCTAGGACACTCACAGCTCAAAACCGAGAGAGCCACTTTCTGTATAGTGTGATGTATTGCATTGTTTTGTTGTCTTGTATCGTTCCAATGGCCATTTGAGCGACCATGGCTCGGTCTAGACATGATGGAGTGTTGTATAAACCATGGCTACGGGCTAGGAGCCAACCACAATTCATCCAACATCTCCAAAAAACCGAAAGTTACTCACACCAAAAATCAGATTTTGAAAACCGAAGAGCACTTGTCATGTTTCTGTAAAAATCTGAGGGATCTATGAAACAAGCTTTGAAAAGATGATTTGGTCACGTCCTAGACATGATAAGGAAGGGCTCTAATGATGGCTACAGTCCCTAGGACAGCCAAGATTCGAACACCCCTGTAAACAATCTAATGACAGAAACTGTGACCCCAAAATTCTGTGCTCATAAAAATGTTGCTGTCATATCTTTGTTTGTGCGTGTATGGATGTAACCCAATGGACCAATAACACCCTAACACACTCTAAAACATTCCTAGAAGCAGCCTTGAGAGCCTGGAATCGAAGCAACCCCTGAAATCAACAAAACATTACAAACGTGAAACATGAACACATGGCCGAGAACCTGTGCAGATTTTTNCACAGTGACAAAACATAAGGTGAGACCAAATGAAATATTTATATATATGAGTCTCATTCAACTTAGCTCATTATAATATTTTTATTAACTCACTTTGTCCTTCGTTTTTACTTCACTAACATTGCAGTGTGACTCATTCAAGCATCAGTTTTTTATTTTTTTAGTACATAGTGGCCTCAACTCTCACTGACTTCAATATTTAGAAGTCGGTATTAGTAGTTTATATGTAATAGACAATTATTTAGTTTTTATTTTCTGTCTTTTGATTAATTGTGTATGTTAGGATTTATATTATTCGACAGATACTAGTGAATAATAAATATATCAGTAGTAGAGTAAGACTGTTAATTTGTATTTTATCAGAATTAAGTGTTGTGTCAAATGTTACAACATTTAAGACAACATGCAGCATAATATTATATTTTGTAACACAAATCAATTTTAACTAAATAAATGGACAAGATTAAATATGCACATATATAAATACTTGTACGGTGCCTCAGGGCAAAAATTAATCACTAGAAAACCAAACTGTTTACAAAAACCTATTTCTAGTGATTTTCACAAAAATCAATTTCCTTAACACGTTGAGAAAATAAACGCTTTCTAAAAACAAATAACCAGAATAAAAACGTATTCAAGAAAGCAAAAGCATGAGCCAAAAACTGGAGCAACAAAAATGATCTTCAGCCAACTTCGTCACGGATGTTGTCTGAGATGTTTCCAACATTCAAGGCAACACTCGATATCTGCACTCTTCACAACATCACGTCCCTTGAAGAAATATTTCTCTGAAATCTATTACGTGCATAAGTGCATGTATATTTGATCGAGAGAAGAGAACACCACGAAAATCTCCCACTAAAAACTCCCACGAAAATCACCTCAACAAAAAACTATCTCTACGAAAAACTCCTTTCACGAAAATCTCTTCCACAAAAAATCTTACACATGAACTCTCTGAATTTTTCTTCTCTCTCTGTGCTTTTGCATCTACATCTCTTATTTATAAATGTCTCATCTTCTATGATTTATCTTGACGGAAATCTATAAGATATGGTATACAAGAATTCTATTAGAAACAAAATCAATAATACCATATCATGTAAATCATTATCATAAATATTATATCTAGAAGATCTTTATCATAAATATAATATCTAAGAAGGTAAAACTCAATATTCCACATAATTTTATCAATAGCAAATTAAATTTAAGGAATATATTATATCACAATAAAATCTTAACATAATTATCTAGAAAGGCAAAACCGTAATTAAATATTAAATATCATATCAACAAGGAAGAATATATCTTGAAAAATAAATTTAATATGAAAATTATATTTCCCTTGTGTAATTTTTTATGTTCTACCTAATTCATTTTTAGAATTTTTATGAATTTTTATAATCATGATTAGAAGTGTTGCAATCATACAATATAAAATTAATATATTTTAAAATGTTAATATTGAAGTGTCGAATAAATGTATTAAATCATTATTTAAGAACTTTTAGAAAAACAATATACATCATAATTCAGATTTAAAGATTAACATACAAATAAAGAATTGCGATGAATATCTTATAAAATAAATGGTGTTGGTCCAAAAAGATTAAATATGATTATTGTAAATGAATTTTTCTTAATTAATTAGAAAATTTTCAGCAAATGCGCTAAATTAATTAGAGTGTTTTCAATATAGTATGTCGATAAATGTTTTTCCATATGAGTTAGTGATTGAGCCCTTATGAATATTTAAAAAAAAAACGTGTCTTTAGTTATAATAATGGTGTCTTATAATTTAAAATATTAAATGAAACAGATTATCAAGATAAAAAATTAATTAGAAAATTCAAGAATATGTAATTACTCAATTAGTTTAATTGACACGCTCTTTAGTTTGCTTATTTAATAGATGTTAAATCCGCAATCACCGAGTTTGACAAGAATTCTTGTAGAATAAAATAAAATTATAATAAATTACTTGATTGTATATGTAATAAAATTTTGTATATTTCATATATGTTTGATTTATTTCATTTATAAGGTTGAAATTTTATATATTATGATATAAGATTTGTTATACATCTTAACATCGATAAATTCACTAAAAATTTATATATTAATTTTCGCTACCATATAATTCTGGTTTCGCCCCAGACTTTTGTGTATTCGTTTGTTTGAATTTATTATTCTTAATTTTACCAAGACCCATAATATGTCAAACATGAAAGTGAATATTAATTTAAAGATATGATAGTATTTATATATTGTAATAAACATATTTACTCCTCACAATACTGATAAAACTAACTTAAAAATAATATGTTGACGAACACATTGTCAGGAATCCAAAAATACAACTCAAATGTCAACTTTGACACTCAATTTTGAGTGACTGCCAAAATGTTTCAACAACCCACAATTTTTATACAAGATAGTAACATCACAATTTTGAAATCAAACTGATATTTTTCATTTTATATCAAGAATTCATGATTGAAAATTGATAAAATTAGATATATAGATGTTTAATATAAACTCGTGCGAGCTCATTTCGGCTCACCTTTAAATGAGTCGACAAAATTTCAACCCAACTCACTTAAACTGTATGGCGGTGCAGGACAAACCGACAGACCCAACCTAAATTGACGGCTCAAATCACAACGATCTTTTACCGTGTTTTATTTAAATAATTTATAAATATAAACCGCAAAAAAATTTCGGTTGCAAAAAACTTTAATTTAAACACATAAATTCTAACAAACTGTCACATGAGGACATGAAAAAAAATTAATAAGACACCAAAGAAAATTCACAATTCGATAATGAGTTATTTCTAAAATTTAATTTACATAATGAAAATATAAATAAAAAATCTAAATCATTGGATTAAAAATAACATATTATAATGTGGGTAGGCAGAAAAAAATCAAATACTAATTTACATAATGAAATTATATCATTGGATAAAAATAACATATTATAATGTGTGTAGACATAAAAAATTAAATACTAATAATCACACATATTTAAAATATAAATAAGGAGAAAGAAAAGAAATATAAAGTAAGCAATTAATGTAAAGCAAGCAATCAATAAGGAGATAAATGGAAATTCACATATTTACATAATGAAAAGATAAATAAAAAATTTAAATTATTGGATTAAAAATAACATATTATAATGTGGGTATTCATAAAAAAACCAAATACTAATTTACATAATGAAAAGATATCATTGGATAAAAATAACATATTATAATGTGGGTAGACGTAAAACATTAAATACTAATAATCATACATATTTAAAATATGAATAAGGAGAAAGAAAATACACATTTAAAGTAAGCAATTAATGTAAAATAAGCAATTAATAAAGAGATAAATGTAAATTCACATATAAAGTCACATATTTATATATATATTAATGTATATAATAGATAATAGATAATAGATATATTAATTTCATGTTTAGTTAGCTTGAATAATTTTTTTTAAAGAAAAATAATAATTTGTTCAGTTTTGAAAAATGTTTGATTACGATTATATATATCTACAAGTTAATAATACTTTGCGCCCCCGACTGGAGAAGCCTTAGAAGGGAACTAAGTTACATCATCATACACTCTTGTTCAAGAAAAACAGCATTAAAATCATGAAACATCTTTAAAAATTTAGTTTCTGGAGGATTAAGAAGCAGATATTCCAGCAAGATTTTGAATAACTGTTGCATGCCATGGAATATTAGATAGTTGATGTATGAGATTGTCTATAGGGCCAACATGTGTAACATTAGGTTGAACGAAAATTCCAAGCATAGCCACCATTGCCAATCTTCCTGCAAACAAGAAAAATGGACAGCGAGTCGAAATTTGAAGGAAACTAAATGGCAGTGAAAAAGAGAACAAAATCAGTAAAGAAGCAAAAAAAGGAAGGAACCATTTTTAATCTCTTTAAGTTTCCATGCATGAGCATTCTTGATGTCTTTAGCAATGCCAAGAGGATTGAACAATCGACCACCAGGATACCTAACAACCATGGTTCGCAGTCACAGTCGTGGAGACCATCGCGGAGGTCACCGTTCTAGTTTTCATGACATTTCGCGGAACGGTCACGGCATGGATTTTTTTTAAAATTAATATAAATTGAAAATTTTGGAAAAATATTTTAAAATATGTAAATAAAAATAAATATCATTTAAATAGATTACTTGATGAAAACAATATAGTAAATATATTTTTTAAATTTTATTTACGTCTTATTGAATCACAAAGCATATCTTTGTTATATATCGAAATTTTCACAACCCTCTCAAAATTGAAATATATTATTAAGAAAGTTTTGGGTTATAATCAATTAAACTTTTGAAAAATTTTAATTAGAGGTACATATGTTAACCCAAATTGGAATCAAATTTCTTCAAAGCTTACTTTAGAGTTACATATTATTTAACAACAACAAAATACATCAACTAAAATCAATATTTTACAATCAATTTAATTATTTTATTATTACACATTCTGATGAAAATTTCCCAATATAAATAGCTAAATCTCAGTGTAGTTCTTTCTTTGATGGATGGAGCAGGAAGCAGACTCGAGATTCACCATCTTAGATCAATTGATGTGCTTTCCAACGTTCCTAGTCAAACTATTGTTTACCATATTAATCAATTAAATTATATTGTTTGTGTATTCAAGTATTCCAGAATACTTTGCTCCCGTATTCTTTTTTTTCCTTTTACCATTTTGTTCTGTGTCGTTTCGTCGATCCTTGTCGTTTTACCGATAACACGATGTTTTCTATCTACGTAACGACGCTCCAAATTGTCATCGTTCACACCCCGGAACTTCGTCAAGTTGGGCCTCGTTCCCGTTCCGAAACGGCCGTTCCGATACCGTTTCAGAAAACCATGCTAACAACATATACAACTTGCAGCATATTATGAGAGCAGTCGTTTCTTAATTTTTAAATCTTTTCACAAAAGTATATGTTTCTTCGAAAAACTCATGTATCGGCCCCTTCTAGGCTTCTAAGAATATTCAGACAAGTATTATAGGGAGATAGATTACCCCGGCTCTAGCCCTTGTATTGCAGCTTCGATGCCAAATAAAGATCCCTCTTTGACTTGAGATCCAGGATGCATGAAATCCATGTATGTTTTGGTTTCAACAAACCTGCATGCGTACCAATGTTTAACAACAGAAATGGACTCTGTTCAAATATTCCAGCTGAAGAAAACGTAGATCAATTGGGGGTAGGATCACTACCCCATCAAGAGTAGCTGAACAATGAAAAGAGTTTTTGTGCTGGCAAAATCGAATCTGGTGGCACCAGCTTCATACCAAACTTGTAAATTGCTGATTCCTGTCACGTGCAGTAACTACAGAAACAGCAATTAAACAGAAGAGAACTTCAAGATCAAGAAACAAATATGTCTTATCGGGGAACAATCATGCTGAATCTTGACTAAATGGGGGTAAAATGCATATTAAAAAGCCAAAATTCCTTGATGGAAGGTTAAGAATCAATGTGCATTAAATATATTGCTAAAGATTCCATGAGCTCTGTAACGTGGTTGTTTAACATAAAAGTACAAAAAATTAAGATTATGTGTATCAGAATTAGGTGTTGTAGCATCTATTCACAACATGTATCAGAAAATATTAATTAAATACACGAATAAACTTTGATGAATAAAATAAGAAAATAAATCACGCACAAGCACAGTGTCTCAGGGCAAAATATTCATTGGAAAAATTTGCCAATTTACATAACCAATATTAGTTAATTGAATAAAAACTAATTCTCTTAGCAAGTGAGGGAGTAAAGTGTTAAGTGCATCCAAAACTGTATAACCAAACTACGGATGCAAAGTCTGTGAACCAAAATCTTTTGTGATAAACAACACACTAATCTACACAGTAACTAGGTGTTGTGCTATAATGTCCTCAATACTCCATGACAACACAACATAGTCCGAGAATCAAGTATTCGATCTTCTTTAGTCTTTTTCTCTCGCGGTGCCTATCTCTCTTCATTCATCCCCTTGTGCACCATCTATACACTCTTATTTGTAGACTTCCTTTGCCCTACAGTTTATTCCTTGTATAGAGTCCTACACAAATATGTAAACAAGTTTTATAAGGAAATAAACTCTTTTAATCAATCATATCATATCTATTGATCTTATCACAAATTTTATCTTAGATATCAATAAATTAGAAAATCTTATTACTCTAAGAAGACAAAACTCCATATTTTAATATCAAAATATTATTAACAAAGAAAAATTAATTAAAGAAAAAAATATTTTTTTTCAATCTATCCTTTTTTGTCTTTCTAGACAAAACATCCAAAAATGATATTATCTTTCTGATATGCATTATCTCCGTTTATATAATAACTCCCACTGAGTTAGATATTTATCTCTCCCTGAATTCAAACATGTTAGTGCAGTGTTGTCAAATAGGTGTTGTAATTAACAGAACAAGATAACTAATCAAATAGGACTAAAACTCAGAGACAAAACAATCAAAAAAAAAAAACCAAACAAACTACGGAGCGTTTCCAACAATAACGTCTCCAACAATGTCTTCATCATTATCATCATCAAGATCCGCATTAGACTCATCCATTTTATTCATTTGCCTCTTCTACTCCCATTTTTTTGTTCAGCAAAGGAAAGGATTCCTACTTCCAACAACAACGCATACTCAGCCACTTGAGCTTCCACTTGAGCTTCATAAAATGCAATAACCTCTCTTGCGGTCTAAATTTGTTGCTGCCCAAAATATATTTGGGCTTGAATATGGGAGGTAGAGAGAACAACATACTCAGAAGGCTATTCCCTATAAAAATATTTAGTTTTAGCTTGTTTGGTTTCAGATGATGAAGCACCCATGTTGCCAACATCCAGGGCAGCATGAGAGATATACCATTGAAGATTTATTTTCTTGTTTCCTTTGGAATTTGCAGGTGTTATCTTCAATTGGTCACTCACATCAGAAAGTTCTTCATCTATATCCTTCACAAATCCTTGGGACTCCAAAATCCTATGGATCAAGGAGGGAAAAAGAAGCTTGGTGGATTTTAATCCTCTATCTGCAAACTGCAGAACTGTTTTGAATATCATTTGACCAAAATTGAAAGTGTACTACCAATACCAATCATGTAGAAAACTATGGACTGTGGTTTAGTAACCATTGTAGTGTTGGTAGAGAGAGTCCTATTTCTGATTGTAGTCTTGTGCAAAACAGAATAAAATGAAGTCCAATTTGTAGAAGAAATCCTTTTGGGATGATCGGAAACACATTGATTAGTCCTCCAGTGAGAATATCAACAATAAAATTGAACTCAAGTGCGACTTCATCATCATCATCTCCAGTAGTGGTGTTAATAGAAGACATTTTTCACTGCAAGATTAAAATTGAAAATCCAGTCACAAACAAACACTTTGCCAAACATTACTGATCTTTCTTCTCTAACACTAGATAGGAGATTGCAGTAAAATTCCAAAACAGGTCTTCTGGCATAGGAGTCACAGTGCTCACAGTAGCAAACATTCCTCGATCTTCAAAGAAAATAGTCAGATTCTGTTTTCCATAGTCATCCACATCAATATTCTTTTCATCAATAAATTTCTTATTGATGTACAGTGGTCACAAACTAAAGCAGCTTCAGAGTAGAACTTTGTGGAGAAGGACTTGTTGATATCATAATCAACAGAATCAATGTTGTCTTCAGTTTTGTCAACATATGCCTCAACATCAGACACATCAACATCATCACCATTTTTTTTTCATCACTTTCTCCATCATTGTCCACATCGACACTTTCCTCACCTGAATACTCCTCATAGTTACATCTCGATTCAGATTCAGAAGATGCACTATCAGATTCAGGATGATTGTCATCAAATTCTTGCATCATCTCCTTATCAGGCTCTTCATCATTAGAAGAGGATTTATTTGCAGCTTTTTCATCCTTCATACATGCAAGAAACTAGGCCAAGGACTCTTCATCCTCAGTAGGGGGATCTTTTGCTTCGGTAGGAGCAATTTCTTCTTCAGAGGCTGATTTTTCAATGGCAGCAGAAGAAGTTTTGTCTTTTGTAGTCACAACTAATTTGGTCTTGCGACCAACTCAAAATCTTCAACATTTGAGTCATCACCAGAAGAGAAATCCGGGTCCAAAAATTTATGGATGAGGAAGACCTTTAAAATTTCTTGGATAGGACAAAGTCAGGGTCATACCCTGCATGTCTCTTTGATTTTCTTAGAGGTGGACGAGGATGAAAAGCAACGTCTCATAATCTGGTGGGTTGTCAACATCAATTGCATTTCCCGGTTCTCTAAGGGAAAGGGCTTCAATCGGAATAGGATAATCTTTAACAACAACCAATTTTGGAGGTTCTCATAATGGGGGATTCTATGGGTGGTGTTGTCTCAGGGGTTGCAACACCTGCACCAACAGCCACCTCACTTCGAATAACCTAATGATCATATCCACTTCCATCCTTCTGTAATATCGTCACAAGAAGTAAATCGTGAAGAATTTGAATGCACAGAGAAATTGCGATGAACACAGTAACGCAGAAACTCAAGTACAATAAGGGCAGAGAGAAATCGAGCATGAAGATAACTTGATTAGCAGTAGCACAATTGAGTAATTAAAGCAATAATTTAAATGTGATTCCTTCCAACGTTAACAAATGTTTCTTCCAATGTTAACAAATGTTTCCTGCTAAAAATTCTGCTCATTAACAATCAAGATTACTCTATCACCCAATGGTAAAAAATCTAAACCGATGCGATCTTTATTTCAAGAAAATCACTTAGATTAAATTCCACGTTGATTTAACCCACTAACCATTAAAATTCAAGAAGATTAGGGTTTTCTTCAAATATTATAGATTAAATTATGATAGTCTACTGAGGAAGATAAATCACATAACAATCATAATACATGTCCTAATTATGTATCAAGTATGATATAATAAGAAAGTGTCAAGTGGTGATCAAACTGTGGTCAGTCTGCATTTTTTTGTTGGCAACACTCCTGATTTTGAGTCCAAATTTCATGAACTTTCTTTTGATTCAGAATTTGTAGCTCCCATACTAGAAGAACGATTTTCATTAGACTCGTCTAGGTAGCTTTTTCCATCTGTATTTTGACTAGTGGTAGCTCTCACACTAGAAGAACAATTTTCATTGGACTCCTCTATGTAGCTTCATCTATTTTCTTGTAAAATATTTTTTGTTCTATCATCTCCCCTTTTGTCTTTTTCTTTTTTTTTTTGGCTCAATTTTTTACAAATCACCTTTTCACTTTGGACGAGATCATGGAATATAGGACATCATCAACTACTTGATGACTTCGATTGAGCATAAACCACACTGCAGTACTTGATTGGGAGTCTGAATAACAACCGAGAGCAAGCCAAGAAATAGCCATAACTATACAGACTTTACACAAAACAAGATGAATAATATATGCAATATGTCTAGCGTCATATAAAAGTACATGCATGTTAAGTGTTGTCACAGGTGTTGCAATATCAACGACAACACGTGTGAGTGATCATTATGCACAAAAGCTGAGAGACTTTCGAAGGCTAGATAATCTCTCGAAATCCAAAGGTTTTGAGAAAAATATCAGCAAGTTGGTTCTCAGTTCCAACAAATTCCATTCAAATTATACACTTCTCAACCAAATCTCGAATAAAATGATGTATAATGTCAATATGTTTTGTTCGAGAGTGTTGTAATGAATTTTATGAAATATTACGGGATGTCCATATGATTTCAAATCAATAATATTTTTTTATGCGATGATTGAATATCTTCTATGATCCATCACACACACAAACTTCTTTTGCAATCTTTCGAGTATTGCATTTCTCAATCTTTCAACGAATTACATGCAAATCCGACCAACACAAACTGGTTTCCATGGGGAATATCTGTAATACTGTCGGTCATTTTTTGATCTTGGCCCCAAAAATCTTGCGTTGGCTGGCGCAAAACCAGTCCAAATTGTTACATAAACTTGTTAGTAATTGAATATGATTTTATGAATCATAAATTAAATGATAAAAAAAATATTTCGTAGTTATCAGATCTGAATTCCGATGTTTACTCGATGGATTATGAGCAATGTGTAAATTCATGCAATCTTTAAGGGGACCGACCGACAACAATCAACAAGAGAGAGATGAAGAGCACTTGGGGCAGTTGAGACTTGTCCATTTGATTAACTAAGTTTACTATCATTTGTATGAAAGTGCAATGCAGACCAATTATATATGAACTTTTGAGGAAAACAGAAGGGGTTTTATGCTAAAAATAATTGGTAAATAAATTTACATTTATGATATATTTTGTGAGATCATATGTAGATTATGGGCTGTTATGTTGACAATATTTTTGAAATTTCACTATTGCTTTCGTGTTGAAAATCTTGAAAATAAGAAATGAATGAAATTTGATCAAGTGTGATTTGATTGGTGAGTCTGAATTTGATAGCAAAATTTTTTCCGACTTCATTTTGTGAGGATATATTAAGTTAATTAATAAAAAAGTAAAAAATAAAAGAATTTTTTTTAAATCAATGGATTTCAATAATTTCCCAACAAATTTTTTTATGACAGTTTTACCACTAGACCAAAAATCATAAATATCAGCAGAGACACAATTTTATTTATTTTTATTGTGGAATCGCAAAGTCCTATACTAAATGACATGTGACGTGAAGTGTTGCACGGAGAAGAATTTCTAGGTGCCATGACTGAATACTTCCATTCTTCCATCTTCTTCCTTTTTCTCCTAAGTGCGTACTCTAAATTTGTGCTTCTAATAAGAATGGACACTGGTGGAAAATTGAAGAAAGGTGTTGGTTGGAGGAACCGCGGCAGAATGAAGAAGAAACCGGACGTTTCATGGTATAGCAATAGGTTTACATGGTACCAATGCTACTATAGCTTGTTGTCGAGGTGACATGTGACTTTTTTGTGTAAGGTTTTTTTATAATTTGTTTACGTCGCTTGTGTGAAGACTTGACCAACCATGAAGGTGAGATAGCAAGGATATTTCGAATTTTGAACCACAAAACAAGGGTATTTTTTGAAATTTAATTCAAATTGATCATTGTGGATAGTCAAACAAGCTATAATGCCAAGAATAAAACCTGATTTCAGTTTAAAGAAATCAAGAGTTAAGAACCACCATGATTTCAACATTATGTCAAGAAATAATCACCATAATGCTAGGATTTGAATGGTCCTTCAAGCTCTTTTCCTCCACATATAAATATACATCAGCTGAAGGGAAAAATCACACCCAAAAACTTATTAAAAAATTCGAGAATAAGAAGAAATTTTTGAGCATTTCGAATGTACCACGGGATGTTCTGAACATTCTATCCAAAATTCCAAATTTCAATTCACTGCAACAGTTTCTATAAAAGATTTTAGCAAGCATCCTGTGCATATTATATGTGAGACAATATCAGCTTTCGTTCGTTGTCTAGAATTTTTTTTAAAAGTATTTAAAAATCGATCTCCGCCGTTCCACATTTTTATAAACATGATGAAAAATTCAGCATGATCCGACAGTGTCGCAGACTCTTTTACAAGTTGACTGATTTGAGGACGAATGAAAATACAAAAATTCAATTTACTCTCTTACTTTTGTTTATTATTTTGGCTTATTGTTGTGCATCAAAATAGGACAAGAAACATTTTTTTTTTCATATGGACTTGTCCTCCATGGGCTATATTAATTGGGTTTTGGTCATATCCACACGAGGAAATCCATCCGACGAGCATAATGCTTTCGACCCTTTGCACATTCGAAGCCACCAACTAGTTTTCTTCACGTTTTGATCAAGAATATGTATGTGGGTTTTTTGTTTTAAAATAACATATATGTATTTTAAAGCGATCAAACATACTTTTCTTTGTTTATTATTAGATAATTTCATTCCATTTCGTCTCATTAAGTTTTGTTCAATATCTGAATTTTAAAAACTGTTGTGATTAAAATTTGAAATGGGAAAGGAATTCCGAAATGTCACGCCCCGAGACCGGGGTTGGTCGACACCAACGTTATTCAACAATCACATAATTGCTAAACAACAAGCCTCGTAGTACAATATAAACCAAAACCAATTTATATCATAAATACCATAAAAATATAATCGTCTTTACAATAGTAACTCTGAAAACGATAAAAATATGCGGAAACATTTATAACTTGAATAAAAAACTCACAAGAACATATTCTTAATTAAAATTCTTCATGCGTCCACTATCAGTCCAAAACTGGTATTCAATTCTTCTTTCTCTATCTCTTCTTCTGATTTATCTAGGAAGGATAGAGTAAGGAGGTGAGTGATATGGTCGTCACTCAGTAAGCGGGAGCCATTCGAGCACAACAAAAAAATAATATTTACTCCATTTTCGAAAATAACACATAAACATATCGTGCTTTTCATAATTTATCATCGTATTCATATCATAACAGCACTGCGATTCTTCCACCTTCTATGGTTTACTGATATCAGTCCCTAAATTTTAATCCTCTAAGGGGGCGAAGCCATAATACGGTTCTATCCCACCGTGAAGGGCCATATGTCGGGATTCCCACCCATTTTCAGTGAATCTTCACAGTGCCAACAAGTAAACGTACCAAAATTTCACAAAAAAAACGTAGAGACAGAACGACAATGCTCGACCGAATTTTTCGAAAACAAGAAAACATATAACCGAAATAATGGATTTAAAACAAGCCCACTTATCTTAGACCTGGAAGAAAATATGAAGAATTCGAAATTCATAGAAGAATCATGCAACTGACAACTCGAAAACGCAATAGCATATCTACCGAAATATCAACCATCTTGTAAAATTCCTTGCGCCTAATGAACCGTTGGATTGGGCCTAAACTTTTACAGTACGTTCATAAGTACGTCAAATAAATTATGAACGGTGGAGATCGGGTTTGAAAGACTCTTTAACCTTTTTATTGATGAAAAACCGTAGGTATGCTATTCTCACAAAGAATCTGAGCAGTTTTCTTGCAAATACTACAAAAACAAAACTAACCGTTGGATGTTGCTGAAATTTGGATATGTTGTTCAAAACATATGAAATCATATTCTGAACGGTGAAGATCTTATTCTGACTACTCATGCGAGAGAAAAGAATTTCTGAACATGAACAGAAGTTTGCTGACTCGTGCAGAATTTTTGGAGAGGAACTTCGAAAATTGTAGAGGAAAACTCCAAAATTTGATATGTAAATGATGTTTAAATTCTGAATGAGAGCTTCTCGTATTTATAGAGAGGTGGATGCTATCCTGATCGTGTATTATCCTCGCGTTTGAACTTTTGAATCAAACTTTAAATCTAGGATAATTATCATTCTTTTATCCGTGATCTTGGATAATATTTCAAATCTAAATATCCATCCCTTGGATATTTCGAAATTTAGGGATAATATTATCCTCTGCTTAATCTTTATCCAGGTATATCAAATATTAGATCTTTATCTCGTAAAAATCTTTACAACTTTGAATTTATATCTCCAACTTTATCTGCTTATATCCAAATTTCTTATTTAATTTCTTGGATTGTGATAGAATTATTTATTATCACAAGTTCCAAATATATGCACACTATTATCTTAAATCTTGCTCCAAAAATATTGTGCACGATATAATTATCCACCCAAATTTAAATAATTGACAACTCTCACATCTTAAATAAAATAATGAGATAGGTATCCAAAGATTGAATAATCCTAGCACACTTAAATTACAAAAATATTATCACGATTACAAAATCTTGGGTTTTTCACTGAAATTATGATAAGTTTTAATGTGATATGGCTCCTACATGATGAGATTATAATGGTTATATGACATCACCCCTTAAAAGATTAACAATTAAGGAGTAATCAATAAACCATGGAAAATAAGATCAAATTTCAGTGCTATAAAATGATTATTTTTTGTTTATGATACGTTCTTGAGCTATATTGAAATCAGCACATTCTGTTTCTTGATCTTTGTTGCGACATGCTCAGTGAAATGACACTTTTGAACTTTTATATACATGTATATATATTTTTTATTTGTTATGTTCGATGCCTCCACTTGCAGAGCGTTTTTCCAATAACTTATCCGTTAAGTCTCATCTCAGATAAGAACGAAGATCAGATAGATGAGGAGAAAAAAAACTATATTTTGGAGATGGTAAAGAAGATGGATTCCAATTCGTGCATTTTCATTCTGATAGTTTAACTTATTTTAGTTGTAATAGCTTCCGCTATTTCTCTTTTGGATTTTACTCTTGCATTGTAAAGAAAAAGTTTTTTTATGATAAAAATTGGTTTTGAATATTTTTTGTACTAAGTGCTTTTTGTTTTTCATGTTTAATTTTTAAAAAATCACCGATGTCGATACGCTCTAGGAGCGGGGTGTTACAACTTGCAACTAGAGCTGTCAAAATGGAACGCCAACACCGACCCACGTGCAAGTCGCTATCAAATGGGACATAGTTCACCGACCCATCAATTTGAAGGGTTTGAAAAACCTCAACCCATCTTGGACCACGGGTTCGACATGCTAATCTGTCAATTGTTTTTTTTTAAATAATAATAATATCAATATTCATATATTATCCATTAAATTTTACCAAAAAAATTGATTCACTAACATAATAGATTAAGAGTAAAAAGTTTATTATAGTTTTAAAAAACTAAATAAACAATACAAAATTCATCTACCAATTATATCGTTTCATTATCTTCTTCTCTATCTCTTTCCTCTTTATCGTATTTTTATTTTTATTTTTTAAAAAGTGAGAGGTGGTTGTTATTTTCACGTCAGAACACTTAACAACACTATTTAAATTCTATATGATTATTCTATGAAACACTGCACTTGTGATTATATGATACATGTATTAGCTTGCTAGACTTTTGATCACTCGAGAGATTGTTCATTCCTAGATTTTATTTAAAGGAGCCTTAGTTGTAATCTAGAGATTTAGATATGAATTAGTTTTGTATCAAAATTGTGATACTCCATTTATTCACTTTTGATCAAATTTATTTGGATTAATTGTGGATTAGTGAATCCTTCACGAAAAGGCACGAACCTCTTGCCCTGGGTCTGTGCATATATAGGTCTGGAAAGCCTGTTGTGCATAATTTTCATGATTAGTTGAGCCATCTTGTTGGATCATCAGATTCATTGATCATGTAATTAATTAAGTTAAAAATAATGCCAACAAAATATTAAATTAAGTAATAACCAATTTTATAATTATTTTAAAGAATTACACAAATATGGATTTCTTTTTTTTTTTTAACGAGAAAACTTGCACTCTTTATTCAATAATCAAAGGTCATCGGTTACAAGTTTGTCAAGCCAGAATAGAAAATCCCCCGACACCCAAAATAAAGGTGTAGGAGATGAAATAGAAAATTTTGTGAGAGCATGTGCTACCACGTTAGCCGATCGTTTGATATGAAATAAATGCGATACCATAGGGCCCTTCGTCAACTCTCCGATCTCTGTCGCAATGGTTCCCATGTATCCAAAGTCCTCATGTGGCTTGTTGACTGCTAGCACCGCCAGTAGAAAATCTGACGTGACGTGGACTCCTTGACAATTTTTATCATATAGAGTCTTTAGCGCTTCGTATAATGCTATCAGTTCTCCATGTGTGACAGATAAGGGTTGCTTGATTTTATTTCCAAAAGCACATATCAGCTTTCCTTGGTGGTCTCTCACAGCTCCTCGAATTGCGTATGTATTCAGATTTGTGCTATAAGAAGCATCCACATCCAGACGAAGAAATTCCGAAGGAGGAGGTAGCCATCTCGTCGGTGATTCTGCAATGGTTGGGTCTGAAGTCGGCCTTTCCATGCATTTCGCACTTTTATATTCACCTAGGAAGTCCATGCACCACCCAATTGATTTACTGTGTGTTCTTCCACCCACATTGTGCAAAAAACTAGTTCTTTCTTTCTATACCTCCCTAGTTCGTTCATCAACTGAAAACATATGTCACGTGAATCATGACACATAATACTATCAATGAGGTTGTAAAAATCAGTTTCTTTCCAGCAAGATTTGCTCTTAGCATATGAGAAGAGGGCGTGGCTTGTTGTATCCATCCAAAAGTTACATAAAGGACAACGACCCGTAACCGAAACATGATGTGATAATAAATTCCAACAAGTAGCAATAGCATCATGATATATTTTCCACCAAAAAATTCGTACTTTTGGCGGTAAAGAGAGAGACCATATAAATTTCCACCATGACTTCATCGTAACTTCTGATTGATTTTCAGGGGGTGTATGCAACCCGATTCCCAACCTGTACCCCACACGCACTGAATATTTCCCTTTTTTGTCATAGCACCAGAACCTCGAGTCCTCTTTATCGTTCGGTGGAAGGGGAATAGAGATGATCTCCGAAGCAACAAAGGCTGGAAATTTGTTCTTAACGAGGCTCATGTTCCATTGATTATAGGTTATGAGTGATTGGACCATGGATTGGTCATTTGCCTATTTAAGAATCTGTCCCAGGCTATTTTGGAAGTTAGGTATCCACTTGTCATCAAATATTCATATTGAGTTCCCATTACCAACTCGCCATATGAGTCCTTCCCTTAATAAATCTCGGCTCCATAACAATGATCTCCATATATATGAAGGGTTATGTCCCAGCTTGGCTTCCATTACATCATTATGTCTGAAATATCTAGATTTGAAAACTCTTGTAAATAGAGAATTCGGGTTAGTTATCATCCGCCAGATCTGTTTTGCGAGAAGAGCCTTGTTGAAGATGTTTATCTTGTGAAACCCCATACCACCTAGACTTTTTGGTTTACACATCATATTCCAATTTTTCCAGTGCATTCTGTTTCTCCCTTTATCAACTCCCCACCAAAAATTAGCACACATCTTTTCGATGTCCTCACAAATAGCCTTAGGAATGCGAAAGAAAGCCATCACATATGTCGGTATAGCTTGGAATACCAATTTAATTAAAACCTCTTTGCCACCCTCCGAAAAAAATTTATTTTCCCGCTGCTTGATCTTTTTGTCTACCCGTTGAGTCAGGTATTCAAACTAAACCTTTTTACTTCGCATAGAAAAGGTCGGAAGCCCCAAATATACCTCACGGCCCTGCACTACTGGAATCGTCAACAAACCTTTATTACATCATATTACCCCGTTCTTGAGAGATGGTGAGCATTTATGAGGATCCGTGTGCACATAGAACAAACAGGAAAGGTGAGAGTGGGTCACCTTGGCGAATGCCTCGTTGCAGTTTTAAGTTGCCGACAATGTCCTGATGTATTTAAAAAGAGTACGAGACAGATGTGATACAGTACTTTATAAAGCCAATTCAATGCTCTGAAAAACCCATCTTGCGCTTAACTAATGCAATGAAATTCCATTCTACGTGATCGTATGCTTTGCTCATATCAAGTTTGAGAGCATCATATCCTTTTTTCCATAATCGCTTATTCTATAACCAGTGGATCAGTTCAAAGCCCACAATAATGTCGTCTGAAATTAATCTACCCAGCACAAAAGCACTTTGAGATTCCCTTATTATTTGTGTCATGATCGGTTTCAAACGGTTTGTTAGTGCTCTGGCTATTATTTTATTGCACACATTGCACAGGCTAATGGGTCGAAAATCTTTCATCATCATTGGATGGGGAACTTTCGATATCAGTGAAACAACAGTAGAGTTCAAGACCTTCAAGTCTGCTCGACCATTCAGTATTTTGAGTGCTGCCTCGATAACATATTCACCAATTATATTCCAACATCTTTGATAAAATAAGGCTGATATACCATCAGGACCCAGGGATTTGTCGGGATGCATGTCAAAAAGAGCTCTCTTTATTTCTTGCGCCATAAAAGGGGCACATAATGAATTATTCATATTATCCATAACCGAAGGCTTAACGCAATCAGTGACCAGCTAAATATCCTCTGGAGAAGCATAATTTGATATGAACAAAGTGTTAAATTATTCAAGAACAATTTCAGTCATACCTGTCGGTTCCTTGCAGAAGTCACCATGGTTCGAGATTAAACCATCTATATAATTTGTTGTCTTTCTCATTGATGCCTTGGTATGAAAGAATCTTGAATTTCGATCCCTGAATCGGAGCCAGTTCGCTCTGCCATGTTGGTGCCAGAAATTTCTTCTTTAGAGCTGAGCCTTTCTAACTCCCCTTCCAACCACCTTATCCTACCTAGTTCTTGCTGCCACATTGTGCTATTTTTTAGTTTGTTGAGTAGTTTTCTCTTCTCTTTAATTAGCAACGGAATAGCACGGAATCGATTCCCAGCCCATGTTTGTAGCTCACTTGCGCAATTTGCAATTCTGTCATGGATACAAGTTCTAGGAGGCAGACTCGACCAGCTCCTTTTTATCACATCCATACATTGTTCCTCAGTTAGCCAACATGCATCGAATCTAAATATATGGCTACGGTTTTTTGGAATATTTGATGTAAATCCTGTATCGAGTTTTTCTGAAGCAAAACTGGTATGTGATCAAAATGGTAGAACTCAATGTTATGAACCTTGGCATTTGGGAATAGCATATGCCATTCAGAGGTGCCACAGTACCTGTCCAACCTCTCAAAGATAATCTAATATGATGCTCATCTATTTACCCATGTAAATATCTCTCCCTGACAATGTAAGTCTTGTAAAGAGCACTCGGACAAGACGTCTCTAAAATCTTGGATTTGTGCCATTGATCTCAAGTTTCCCCCTCGATTTTTCACTATCAAAATAAATTTCATTGAATCTCCCCCGACCAACCAAGGCACCCATGCCAATTCAGGTATATTCGCTAACTTATGAAGCAGCTCCCAAGAGATATGCCGGAGATTCGGATCAGGGTGGCCATAGAATCCCGTGAACCTCCAATGCTTTTCGGATCCGAACACTTCGCAATCGATGTACCCTTTGGAATAAGATTTTCTTCTGACCTCAAAGGGATCTTCCACATTAGAATTAATCCATCTCCATTCCATTCCCTTCACTGTTAACGACAAAACAACCAGAATACTCAAAATAGTTCTTCCACCTTGTGCACCTGTACTCTTTAATTCTCAGAACACCTGTGGGTTCCAAAGCCCCAGGGCATTCCACACGATGCAACTCATTGTTGTCAGCGGGGCTGTGGACAATGAAGGAGAGGAAGTAGATGAGAGTCTTCGAACCATGTTTCTCTTGTTTGGACTGAGAGTATCTTCCATTTCCATATCCATTTCTCTGCCCCGTTTCAAACTACTACGGTGAGTGGCCACTTCCTTGTCCTCAAGATTTCCTTTTTTTGCATTTCTAGCTCGTCTTTTCCACTGCATTGGACTCTTTGCCAACTGTGTTGTATTTGTACCATTCTCCCTATGAGCATCTTTGTTCCACCTAGTGAGGGCGGTTTGGGCTTTTTTTTTTTGTTTGTTACTATTTGCATGTTGATGTGAGGTAGATGTGATGTATGTTCCAATCCACCACCATTGCTGGTCTCGGTTCTAATATTAGCTTGCATCATGTTGTCATGCACATCTGCAGTAGATGATTGGTTTTGTCGGGTTTTTGTGCTTCTCTCCCCGCTATTAGGAGAGTTATTTGATTCCATATGTATAGCATTTTCTGAATTATGCAAGATGACTTTCTTCCCCCTCCCATGCTCTCATGTGGTCGAGCTTGATTTCGATGGGGATGGTGTTCTCTCCTTATTTCTTCCTAATTGTGTTGTTTCCCGGAGCCATGGTCCGAAGGGAGGTTTTTTCTTGTCAGTTCCATCTTGGTCACAATCATGTAAGCTATGCCAAATTTTGCCACAAGCAAAGCAGAAGTTCGGTAGTTTTTCATAAGCCAGGATGATGATAAAATTTTATGTTCCTTCTATAAGAAAAACTGGCACATATCAATTCATATCAGAAGAAGGATAAACGTGTAGGAAATGGCGACGAGTATTGCCAACAAATTTTGACAAAATATGCGTACGTTGCCTCAAATTTAGAAAATTGAGGCACACGTGCGCCTCTTCTTTTGACTCTCAGGCTCCTGATAAACTCATCTATAGTATGAGAAATGCCTATAAATAGCGGTGATTGAGGTCCCTAGGCACACACCTCATAAGAACAAAATACACCATCTATAGAGAGTGTGAATTGCTTAGAAGGCTTCAACCGGAAGGAAATCAGAAAATTTTAAAATTCCTCGATGGCCGGAGGTAACGATTGATCTGCTTCCGTATATTGTTTATCGTGTTTATAAATGTATAGAAACATGAATTTTGAGAAAAATTCTGACATTTGGTATCAGAGCCGTGATACATCTGCCTTGAAAATAATTTTTTTATTTTCTGAAAATCGGATATCATGAATTTTTGGAAAATTTTGCTTCTGGGAATTTGCGTAAGAAAAATGAAACTTGAAGTCGGACATAGTAATATTAAGAAACTTACCTGAGAATTTTGTTCTCGGTTGCACTTTGAAGTTCTCGGCTGAAGTCTTGAAAGTTGTATAAAGTTTCTGAATTTGAAAAATAAAATAAGAATTTTTGAGAGCAAAACATTTACGGATAAGTTGTAGAAGAAAGCTTGAAGAAGGATTGTGGCAATTGAATGAGATGATTGTATTAATCAATCATTCAGACAAACACATGCAATGTATTGAATTCAAAAGTGAGCCCACACTTCAATTTGTCATCCAATTGTGTCGGTAATGTTTTGTTTTTTTTTTATTATTATTATTTTTAAAAAAATAATAAATAAATAAATAATAATTAATGTGTTATTAAGTTAAATGTATATTTCGGTATATATATAGCATTTGGTTAAATAATTTGTACACATTAAAATAGTTCTAAAGTTTATGAATAATTTAATTTGTGCATAAAATTTTTATTTTGTTATATGTATGTATAATTTGTTGGGCAAAAACTTGTGTGAGACGGTCTCACGGGTCGTATTTTGTGAGACGAATATCTTATTTGGGTCATCCATGAAAAAGTATTACTTTTTATGCTAAGAATACTACTTTTTATTGTGAATATCGGTAGGGTTGACCCGTCTCACAGTTAAAGATTCGTGAGACCGTCTCACAAGAGACCTACTCAATTTGTTGTTAAATACAATATTGAGTGGAATAAAATTAATGCACTAAAATTAAAATTATAAATATTGCTTATGGTTTTCTGCAATAGTATGATATTTCAAATCATTATAATTCACAAATTGTTCGTATTTAATTATTATTATGTTTATATAATTTTATATGAACAAATTAAGTAAAATGTGAATATAAAGTTATTTAAAGTTTTGGCTTATAAAGATTCACATAAATGTGGATAATTAAAGTGATATGAAAAAATATGATCTGGGAGAGTTCTTCATAAACTGTCTTGACTAGCCAATGGTCTCCCTGAGGAACGTTGCTTTATCTAGGAGTTAGGTATTTAAAAGGCCTTAGCCCTACCTATCTTTCCTGGGAGCATTCTTGGAAAATGTTGACTGTGTTACTAAATAATTATTATATAAAGCATTAAGTAAAGCAAAAATTTTGTTCATTGAACCGTATAATTTTAAATAATTGAGGAATAGCCACGGCATCCTTGATTATGGAAAATTATGCATTAAGTGGATTTGGATCACATAATAGACATCAATTGTAATTAATTTTATAAACATAATAAATTTTACCTCACATGGATTTTTGTTATATTTATATAACTGATTAGGTTAAAATATCAAAATTATATTTTTTTAATTTATCCACAGAAGTTAAAGGAAATATATTTTGATAGGTTTATCATAAAGTTCCAAAAAAATCTTATTGAATTAAAATTTGAGCCCACAGGTAATTTTTATGTCACTAGATTTTTAATGATTTACATTGGTAAACCATGATATTACCTCAAAATTTTAAAAATAATAAGCATATTATATTTTTATGCATTATGCAACCTGCGAGTTTTTCAAATATGAAATGTGACATTCCCGAACTGAAGGGCGATAATTATAAAATATGAAAATAAAGAATTCTTCTTCAATTAGGGTGGATAGATATTGATTATGATATACGAAAAGATGAACCATTTGTTATTACTAAAAACAACATTCCAGATGATGTTGATCTTTATGAAAAATTGAAGCGATCTAATGGACTCTGTGTAATGTTCATAAAAACCAAAATCTCTGCTAGTATGCATGGTTCTGTCGATCGGCATAATAATGTCAAAGAATTACTGAAGGCTATTGATGAACAATTTCAGTCTTCAAATAAGGCACTTGACAACATCTTAATTATGGAATTCTCTTCATTAACGGTCACTAGTGTGAGAGGTGTGCGAGAGCACATAATGAAAATGCGGGACATAGCGACTCGACTAAAGACACTTGAAGTGGAAATTTCTGAAAATTTTCTTATGCACTCTTCCACAGCAATATGGACCCTTCAAAATTTCTTACAACACGCATAAGGATAAATGGTCATTCAATGAATTAATAACCACGTGTGTTCAAGAGAAAGAAAGGTTGTTGATGGAAACAAGTGATAATGTCTTTATGCCTACAAAAATAAAGTATAAGAAGCAAGCCAAAGTCAAGGAAAAGGGAAAGGAATTAATTCCACCCCAACCTGACATCAAGAAAGAATCCAAGTGTTTCTTCTGTAAAAAGATTGGCACATGAAGAAAGATTGCATTAAATTTAAGGATTGACTTAAAAAGTAAAGTATTTCTATTTCATTTGTCTGTTATAAATCTAATATGGTTGATATGATTTATAACACATGGTGGATTGATTCTGGTTCTACAATCCATGATACAACTACCTTGCAGGGTATGCAAAGCCTAAGGAAACCTCAAGGAAATGAGCGGAACATCTATTCAAGACAGAAGATGTTTTCGCATGTAGAGGCTATTGGGACTTGCTGCCTTATATTGGATAGTGGTTTTATTTTAAAATTGAAAAAGACATTTTATGTTCTTAGTTTTTCTAGGAATTTAATTTCGGTTTCAAATCTTGTACTCCTTGGTTATTCATTTCAGTTTTTGGATAAATCGATAAATTTATTTTATAAATCAAATATTGTTGGAAATGGTACAATGATTGATGGTCTTTTATCTATTTCTTAAAAAATAATAACACCACTATGCATGTTCAGAGAGGTATTAAAAGATGTGTTATAAATGAAGATTCCTCTATATTGTGGCACATGAGATTGAGACACATCTCCAAAGAGAAGATTAAAAGATTAGTGAATGATGGTGTACTTAGTACTTTAGATTTTACTGATTTTGAGACATGTGTGGAATAAATAAAGAGAAAGCAGACCAATAAGTCTAAAAAAGATTCCAAGAGGAGTACAGAAGTATTTGAAATCATACATTCAGATATTTGTTGTCCAGATATGGACATCAGAAGTCCGAAATACTTCATTTTTTTGATTGATGATTACTCACGATACATGTATATCTACATGCTTCATAACAAAAACGAAGCACTCGAAGCCTTTAAGGTTTTTAAGGCTGAAGTAGAGAAGCAATGTGGAAAATAGATTAAGATCGTGAGAACTGATAGAGGTGGAGAATATTACGGTAAATACACTGAGAATGGATAGGCACCTGGTCCGTTTGCGAAGTTTCTCCAGGAACATGGGATTGTTGCCGAATATACTATGACTGGTTCTCCTGACCAAAATAGCGTAGCTGAGAGGAGAAACCGAACATTATTGGACATGGTGGGGAACATGTTTAGTAGCTCCAAACTTCCTAAATCATTGTGGACTGAAGCTCTTAAGACAGATGTGTATATATTAAACCGAGTTCCATCTAAGGCTGACCCAAAGATGCAATTTGAATTATTTAAAGGTTGGAAGCCGAGTTTGCAACATATACGCATTTGGGGTTGTCCTTCAGAAATAAGAGTTTACAACCCATATGAAAAAGAAACTTGATCCAATAGCTATAAATGGATATTTCATCGGGTATGCCGAAAAATCCAAAGGGTACATATTCTATTGTCCATCTCACAACACTAGAATTTTGGAATCAAGAAATGCAAAATTTCTTGAGAATGACTTGATTAGTGGGAGTGATCATTCAAATGACATAGTTTTTGAGAAAGATCACATTAATTCACAATCCTCTTATTCAAATGAAATTGGCCGTTATTCACACTCCTCAAGTCCAAACCGGTGTTAGGCAACCAGTTACTAAAGTTCCATAAATCGCTGATGAAAATTCAGTAGATCAAGTTGTTAACGAAGAGCAACTAGAAATTGTTGATCAATCAAACAACCTGAGGAGATCTACTAGAATAAGAAGATCATCTATATCTAGTGATTATGTTTTATATTTATAAGAATCGGATTTTAACATTACAGCCGAAAATGATCCTGAAACGTTTTTACAAGCCATGAGTTGTAATGAGTCAAAATTATGGTTTAATGCTATAAAAGAAGAAATGAATTCTATGGCATTTAATAAAGTCTGAGATCTTGTTCAGTTGTCTGATAGTGTAAAAGCCATTGGATTTAAATGGATCTTCAAAACAAAGAAAGACTCATTAGGCAACATTGAAAGATATAAAGCAAGACTCGTAGCTAAAGGATTCACTCAGCAGGAAGGAATCGACTATAAGGAGACTTTTTTTCCTGTATCTAAGAAAGATTCTCTCTCTTTCATTCTAGCATTAATTGAACATTTTGACTTAGATTTACAACAAATGGATATGAAAACATCTTTTTTGAACGGAGAATTAGAGGAAAAGGTTTATATGAAACAACTTGAAGGATTCTTATCTAGTAATGGTGAGAATTTGGTATGTAAGCTTAAGAAATCTATGTATGGATTAAAACAAGCTTCCCGTCAATGGTATTTAAAATTTCATGATGTTATCTCTCCATTCGTATTGGTAGAAAACATCATGGATCAATGTGTATACCAGAATGTCAGTGGAAGTAAGATCTGTTTCCTTATTCTATATGTGGATGATATATTATTTGCAACCAATGATAAGGGTTTGTTATATGAGGTGAAACAATTCCTCTCTAAAAATTTTGATATGATGGATATGGGTGATGCATCTTATGTCATTGGCATTAAAATACATAGAACCAGAATTTGAGGTATTCTAGGTCTGTCTCAAGAAACCTATATCAACAATGTTTTAGAAAGATATCGGATGAAAGATTTTTCACCAAGTATAGCTCCAATTGTTCAAGGAGATAAGTTCAATTTAAGCCAATGTCCAAAGAATGATCTAGAGCAGGAACAAATGAAAAACATTCCTTATGCTTTTGCTGAGCTTGATGTATGCTCAGGTTTGTACTAGACCTGACATTGTATTTTTTGTTGGGATGTTGGGAAGAAGATATCAGAGTAATCCAGGTTTAGACCATTGGAAAGCTGCAAAGAAAGTGATGAGGTACCTTCAAGGGACCCAAGATTATATGTTTATGTTCAAATGAACTGATAATTTGGAAGTAATTGGATACTCTGATTCAGACTACGCTGAATGCATTGATTCACGAAAATCTACTTCAGGATATATTTTCATGCTAGCTGGTGGAGCTGTATCTTGGAGGAGTCCAAAGCAAACATTGATTGCTACTTACACTAAGGCAACCTCAGATGGTGTATGGTTGAAAAGTTTCATTTCGAGGCTTAGAATTATGGATTCTATATCTAGGCCATTAAGAATATATTGTGACAATTCAGCTGATGTTTTTATGATTAAAAATAACAAAAGTGGTAGTCGAAGCAAGCACATCGACATTAAGTAATTAGCCATACGAGAACGTGTTAAAGATAAGAAGTTAATTATCGAGCACATTAGCACTGAATTGATGATTGCGGATCCTCTGACTAAAGGCATGCCACCACTGAAATTTAAGGATCATACAGAAAGAATGGAACTTGGTTCCTTTATGTAATTTTGTTGTAAGAACAAATTAATGAAACTATAATGTGATATTTTCCCATATTTATTGTGCACACATTCATTGATTCGAGAAATATCAATGAAGTTGGACCTCGAATAGACATAAGGTTTATTCATTAAGTTATACAGATTTGCTATACATAATGCATTGTAATACATGGAAGATAATATTCGCTTTTAGAGGACATATCGCCATGATTCATGTGTTTTGTTTTCTCCTATGGAAAATGAGATATGAGCCAAGTGGGAGAATGTAAGAAAAAGTGGCACATATCAATTCATATCAGAAGAAGAATAAACGTGTAGTAAATGACGACGGCCATTGCCTACAACTTTTGACAAAATAAGCGTACGTCGTCTCAACTTTAGAAAATTGAGGCACACATGTGCCTCTTCTTTTTACTCTCGGGCTCCCAATAAACTAATCGATGGTATGAGAAACGCCTATACATAGCGGTGATTGAGGTCCCTAAGCATACACTGCATAAGAACAAAATACACCATCTATAGAGAGTGTGAAGTGCTTAGAAGGCTTCAATCGGAAGGAAATCAGAAAACTTACAAATTCCTCGATGGCCGGAGGTAAAGCTCGATCTGCTTCCACATATTGTTTATCATGTTTTTAAATGTATAGAAACATGAATTTTGAGAAAAATTCTGGCACCTTCTTCATCCTCACACGAACATACTTCTACAGGGGCTTGGATATGTTGATCCGAACCTCACTCTCGCATATCTTCCAAGGAAGGTCCCCATATCTCCAGCTTCAATATCTTCAGTAATACCTATCTAATTTCCAATCTGTTCCAGGATCGGTTGATTCATAAAAGCTATCGGCAAATTATTACATTGAACCCATATTGAGATCTCCTCGAAAGTCAGTGCTCTTATGTTTTCCAATCCATTAATTTCCTTGATAACCACTAGATCTCGGAAGAAGTGCCACAGACCTTCATAGAGAGCACGTGTAGAGCCCAAAATTAGTACACGTAAAATCCATGCATTATTTAATTGTTAAATTATTTATTCAAGTTTAAAATGATTTTTAGCAATGTATGATTTATTTCTTTTCATTATTTAAATTATTTATGTTTGGTGATGAACTTTAAAATGTTTCTCGAGTTTCAAGTTTCAGGCGATTATTCGATGCGGGATCGAGGAAAAGAGGCCGGCGATGATTTTGGTGATTTTAAAATGTGGTAATTTATTTTAAAGTTAGGGTTGGGGCATTTTAAAAGATTTATTTAATTTTTAGCATCTTTAAATCCTAATTTAATTATTAGGTGATGTCATGATTTTTAAAACTTTTTAAAGTTGAACACTTGGGTGCTTTATTTTAAATTAGTGAGGTATTAGTATTTTATGTAGTAGGTTTAATTGTTATTGGCATTTTTTTTATTAGTCAATTAACTCACTAGTTACCTCCTAATTATACTAATCACGCGCACACACACATACACGTTCACACACACATATTTTATTCCATTCATTTCAAATTTTGAGATCAAAAACCAAAGATTTATGAAATCTTTCAAGAAGCGTTTATTTTTCTTTCTGATCCTTGAGTTTTTTTTTGTGTTGCATTTAATTTTGTTGTTTTTATTTCAGGTTTCCTTAATCTTTTTATTTTCTCGGTTAAATGACGGATAACGGTACTCCGTGACTCTCATAGTCGGTTTAATCAGTTTCTCATAATTGCTGATACAAAAATAAAAAAAATCATTTCTTTTCTTTTCAAAATAGATGAAATTCTCTCAAAAATTTGTAAATATTTTCCCTCTGTTTCTGAAAATGTTCTAAGAAAAATTTATGCAGGAAGGTATGAAAGATTGAGATTGCTAATGCAAAAAGGAATTCCAGAAGATATTCGTCTTGTAATAGAAGCTAAGGTCCGATTAGGAGGAGAAGTTCCACAATCATTGCTCATTCGTTATTTGCCTGGATTAGGAAAAAGCACTTATGCGAAAAAACGAAGGGCCAAAAGTTTAGGAGTTTGTCATAAGTGTGCAAGATGGACTTGTGACGAACGATGCAGATCTTTGGGATGTGTTTCCAATAACAGAGAAGATAAAATTGGTTTCATTAAGAATGGGCTGAGTAAGGAGTCTTTAGATAACATCTTATTGACTCTTGAGACGCATTCTAGTGGACATGTGCATATTGAACTTCTCCGTTTATGGAAATAATTCAAAAATGAGCGTCATAGTCTTGGGAATCCGACTAAGAAAGACCCTGTTTGCCAATTTATAAGAAAATTAGATGGGAAGCATATCCTCGACTCATAGAAGGCGTTGAAGCCGTTTTTGGACGTAAAACCAGAGGAAAATTGTGAGTCACAATCACACTACTGTTTACATGCATGTATGTCATTATTGTTTTTACTGTTTATTCTGTTTACAACTATGACCCATAGTTTTGTCCTGATAACATATTACCCCTATAAAATCTCTCATCTTTCTCTCTATTTTCGCAAAAAAAAAAAGAAGAAAGTAAAAAAAACATGGCTGGAACCTCTGCCCAATCATTGAAAAATATTTGTGTATTTTGTGGGTCGAGTCCTGGAAAAACTGAAGTGTTTGTAGAAGCAGCGAATAATCTTGGAAAGATATTGGCTGAGAGAAAAATTAAATTGGTATATGGGGGAGGTAATATTGGGTTAATGGGATCTGTTTCAACATCTGCTCATCTTGGAGGTAGTCAGGTTTTGGGTAATATTCCTACAGTTTTAGCTGAAGGAAATATTACAGGTGTTACGATTGGTGAGGAATTAAAAGTTTCTTCTATGTATGAAAGAATCACAAAAATGATTGAAAATTCTGATGCTTTTATCGCACTACCAGGTGGTTTTGGTACATTAGAAGAAATTTTTCACACTGTTTCTTGGGCACAACTTAATATCCATAATAAACCTGTGGGCTTGTTGAATATCAATAATTATTATGACAGTTTGTTGACATTTCTTGATAAAGCTGTGGAACAGAATTTCATTTCAGAAAATTCACGACGGATGCTCATCTGTGCTTCGACTGCCGACCAATTAATTGATGATTTGGAAGCTTTTGTTCATAAGCCTGATCCGATGATAACAAAGATCAATTGGTCGCAATCAAGCAATAAGAAAAGGAAGTTGGATCATTGATTCAAAAGTCGTGGATTGGTTTGCGTTTGTTTCAGTTTGTTATCTTCAATAAAATTCCAGGTGATATCTCTTTCATTATGTACTCTTTATTAATAGTTATTTTGACATTAGGGATAATGTCATATTCTGATTAAGGGAGAACAAACTTATAAAAATAATTAAAAATAAAAATAAAAATATATATATATTTTTTTAAAATAAAATCATGTTTATTGTTTGTATCTTAGTAATTTTTGCAAAAATGTCATACATTACATGTTTGAAAGATTTAAATTAGAACATGCATTAATCTATTTAAGAATGTTTAAATTTTTATTTGAAAAAAAAAGTCAATTTTAATATTCTGATCAATATAAAAATATGATTTATGAAATCTTTTTGAGTGATTAACCATTGTGATAAAATCAGGTATTAAAGTATATGGCCCAAGATATACCTTATAAGAGTGCCTAAAATTTTAAACTCACACATATTTTGTGAGTGAGTGGAGAGGACTGAGAAAACAGCTTTCGAGCCTTTATTGATCATGAGAGAGACTATCTATTGTTTAGATCTTGAGTTCTTATTTTGAAAAAAAAATGATATTTCCTGGAAAAAAAAAGGAGAAAAATACAAAAAGAAAGATATTGAAGATCTATGTAATTTTTAAGTTATATGCTACGACCCATATATCTCTCATAAAAAAAAGAAAAAAAAAGAAAGAAAGAGAGAAATTTATTGTACAAATTAAATAAATATGTGGTCAAGAAGCAAAACTTAGTCTGATTCCATTATATTATGAAAAAAAATCAGGAAAAAATATATAATAGGAACAACTAGATTTTGAATCAATTGATTTTCTATCTTTTGATTAGTTTGGCTCGTTTGTCTGTCTGCATTCTGTAAACCATTTTTCTGAGCATTTATCTGTATTCCAACTCCATGAGAGAAATCGTTGCCATAAATTGAAACATTTATTAACCTGTGAGGATATGGAGTTGAGACTCTTACTAGGAATTTCTGAAGGCCGTGTACATTTAACTACCTGAAATAAGCTTTGAATTGATCATCTCAAATTATTTCATAAATTATAATTATGATGATCTTGATATAACTTTGACAGTTTTCAAATTTATTTTAAACACTTAGATAGTTTTGATTACATTTCTATTTAAATTAATCAATATGTTTTGTATTGCTATTAACGCTTAAATTGCTAGGGACTAGCAATAAGCTGGTTTGGAGGTGTGATAAACATAAAAATTGTACATTAATTAAATATTTTATAATATAAATATATAGTTTTTGTTTTATTAAATGTTTAAGTATTATATGTTTTATAATAAATTGTATAAAATATAAGTTGTTGTGTAATTACAAGTTTTTACTATTTTTTACAGGTTCGATAAAACAAGAATAAACTTGGCGTTGCAAATGGGATTAAGGTGATTCTTGGACCTGTAGAAGGTTGATTATAATATCTACAATATTGTTGACAAGCATGAGATAAAAATCCTCTCACAATTGAGATCAAATTAAGCAACAAATAAAGTTACCAAAGGAGTGGCAGTTTTACCATGCTCTAGTATTTTGACCATATCTCTCAAATTACTTGGTCAAATGGTTTGAAAAAAATACCACAACTAGACAACTCAATTACCCACATGTTTTTTTTATGTGAAGAAGCAAATTCAAAGATGAAGATTTTCAAAAGTGATGTGTAATATAATATAATATCTTGGAATACCAATGAAGACTTATGTGTAAAAAAATAATATTTTATTTGTGGTTGTCTCCCCAAATTTAGCTATAAATAGGGGTGCATTGTAATGTATTGAGATATCCCTCATTCTATGAACAAACGTTTGAGTTCATAATATTTCTCTCTATATTTTTCTTTTATTTCTTCATTTAAATACAATTAGCATGTTAATTTCATATTCAAAGTTTTACACTTTGAATAATGAATAGCTAACTTCCTAAAGTTGAGATGATAAGGTGAAACTCTTGGCATGATAATAAGGTTATTAAAAGGTAAGAATCTATGTTTTATATTATTTAATCATTATTTATTGTTTATGTTATATTTATTTCTTTAAGCATTTTTATACCCTACTTATAAGTGGGAGTTTTGATTTATTGTTGCTATATGTTACACTAAATTCTTGGAACCATTTAAATGTTAGTTTGGTTTTACCAACCATTTAACTTGGATTCCTTGATTTATTATATATGAATATATCATAGTATTAATTTATTGGTACCATTTAAATGTTTGTTTGGTTTTACCAACCATTTAAAGTGGGAACCTTGATTTAGTGTTTACAAATATATATAGCACAATAAATACTTGACCACATTTATAAGTTTTGGTATATATTATATACTTATAAGATAATAATTTATAACATAATATAAATATGATTATTTAATATATTGGAACCATTTTATTAAGTGGATTTCAATATTGTTCGTTAATGTTAACTTTATTAAAATACCAAGAGTGGATCCTTTAATCTCAACTACTTAAATTAAAATTTGAACAATTAAAATTTACTCATTAAAGATTCAAACAATTAAAATTAAAAAAAAAACAAAACCAAAAACAAAACAAAAAGACATTGTAGTGGACTTGTAATTACCTTAGCTTCCATGTGGATACGATATCGGACTCACCGAATTATACTACTTGTGGACAACCTGCTCTTGGGATTGCAACAATCAAAGTGACAACAAGTAATCAACATTAAATCTGATGATGAAAAAGAAAGATGAAAATCAGATATGATGATGGGATTACTAAACTTAATCGAACAAAGAAGTAGGAAAAATAAAAAATATTTTAAAAAAGATGAAAAAGATATTAAATGATTCAAAACAAGAAAAAGATTTGAGAAAATAAATCATGTTTGTTTGAAATGATAGATAAACTATAAAATAATATTTGTTATTGAATAAATTGTGAAAAAAATTATGTGTCTACATTGATTTTTAAATTTACGACCAATATTCATAGTGCACTCAAGTTCATTACTCACGTGCTTTGCTACTAGTTAGTTGAAAAATATCAGCCAAATATTATCACTATTTATAATCTTCAGGATAGCAACATACATTCAATTTTTTAATCGTAAAAACTCTTATGAGACTGTTTTACATGTCAATTTTGTGAAACGGATCTCCTATTTGACCCAACCCATGAAAAAATATTATTTTTTACTATAGATATAGATCGAGTCGATTATCTTATTTCATAATATACCTACTTTTTTTAATTGATGTAGACGTTCATATACGTTAGTTTGATATTGAAGTTTTAGATTAAAAATATTCTATTGAGCTCGATATTTTAAGTATTTTTAATAAAGAAATAATTTTATCTTTCGAATATTCAAAATTGGGTTCTTTAAATTTTTTTGGTCGAATTGACGAAAAGAGGATCGTTAAATTTTTTTAATGAGAAGTTATAAAGGAAGCTTAGAACTTGCATTTTCTGGCCTCCCATTTCTGTTTTGAATTGTGGGAATATAATTATGGCGTTGAAATTCAATACGAAATGTAAGATTTTAAACTCTGATGGCTGTTGAAATGACAATCCTATTCCACGTACAAACTTTATATTGTAAATCCTCCTTGATCATTGTTACATTCACCATGTATCTCATCACTACGCAGGCTCGAAAACCCCGACAGAAATTTGAAATGGCTTAATCACTGGTAATGTGGTCCGAAGTTCAGGGTAGAAATGATCAATCCCCGCATGATTCATACTCGACCAGAAATAGCTGTGTCGGCACAAGCATAAGGCAAATGGGAAACTTTTCGCACTGACTACTACAGAGCCATAGTAGAATGTGAATTAGAAAATATAACATACTGTGGCACAAGACGTGAATAAGTAAAAATAAAGGAGGTTGTAAATATCACAACAATTGGGTCATTGTGCTGTTCAAGTGGTGAACACAATAGTTTTTCAGCTGTTTTCGAAACTTTAAAGACCTATAAGTGCTCTTGAAGAGATGGGATTCAGACAGGAAGAAAGTCACATTCTCTTCAAAAGGTGGAACAAAATAAACATAGCTTTGTGCATGTATTACTTTTTTTCGGTATTCAAATCGTACAAGCCACGAACCAGAAAAAAAGGAAATGGGTGCACGAAAAACAACCCGGGAAAAAAGGTGAGCTTTTCTCATTTACAGAATGTTATGAATTGAAGTGTATTTGGACAGCATCATTACCACACAAATCCATACCTTCATGTTCTCAGCACACGAGCATTCTCAACCAGGGGAACCCCAGGTCCGTATATCAACCGGCATCTGTCATTGAATGAATTAACTAATCGAGAGACCACCTCCTTGAAGAACATATTTGCCATCTGTCAGGCAGGCCGTGAATCGCCAACATTAAAGAAAATTAATCGAGTTTATTAAAATAATAGGCATCAGAGATGCATATGTTTACTATGAACAAACAAACTGCAAATATACCTGAAACATGAAACCACAAAGACCGAGAGACAGATACATTTTACATCATCAATTGATCAAGAACATTTTTTCACTTGATACCTATGTAGATGTTTTCTTCCTCACTCGAAAAAAAATTGTTTTCTTCTTATTTATTTGTTAGTTAGAATTCCTTAGCGTGTAGGTACAGGTATCGGGCTGACGAGTTAAAATTACAATAAAACAAACATGTTGATGACAATCATTCAATGATGTTCAAGTTATGTCAGTTTATATGATATCTGTATATGGTTGCCCAACCTTCCTCAAGGCAATCAGAGCTTTTGTCATCTATCCAATCATATATTTTAACTATTTTTACAGAAGCAAGGACAAAATCGTCACACTGCAAGTTTCATGGAGATTTCACACATTCATGACTCGGTACTGTAATTGTAAGTTTGTAACATATGCCAAAGAAGAACTTGCGGTCTGCTTTAACTACGGCAGATAGTGAAATGATGACAAATGACATAAAGTCAACGACGCACAGAAACAATAAAATTATCACGTTAAACCAAATAAATCTTGAGTTGAAATGTCTGAGTGGATATGTTTGAATTGATTTTGTCCATGCAACCAATCAGACGTGATTTTATGACCTAAACTACGCCAAAATAAATAAACATTTCTATGGTATAAGGCCCGCTCTGAATAATATTATCAAAACATGGTGCAAGGTTTTCTTCTATTTACAGATAATTTTTATATACAGCAAACGCAGGTTAAATTTCTTTGTTGCTCAACAGATATCAAGCATCAAATAATAGGGAATGTCACTAGAAAGAGAAATTTACATGTTATTGAAAGCAAAAGTATGCTTAAATTCATATAACAACAGGCTCAGAAGATTACAATAACTTAATGATCAAATATGAAGAAGTTCAAGTTCAACTACCGAAGAAACTCACCTGACGGTAAAATGGTGACTGAAACTTAAAGTCCACCAAAAAGTGAAGGTCACAGGTTCCTGGAACGGTTCCCTGATTAAACTCCCATACATTTATCAAATGATCAAAAAGACTACTCTGGGATGAGGTTGTCTGCAAAAACACAAGGCACGGAAAATCAATCAACGCAACAAGGTCAACTATTGTGCAGCATCAAGAATTTTGACGTGAACACCCCTCCAATGCATCATGTATGATAGATCATCTCAATCTGAGGCACTTACACTTAACGCTATGATTTCTCAATAAGCATAAATTCTCAACTTTCAAGCCCCAGAAGAATCAAGTCAGTATTGGAAATTCCAAAATTCCACGACACGATTTTCTTCACAAAAATGAATATTGCCCACAACCCACACCCAGGAGAGCCATATCATTCTCCCACACTCTTCACTTTGTAACCTGATTGTTAATTCATATTGGTGACACTGAATATGCTGAGAAAATGAAGGATGGCACAGCCTACAGACTTCTTTAATCACGAAAAAATGTTTTTTAAGCTTATATGCTGAAACTTCCACAACTATTAGCCTATTCATCACTGTCTTTAAGCTTAACATGAAGAGCTGACGATCAGCCAGTTCATGCACTATTACCAGCCGGTATAGCTATATATTATTTCCAACCTGGCACTCAGGGCTCAGTTGTAACGATCTTTTCAGGAAAACAATGCTCAAATGTGGTCATATGCAACCAGTTACTTCAATCCAACGAGGCCAATTTTCATGTAGGTTACAAAACATTAGCAGTAAATATCAATAGCACAAAAATTTCTCGAGAAGGAAAGGATCAAAAAAATAATGAATACAAGTCAAACACTTGTAATTGTCTTTAAGCCTAACACAAAGAGCGAATGACCAGCCAGTCCATGCACTATTACCACCCGGTCTAGCATACATGATATTTCGTACCTGACAGTCAGGACTCAATTGTAAAGAGATTTTCATAAAATCAATGCTCAAACTTAGGCTTTCTGTAACTAGTAACCTCAATCCCAAAGAGGGCACTGATTATGTAGGGTACAAAAACATTAACAATAAATATCAATAGCGTTATTATATTCCATAAGGAAAAGATAAAGAAATGAGTCAAACATTAACTGATTTTCACCTTAATAAAATTCGGTTTTTTCAGCTCGACATGTGATACATAACTTTCGACGAGAATTTTGAAGCCGATTTCTAGCTCAGCATCAAAGGATCCATCAGGATTACGGCGAATTATCTGTGATCGCTGACACCATGGAAGAAAATCTTCATACATGTCAACAGCAGCAACCACATTGAACAATTGCTCAGGTGAATATCTAATAATCAAAAGACAAATCAGCTCAAACAGCAAGCGATCAATACTATCTGATTGTGCAAGACATTCACAAACTTGAAATTAAAAGGTGCAATATATTGGATTCTACATCCTCGGAAGCATTTCAAAATTCAGAGGTCTCCTTAAAACTATTTGTCAATGCACCTGATGAACATCGAATACAACTCTAAAATTAACAGAAGTTCAATTATTGCAGTTAAAGAACTCATTCCAAATTTGAAACTATAATCTTCAAACCACAGAATAAATATCCAACAATTGTTTAAACAACAAAAGATATCCAATGCGATAAAATAATAAATAAAAATTGGGACTAAACTTACCCTAGAACACGTCTCTCTTCATGTACTTTGGAGAGCATATTCCCAACCTCGCCATCACCACATCCCAAGAACCGCCTTTTTTGAACCACAATTCTAGCACTAGAAGTTTTCCCATGATCCCGGAGATTATAATTCCTGTAACGATATCCAACAATTTCATCCGGTGAAGAAAATGCATTGGTAACAGCAATGCTAGTCAAACATCGAATCTGATCATAACTTGCACAATTAACTTTCTTCTGCCGAAACAAATTCCGGTGGGAAAACAAACGCGCCATCGCCTTCGATACGGGATTAAATTGAGGCATTGGTGAAAAACGAATAGATTTCTTCGCGTTGGGAACCCCAATAAATGAATTATAAGTTCGAACCTGGGAGTCAATTTTGGAGAAATGAGATGAGAGGGGGGAAATTATCGAAGATTACGCAAGAGGAAATGGAAATTGAATGGAGTTGAGTCAATTGAATTCAGGGGATGCTACGATTTTCAGACAATGAAAGGGCATTTGTCATTACTCATTTCACCATAAACAATATTAGATTCTTGGTCTCACCGGAAAAAAAGAAGAAGATATTTGGTTGTAAATAATAAGAGGGAAGATAAATGAATAGAGATAATTCATTGGGTCAATTTATTGATCACAATCACCATATCAGGGGAAAATTACAAACATATAAAAATCTTTACTGATATTATGTTGTCATATTTATCTTGATCACAAATATTTAAAATTTAATCAAATAAAAATAATCATCTAATATATTTATAAACTCTCCCTTAAATGATTAATTTGCATAACAATCGATTCGTCAAAAATCTCCATTTTTAAAGATGGATGTTTGGAAAATCACCGGGACTCAAATATTGTTTTGTTAAAATCTTGACAGTAAAATCTTGTGGAAAAAATCTGATCGAGGGAAAAAAGAATTGTAAAGTCCAAAATTAAGACGACGTAACCCAACGACATGCAAATCTAAGAAATATGAAAAATAAGTAATTAAATGATTTAATTGCTTAATTGATTATGTGACATGCATGATTATATATTAAATAGGATTTAATTGTTATGATGCATAAAACGTTATTTTTAAGGATTATTCAAATTGCGATAGAAGAACGGAGACCGAGTGCTGAAAAACGTAAATTATTTTTATTAAATAATTATTTTTAATTGTTTAAAATATGGTTGATGGTTTTTCTTATTTTTGAAAATAAGAGATTTTTTGAGGTGATTTTATACGCCGGGACGTAAATTTTATCAATGTTGGTTTTTCAACAAAAATACAAACTTTTTGGCAACCCGGCTATTAAATTCACAAACTTATTTTTACTAAAACTATTTTAATATTTTAATTAAATCCTAATTATGACTAATGGGCCTAAATTGTTCGCTTAATAGGCCTAAAACCTTGTTAGTGATTTAATTGGTATATATTATACAAAACCCACCCTAAACCCAGACAAATCACACGCCTCTTTTCTGAAAAAATTCACCCCATCACACGGCACACACCTTCGTCAATTTGAAGAAGAAAAATCGAGAAATCTTAAGGAGAATGCAAGCCAAGGTCTTGCTCCGTTCTTCGCCAATCGTCAACGAATAATTCGTGCGTTAAATACGCAAAGGCACGCATATTTCTTACCTTCAAACATCATCACACCATAGTAATTGTTTATGCATAATTTTTAAGGAAAAACATAGCACACAAGTGAAATTTTCGTAACTATATGCCTATGTGTTCTAAACTTGTGTTTTTTATTTCCAAAATCATGTTTTATATGTGTTAAAGGGGCTGCCATGATTAGGGCTTGATCAAGCATTGTTTTACATGAATTTAGAAGCCTATAACATCACCTAAACACCACACACGAACATGGGAATAAGCTGAACACGAGTTGCTGTCATAGGAGATCAAGGGCTTCGGTTTTGCTCTTCACAGCTAGGCTTGGTTATGGATTGGTTCCGGGGCTAGCCAGGGCCGTGGGGGAGTCAAGGGAAGAGTCCTAGCCAGGCTAGGACCCGAGCTAGGTGGGCTGGTAGGAGTCCTTGTTGACAAGGACTCCTACCCGAGAACTGATAGAGGTACGCGCAGGGTTCAGCGTTAAAGCAGGGGATGTGGGGCTCGGCCTGGGGTTCAGAGGCTGGGTTTGAGTGAGTCCTTAGGGTCTTAAGCGAGTGCACAACAGGTTGGTTCAGGGGGTGGGCTCACTGGTAGGGTCCTGGAAGCTAGAACAAGAGTCCTTGTCCATAATGGATTCTCGACCACTTCATGTACACAAAGATATGGTCCGGTTATGGGGCTAGGGAAGGTTTCCGTGGGTTTCTAAGGTCCAGTAGGGTGTATAAGGGTGTTGGTCAGGGTCTGGTTCACTATGGTTCGAGGGCGGCTCGAGAAAATTGAAAGATGGCTCGGTGCTAACCAATTAGGGTCAAGTTAAGGTTTTCTAAACTTAAATAAGTGAAAAAGGGCTCACGGAGGGTCGAGTCATGGTTCACGAGGGCTAAAATAATATAAAAAGACTAAGTTTAGAATTTAGGAATTTTATATTAAAGTTTGGGATTTTTTGGGATTTAAACGCCTTCAAAACGTCTAATTAAGAATTAATTAAAAAGCCTAGTTTTAAGCTAAATAAAATTATGAAAATTTTAATTTAGGCTTAAATAATTATTTGAGACATTTTAGAGTCAAATATATTAAAAAAACGTCAAAAACGTAAAATTATACGTCCAGGGGTAAAACGGTCTTTTTACAGCTGAAAATTAGTAAACGTCATGGCAGTGTCCTATATGCTATTTTATATGCTAATATGATTATTTTCAATGATCATGGATGTTTATGAATTTTTATATGTTAAATTATGATTTTTAAATGTTCATGAATTTTTACGTTATAAATGGGACATTTAAAAGATATGTTGCATGCTTGATTTCAAAAAATAAAAACGATACGTATATGCATGATTTTTATTAAGTAATGATAATATGTTGAAGGACGTGAAGGGATTGTGACTATTACATGTTGGAGATATCGTGAGGGTTGTGGTCCCAGTGAGAGCCCGACGATCGTGTTTCTTTGGATACGGATACGAATACGAATATGTTAATACGTTGGCCAAGACTCAGTTGACCGGTGAGAGTGTCGCTGGTGTCCCCGCCACCCAGTACTGTGGTTACATGTAGATGGATCCATCGCCCAATACGATTAAGAATACGAGTCACAATCACGATCTGAATTCAACAAATACGAATACGAATATGAATATGAATATGTTAAAATGTTGATATGAATATGTTGATATGAAAATGTTTAAGAAAATGTTTATGATTAAAGTTTATGAATTATTATGAAAATGATATTTTAAGTACAAGTATTTTTCACTGTTGTATGTGAACTGTATTACGTATTACTTGTTATCAAGGATATGACGTGTTGAGTCTTTAGACTCACTAGGTGTGTATGATGCTGGTGATATTAATAATTATGATATTGGAGTACTTGATGGGTGACTTTGCTGGACTGTCGGTGCACATAACCCGATGACCAGCGCTTCTATTTTCCGCATTTAAGTTTATGATTTTACGTTAAAGATTTTTACGACATTTTATGCTTTTTGAGAGATTTGGAGAGGTTTAGTATGAGCTACTCCTTTTCAACAGTTATTGCTTTTTAGGTTTGGTAAAACATTTTACGATTTCATGTTTGACTACTCCATTGGGATTTTTAAAGTACTAGTTGGATGTTTTGTTTTAAAATGGGGCAAAGGTATTTTCATGTACGAGTATAGGCAATGACTAAAATTTGGGAGTTTTAAAAAAAAATTCTAGTACTTTTTAAGAAAAACGAATAAGCAGACGTTTCAGTTGGTATCAGAGCAAAGGTCCTGTAAAGGGTTGTGCCACCATCAGCGCCGGAAAGATCAGTCATCAAGCCTCAATTTTTAAGTTTTACATATTTTATATGATTTTATATGATGTTACCTGCATAATGACATGAATAATATGTTTACGTTACATGTTTACTAGCTTTTTGAGTACTTATGCTTTGCTCGCTTAAATTGCTAAAATGATTAAGGATATGTCATATGGTTAGAAAACTTAGATTTAAGTGCATGTTGGTTACGTTAGAATTTGGAAAACATTCAGATAAAATACCTCCTAGACGTGCCCCTATTAATGAGAATCAAGCCGAGAACAGCGTCACTCATCAAGGGAATGCACCACCACCACCACCTCCTCCAGGGGATGCTGCTACTCGTGCTTTAGAGGGGATGTCTCGTCTATTTGAGCAACAGTTACAACAACAACAGTTACAGCAACAGCAGTTGAAGCAGCAGTTACAGCAGATGGAGCAGGCACAGAGGCCACAACATGATATATACGATCAGTTCCGGAGGCTAGGACCGAAGAAATTTTCTGGAACTACCAATCCTTTTTCTGCTAAGGGTTGGATTCGTTCACTCGAGGTACACTTTCGCTATCTGGATATGGGAGATGCTGACCGTGTGAGGTGTACTACTTATCTGTTTACGAATGACGCTTCTTTGTTGTGGGAAAGAGCCGAGCAGGGTGTTAACCTTGCCACACTTACTTGGGCTCAATTCAAAACTATATTCTACGAGAAATATTTTACTGCTGATGTTAGAAGCCGATTAAAGAGGGAATTTATGACTCTCCGTCAAGGAGACGCTACTGTTACTGAATTTGTGAAGAAATTCGATATGGGTTGTCACTTTGTACCCTTTATTGCCAGGGATGCCGAAGAAAAGCTTAGACACTTCATGCATGGTCTACGACCTACCATACGGAATAATGTTATGATGATGCGTCCTTCGGATTATGCTACTGCAGTTACTTATGCATTCCAGTCTGAGCAATCCTGAAGGACATCGAGTTTGAGTTACAGCGCAAGAGACAGCAACATCAGAACAACAATCAACCTAATAAGAAGCCATATACGGGTTCTCCTAAACCTCAAGGGCCTCAAAAGCCCCAAGGTCAAGTCAAGAAGCAAGCACCGTCAAAGCCACCACCTGCAGCACCAAAGACGGCAGAAGGACAACCATGCAAGAAGTGCAATCGACTACACTATGGACCATGTGTGTGGGGTACTACTAAGTGCTTCATATGCAAAGAAGAAGGGCACAAAGCTTTCGATTGTCCGAAGAAGAATGCACTCACCGTTGAGTGAGCTTATGCTATGAATGCAGAAGAAGCCGAAGGGGAACCAGACACTACTTTTATCACTGGTAACCTAGGCATTTAACATTTTTATATTGCCTTTATTGCATGAAATGTTAAATTGGTTATTAGAATAGAATTGGGAACAACATTTAACCTAGTAGAAATTAGGTTGCATGTTCTACCTTAGTTGGAATTTAAGATATGATTTTAGAAACCAAAGAAAATGGTATGTATTTTGTGCCTTAATTTTTGTGAATGGTGAGATAATTCCAAACAAAAAGTTTTAGGGCCAAAGTTAAAGAAAAATCATAATTAAGGGGTTTGGAACAATTTCGAAATTTTTAAGGGTGCAAAATATAACTTTCGAAATTTTAAAGGACTAAATTGAAAATTTTCAAAAATATAAGGGCCAAATTGCAATTATCCAAAAATTTGGGGACTAGAATGCAAATTTCAAAAAATTGAAGGGATAAAATGCAACTTTTCAAGAAATGCTTAAGTTCAACACTCAATCTTCATATAACTTTGAGAAATTAATGATAGTAAATCCTTAAGCTTCAACATGAAAAAATTTAAAAGACATTTTCGCCGCAGGAATTATTATTATTCAAAGGGTAGCTAGCTACCTGTGCACTACTAGATTCGGGAGCTACACATTCATTCATATCTGAAACATTCATCAAAAGACTGAATATTACTTCTCAAGATATGGGATTGGGTTTCAAAGTTTCTATTCCTTCCGGTGATCTAATGCTCACGTCTAAAATTGTCAAGAATCTGGAGCTTCGTTTATTCAAAGATTTGGTTCGGGCAGATCTTATTGTGCTCCCTATGCCTGAATTTGATATTATACTTATGATGGATTGGTTATAAACGAATGGACCTTCGATTGATTTTCATCAAAGATCACTGTTTATTCGGCCGCATAGTGGTAAATCTTTTGTCTTTGAGGCGGCGAGAAACAAGCAAATGCCGCATGTTATCTCTTGTTTACATGCGAGGAATCTTATTAAATACGGATGCCAAGCTTTTCTAGCGTGTGTCACTGCCGCACATGCTCCAACCAGTCAGAAATCAGAAGATGTTGATATTGTCAGAGATTTTCCTAGCTTCTTTCCCGAAGACGTTTTTGGCATTCCACCCGATCGTGAAGTGGAATTCTCTATTGATCTGATATCGGGCACTGTTCCTATAAAGCACCTTATCGTCTAGCACCTGCTGAAATGAAAGAATTAAAAGATCAAATCCAGGAATTGCTAGACAAAGGTTTCATTTGCCCTAGTTATTCTCCATGGGGCGCACCGGTATTATTTTTGAAGAAGAAATATGGTAGTATGCGTCTATGCATCGATTATCGAGAGCTCAACAGGGTCACTATCAAAAAAAAGTATCCACTGCCAATAATTTAAGATTTATTTGATCAGTTGCGAGGGGCATCGATATTTCTAAGATTGATCTTCGATCTGGGTACCATCAGTTGAAAGTGAAATAGTCGGATGTTCACAAGACGAAATTTCGTACTAGATATGGGCACTACGAGTTTATGGTCATGCCATTTGGTCTGACTAATGCGCCAGCGATCTTCATGGATCTCATGAATCGCGTATTTCATCCGTATCTGGATTAGTTTATTATAGTCTTTATTGATGATATATTGATCTATTCGAGGAATGAAGAGGAGCATAGTCGTCATTTGAGGACAGCACTGCAAGTACTACAAGACAAGAAACTGTATGCAAAATTCAGCAAGTACGAGTTTTGGCTTGATAGAGTGACATTCTTAGGCCATATCATTTCTAGCGATAGCGTTGAAGTTGATCCAAGCAAAGTTGAGGCAGTGAAAGAGTGGCCAGTACTGAAGAACGTTACCGAGATTCGCAGTTTCTTGTGACTAGCTGGCTATTATCGCAAATTCATCAAAGGATTCTCATCTATTGCAGTACCATTGACATCCTTGACTAAGAAGAATGCAAATTTTATTTGGGGATCTGAGTGTCAAGACAGTTTTGACAAGTTGAAACAAGCCTTGATTTCAGCGCCAGTGTTATCAATGCCATCAGGGCAAGAGGAGTACGTTCTATATACCGACGCTTCTAAACTTGGTTTGGGCGCAGTTTTGATGCAAAATGACAGAGTTATAGCTTATACGTCGAGACAGTTGAAAATTCACGAGAAAAACTACTCTACCCATGATCTTGAGCTTGCACCAGTAGTTTTTGCATTGAAGATTTGGAGACACTACCTTTATGGGGAGAAGTGCAAAATATTCACCGATCATAAAAGTTTGAAATACTTCTTCACCCAAAAGGAACTGAATATGAGACAATGCAGATGGCTTGAGTTAGTAAAGGACTATGACTGTGAGATTAGCTATCATCCGGGGAAAGCTAATGTTGTGGCAGACGCACAGAGTAGAAAAAAAGCAGTTATCACTCAATTATCACTTCAAAGACCGTTGCAGTCCGAGATACAGTGGTTTGGGCTTACAGTCTATGCTAGGGGAGGCCCTTAATCTTGCCACATTATCAGTACAGCCGACTTTGAGAGACATAATTCGTGATGGACAGTCTACCGATGAGCAATTGCAAAATTGGAGAGCCAGAGATGAAGCTAAGGGTCGGAAATTATATTCAGAGGTGGATGGTATAGTTCATTATCGAGATCGGTTATGGGTTCCTAGTAACGATTCTTTGAGATATCTTATTATGAAGGAAGCTCATGACACACCTTATTCCATTCACCCGGGTAGCACGAAAATGTACAAAGATTTGCAGTTGTTATATTAGTGGCCAGGCATGAAGAGAGACATTCTGAAGTTTATATCCTAGTGTTTGACATGTCAACAAGTTAAAGCAAAGCATCAAAGACCAGCGGGAAAACTTAAGCCACTTCCCATCCCCAAGTGGGAATGGGAAAACATCACTATGGACTTTTTTGTGAGATTACCAAAGACTATTAAAGGATTCAATGCTATATGGGTGATAGTTGATCGTCTAACGAAATCAGCGCATTTTCTACCTATTAAGACAACTTTTACCATGGTTCAGTACGCTAACTTATATATTCGAGAGATAGTTCGTCTGCATGGGATTCCTATATCTATTGTTTCTGACAGAGATCCGAGATTCACGTCATCTTTCAGGAAGAGTTTGCATGCAGCGATGGGGACCAAGTTATTATTCAGTACAGCATTTCTTCCTCAAACCGATGGTCAGTCTGAGAGAGTCATACAAATTCTAGAAGATCTACTACGAGCCTGTGATATTGACTTCCAAGGCAGTTGGAAATCGAAATTACCTCTAGTGGAGTTTACCTACAATAATAGCTTCCAATCATCTATTGGGATGGCTTCTTTTGAGGCATTTTATGGAAGAAAATGTAGATCTCCTATTCATTGGGACAAGGTTGGTGAAAGAAGAGAGACTGGTCCAGATGTGATTGAAGAGACTACCGAGCTTGTGGCCAAAATTCGTGATCGAATGAAGACGGTGCAAAGCCGACAAAAGAGTTATGCTGATAAAAGACGACGGGACTTAGAGTTTGCAGTGGGAGACCATGTATTTGTGAAAATAGTACCTATGAAAGGTGTTATGCGTTTTGGCAAGAAAGGTAAGCTTAGTCCAAGATTTATTGGTCCATTCGAGATTTTAGAGAAGATTGGGACACTAGCTTATACAGTGGCGTTGCCACCAATGCTATCAAGCGTTCAAAATGTGTTCCATATTTCGATGCTGCGGAAGTACATGTCGAACCCGTCACATGTGCTAAATTATGAACCTCTACAATTGACTCCAAATATGACATATGAAGAAAGAACTGTCCAAATCCTGGCAAGGCAAGAAAGGAGACTCCGAAACAAAGTCATTCCAATGGTCAAGGTTAAGTGGCTGAATCACTCGGAAGAAGAAACCACTTGGGAAACCGAGAGAGACTTGAAGAATTGCTATCTAGAACTATTCGGCAAGTTCTAATTTCGATGACGAAATTTTATTCAAGGGGGGAGGAATTGTAAGGTCCAAAATTAAGACGACGTAAACCAACGGCATGCAAATCTAAGAAATATGAAAAATAAATAATTAGATGATTTAATTGCTTAATTGATTATGTGACATGCATGATTATATGTTAAATAGGATTAATTGTCATGATGCATAAAACGTTATTTTTAAGGATTATTCAAGTTGCGATAGAAGAACGGAGACCGAGGGCTAAAAAACGTAAAATATTTTTATTAAATAATTATTTTTAATTGTTTAAAATATGGTTGATGGTTTTTCTTATTTTTGAAAATAAGGGGATTTGAGGTGATTTTATACGCCGGGACGTAAATTTTATCAGTGTTGGTTTTTCAACAAAAATACAAACTTTTTGGCAACCCGGCTATTAAATTCACAAACTTATTTTTACTAAAACTATTTTAATATTTTAATTAAATCCTAATTATGACTAATGGGCCTAAATTGTTGGCTTAATAGGCCTAAAACCTTGTTAGTGATTTAATTGGTATATATTATACAAAACCCACCCTAAACCAAGACAAATCACACACCTCTTTTCTAAAAAATTCACCCCATCACACGGCACACACCTTCATCAATTTGAAGAATAAAAATCGAGAAATCTTAAGGAGAATGCAAGCCAAGGTCTTGCTCCGTTCTTCGCCAATCGTCAACGAATAATTCGTGCGTTAAATATGCAAAGGCACGCATATTTCTTTCCTTGAAACATCATCACACCATAGTAATTGTTTATGCATAATTTTTAAGGAAAAACATAGCACACAAGTGAAATTTTCGTAACTATATGCCTATGTGTTCTAAACTTGTGTTTTTTATTTCCAAAATCATGTTTTATATGTGTTAAAGGGGCAACTATGATTAGGGCTTGATCAAGCATTGTTTTACATGAATTTAAAGCCTATAACATCACCTAAACACCACACACGAACATGGGAATAAGCTGAACACGAGTTGCTGTCATAGGAGATCAAGGGCTTCGGTTTTGCTCTTCACAGCTAGGCTTGGTTATGGATTGGTTCCGGGGCTAGCCAGGGCCGTGGAGGAGTCAAGGGAAGAGTCCTAGTCAGGCTAAGACTCTAGCTAGGTGGGCTGGGAGGAGTCCTTGTTGACAAGGACTCCTACCCGAGAACTGATAGTGGTGCGCGCAGGGTTCAGCGTTGGCACAGGGGATGTGGGGCTTGGCCTGGGGTTCGGAGGCTGGGTTTGAGTGAGTCCTTAGGGTCTTAAGGTGCAAAACAAGTTGGTTCAGGGGTTGGGCTCACTGGTAGGGTTCTGGAAGCTAGAACAAGAGTCCTTGTCCATAATGGATTCTCGGCCACTTCATTTACACAAAGATATGGTTCGGTTATGGGGCTAGGGAAGGTTTCCGTGGGTTCCTAAGGTCCAGTAAGGTGTCTAAGGGTGTTGGTCAGGGTCTGGTTCACTATGGTTTGAGGGCGGCTTGAGAAAATTTAAATATGGCTCGGTGCTAACCAATTAGGGTCAAGTTAGGGTTTTCTAAGCTTAAATAAGTGAAAAAGGGCTCACGGGGGGTCGAGTCATGGTTCACGAGGGCTAAAATAATATAAAAAGACTAAGTTTAGAATTTAGAATTTTATATTAAAGTTTGGGATTTTTCGGGATTAAAACGCCTTCAAAACGTCTAATTATGAATTAATTAAAAAGCCTAGTTATTAAGCTAAATAAAATTATGAGAATTTTAATTTAGGCTTAAATAATTATTTGTGACATGTTAGAGTCAAAGATATTAAGAAAACGTCAAAAACGTAAAATTATACGTCCAGGGGTAAAACGGTTTTTTTACAGCTGAAAATTAGTAAACGTCATGACAGTGTCCTAAATGCTATTTTATAAGCTAATAAGATTGTTTTCAATGATTATGGATGTTTATGAATTTTTATATGTTAAGTTATGATTTTTAAATGTTCACGAATTTTAAAGTATAAATGGGACATTTAAAAGATATGTTGCATGCTTGATTTCAAAAAATGAAAACGATACGTATATGCATGATTTTTATTAAGTAATGATAATATGTTGAAGGACGTGAAGGGATTGTGACTATTACATGTTGGAGATATCGTGAGGGTTGTGGTCCCAGTGGGAGCCCGACGATCTTGTTTCCTTGTATACGGATATGAATACGAATACGAATACGAATATGTTAATAAGTTGGCCAAGGCACAGTTGACCCGTGAGAGAGTCGCTGGTGTCCCCGCCGCCCAGTACTGTGGTTACATGTAGATGGATCCATCGCCCAATACGATTAAGAATACGAGTCACAATCACGATCTGAATTCAACAAACACGAATACGAATATGAATATGAATATGTTAAAATGTTGATATGAATATGTTGATATGAAAATTTTTAAGAAAATGTTTATGATTAAAGTTTATGAATTATTATGAAAATGATATTTTAAGTACAAGTATTTTTCACTGTTGTATGTGAACTGTATTACGTATTACTTGTTATCAAGGATATGACGTGTTGAGTCTTTAGAATCACAAAATGTGTATGATGCAGGTGATATTAATAATTATGATGTTGGAGGACTTGATGGGTGACTTTGCTGGACTGTCAGTGCACATAACCCGATGACCAGAGCTTATATTTTCCGCATTTAAGTTTATGATTTTACGTTAAAGATTTTTACGACATTTTATGCTTTTTGAGAGATTTGGAGAGGTTTAGTATGAGCTACACTTTTTCAATATTTATTGCTTTTTAGGTTTGGTAAAACATTTTACGATTTCATGTTTGACTACTCCATTGGGATTTTTAAAGTACTAGTTGGATGTTTTGTTTTAAAATGGGGCAAAGGTATTTTCATGTACGAGTATAGGCAATGACCGAAATTTGGGAGTTTTTTTTTAAAAAATTCTAGTACTTTTTAAGAAAACGAATAAACAGACGTTTCAAGAACAACAATAAATACTTCCTTGAATGTCCTTGTGACAATAGATTCGCTCATTAAAACCTTATTATGAAAAACCTAATGAGAAAAAATCTTTTTGAAAGAAAAAGAGTATGACTCGTTACTTGTTGATTGTCTCATTAGAAATATTCATGAAACACTGAACTTTGATTGTTCCCCCTATTGTAAGCATCACTTGAAATTATTAACTCTTTGTACTACGATCTTGAATACTGATTTGCCAAAAGTTGATGCAGGTGATGAATTTGCAAAAAGACTTGTCATATTATCTTTAGTTGATGCTAATATCTTCACGTAAATCCATAGTTTGTTTGAGATTGCAAAGAAATTGGGCATGTCCTTTACTATTTATGATTGTCTTCTCGAGTGGAGAAAAGGTATACATCACTAGTGCAATTTGTGATATATAATGATACATAAATTATCCTTAGATATGATACTTCAAGATCAAATATTTTTCTTCATATTTATGAAACGACCTCGGTTTTTTTTTATATACTAAAGCATAAATCATAACTCCAAAAATACCAAATGAATAAACTTAACATATGGACTCTCGAGTGCATAAAATGAATCCTAAAGCATCGACTAACCAAAATTCCTAAATTGATCTTTAAAAAAATCAACTAACAATAAAAATAAAGTATAAAAATATCTCTAATAAAAATCATTAACATAAATCTTTAAATCATAAATCTATCAAACTAGTGCGGAAACATAAATGTCCTCGGGTGTGTACTGCTGTACTCGATCCCCTCAATTGTCACCGTCTCCCATAAATTATCAAATCCTGCATCATACAAACCTAGTGAGTCTAAAGACTCAGCACATTCTAAAGATGGATAGCAAATAATACATATACAATCACATGCATTAAAATCATATTTTTATTTAAAATAGCTTTTGAAAATAAATAAACCATTTAAAATCATTTTAACATAATTAAATCATAAATCGTAAAATTATTTTAAAATAACTTTAATCATAAATAAATCCTTTAAAACTCATTTAATTTTAGCTTTAAGCATAATTAAATCATTTTAAAAATAGCTTTAATCCTCATCGTAAATCATATATCATAAAATCATTTTTAAAAATAGCTTTAATCCTCATCGTAAATCATATATCATAAAATCATTTTTATCATAAGCTTTCAATCATATGTCATTTTGGGTGAGTTTGATCTTTGAAAGTGACTAGCTTTTATCCTTTGGTCGACTGCAGTCTTAGCTCCACATGGTCCATGGGGGTGTGTACTAGGCTCCACCGTGGAAAATACGAACGTAGGGGCTCCCTCGGGGGCCTTCTCCCATAGACGGGCTCCCTCTAGGGCCTTTTCCCATAAATGGGCTACCTCTAGGGCCTTCTCCAGTAAATGGGCTCCTTCTGGGCCTTTTCCCCTCACAACATCCCCACAAAATCATATATCATATATCATATTGTTTGTCACAGTCAATTCACATCCCTCAAAACATTTTTCTTTTTTTTTTAAATCATAAAATAACATAAATTTCCAAAAATAGCATTTTAAACAGTATAAATTGCACAACTTTACCATAAATCATAAAAATACATATTATCATCAAAATCATCATTTTAAATCATATAATATCATTTAACATGCGTTATGATCCTTCGGGACACTGCCAAGCGTTTTCGTATTTTCCTAAGTGTAAAAAGACCGTTTTGCCGTTTTACGCAAAAAATCTCAAATTTATCTTTTTCTCACTTTTGGAAACATGGGATTATTCTAATTAATTACTTAAGCTTAAATATAATTTTTCATAACTTTATAAAGCTTAAAACTAGGCTTTTCAATTAATTCTTTAATTAGCGTTTCGTGCCACGATTAAATCCTGGATAAATCCAAAACTTGTTATTTTGATCCCAAATTTTAAACATAGCAGTTTTATTATTTATTCTACCCTTCCAAGTCATGAGCCACCCCCGGGGACCCATGGATTCAATTTTTTCCTTTTAATTTTTGAAATCAACACATTATCAAACCACCCGAGTCATCTCCCAATTTACTCGAGCCGCGCCCAAGCCACCTTGAGCCAAACCCGAGCCAACCCACCTAGGCACCCTGTTGACCAAGCCCAGCTCAAATAACCTAGCCCTAGCTCGCTCAAATCCTACTGGAACTGAACCCAAAATCTGTATGTGCTGTGCGTGAGACTCCCACCCTTCACAAAAACTCCTAGACAACTAGGACACCTCCAGCCCTCTAACAACAGACCGCCCATGACCCTTACTAACCCTAGACCAGCCCAGACCCGATCCACCCCCAGCCCGAGCCCCTGAGCCATGCAGCGAGGCACTGCAAGTACACAGCAGCCTGCACACGTATGGCCTCCCTCACGATTCCATCTTTTCTCTTCGAGCCACCAGCAACCCAGCCTCACCAACCCATATCTTGACCCATGCCCATCACCCTGGGACCCTGATGGACCACCTAGCCCAGCCCCAAACCGAGCCATGGCCCCTGGAACTTCTCGGCCAACTTGAAACCTGCGCGTGAAGAGTCCCTTCACGCAAGGACTCTTCCAGCCCACTTAGTGCGAGCCCTAGCCCTCCTAGGACTCTACCTAGGACCTAACCGTGACCTCTAGGACCCAACCTCCAGACCTGGTCGAGCCACCTGCCCCCATGAATAAGAATCGAGCCCTTGCAACTTGAAGAACCAAACAAAACTCCAGCCCTTTTTGTTTTTCTTTGCCCACGGTTCCAGCTTAGTTTTTCTTTTATTTTATCATGTTTGTCCCTAATTCATTCATATTTGATCATGTTTTGGCAGCGTGTCCTTTGGTTTCAAAAACGATTTCAAAACAAGCGTAAAATCATTAAAACTTTAAAAATACATAACGTACCGTAAAATAATCGAACCCATATATTTTTCATGCATAATCAAATAAAAACACACATAATATGATTTGCATTATGTTTAAAAGGGTTTAGAAAATGTGCATTTGCGTTTAAAACGCTCGAATATACGATCTTCGGCGAGGGTGCGACGTTGGATGACCGGACGACGAAAACTCCTAGCCTTTTCTCTTTCCCTTAATTTTGAAAATTGTATGTGTGTGGGAGTGAATTTTCGGCTGATTGAAGTGAATGGTGAGGTTATGAAAGCCTAGAATTCCTATTTATAATTTAATTTGTAAGTTAAATGGGCTTTGGTTTTGGGCTTACAACTTAAAGGTAATTGGGCCTACTCAAATAAATTAAATTGAGCCCAATAACACTAAATTAATTAAAACATAAAATTTTATAAATTTAGTTTCCCAAAAATAATATTTTTTATCTTTTAAAATTTCTTGTTTGCTCAAAACCGGTTTCCCGGGAAAAATCAAGCTCGACTCGTAAAATAATTCGAAGTCCAACATTTTTGGGAAAATTAAATCATTTTTAATCATATTAGGAAGCCTTGTCATTATTTAAAGAAAAATAAATATTCTTGTCTTGGTCGTCATCGGTCTCCTTTTCCATGCCTATTATCGAATATTCGGGTAAAATCCTTAATTTCATGAAATCATGTCGTATTATCATTTAATCATATAATAAATATCATGCAAGCATTTAAAAACAATTAAATGAAATAATTAAGCAATTTAAAATAATTTTGCATGCATGTGGTTTACGTAGGTTGGTTTTTCGGACGTTACAATTTAAGTTGGAAAAAAAATTAATTTGAGCATCAAATTGTCAAACAACCAGCAATAGATATAACTTATATATATAAGTATTTTAGTGTTTTTTCGGAGTACTATAACTTATGAACAAATATTCCTTCTTGAAAATATTTAATTCATAATTCTAGAGATAATTTTGTCTTTTCCAAATCTTTCGTCACAAATTTATATTTCAAATAAAAAAAACTTTTTGGCAAACTCTTCATGAGTAATAAGTCAAATATATCGCATGTATTAAAGTTGGCTCATATTACCACTTGTCATTTGTCAATCTTTTTATTGGAAATTTCTACATATTAAAGTTCTGAATACTGATTATTTTGCATAATAGCAAAAACAAATTGAGAGCAAAATAATATCTATACTTATATAATTTTGATCTCAAATAATTTGCGAAATCTCATCTTTTAGTATGCTTTTTATTTTTAATGAATAACATCATCCAAATTAAATTAATTGAAGCATCTTTTTTTTTCCATTTACTTGCAAGTAGAATAAGATATGGTCATGCAGAATGTTTCTTTGTTTCAGAACAATTAGCATCCATTATTATTGACATTGAGATATTAATTTATTTTTTTTAAAGAGTTTTTTCGTCGCTTCAGACGAATTGTATAAACTGTTCAATTAGAACATTAATGAAGCTAAATGGTATAAGCAATCTTATACACATGATCAAATAATATATTTTGAGAATTACACTTTAAACTTCATGTTCATTTTATAATATATGGGGATCGATCTCAAAAATATTTTTTAAGCTTCTATTTTTCTCCCCTCAATATTGGAAATATTTTTTACAAGAATAATAAATGAGAAATTGCGTCATAAATATCTCATTGTTGTTAATTCTAAATGCTTGATAATAAAGTCCAAAGTATTTTCAACATATTTACAATCCATTCAAGAGATTCATTGAAGCACACTTCTCACACAACCAATAAATTTTAACACATAATCAATTGGCATAATATTTACGATATATGTTTCAGATATCCCCAAAATATGACACATTTATTCTCAAAATCAATGATCTTAATAGTTGATTGGAGGAACATAAATCAACTAAACCAACATATTTATAATCATTAAATTGAAATTCATATCCTTTATTTTAATAAAGCTTGTCTTGGTTATATATTCTCAAAAAAAGTTCAATAAGTATTTTTCTAAACATTAAATTGCGATTCATGAGTTTATCTTTATTTATTCATTCCAAATAATATAAGAAATTGTTGTCAATTTGAGCTAGTGATAGTGACATCAAATTTGATAAGCCATAAATAAGAATTTATGGATCTTTGGTTAAAAAAAAGTCGATTATGTCATACTTTGGAAGTATTTATATCATTGATACTTTTGAAGCATTTTAGATCTTCTAAATATTGATTTGTAATATTATATTTATACTAGATCAATAATGGCATTGGATTCAAAAATCCATATATGTCAATGTTTATCATTGTTTTATTATATCATGCACATCATCTTTTTTTCATCGTCAATTAAATGATCTTTTAGATCTTTAATATATTCATATTAACATATAATGAAAATATAATTTGAGTAAACATCAACAGCTTCCACAAACTTTATATCGTGCTTGATCGATATAAATAAAATCTATTTATGTACTTCAGGTATGATATCACATAGATAGTGAAACGAGATACCGATGTACATTTAGTACAATACTTTATTAAGACGTATATCCCATATTTTGTGTCAATTTTATAATTAATATTTCACTTCAATTGAGATGATATATTCTTCTTTTTTGAAGAATTTATCAACCACAATTTATCAATTGTGTTCATTGACATTCACCTTAGTAAATGGCATCGGCGGCACAACGGCGGTGACACGACGACAAGGTGGTGGCCTAATTTTCTTTCTCAAGAAAATGAGTGGTCGATTGTTGATGTGACTTCGTTGAAATGGATGAGTCGGGTAAGGAGCTCCAACGGGTCAAATAAGTAATTTATAGTTTTTAGGGAATTTGAGTGAAGATAATGGCTTCAATAGCACCTGCAAACAATGAAAAGAACTCGTGAATGGGCGCCAGAGGGTGTCCGGCGTGGCCACTCCGATGCTTAAGTCAGCAGGTTGAAGATGAACACCAGCAATATTTGGGAGAAAATATGTATAATGCTTAAGAGTTCAAAGATTTCAGAATCTGTAAATGACATTAATACCTGCTATTTATAGTAGAAGATGAGGTAGGTACCTCGATTCCAGTGCTACCTATTAAGTATGGCAAGTCGGCTGCCCATACCCTATCTTCTGATGACTTCTAGGACACTCCAAGCCCAAGTTGTTCTGACAGATTAGACGTCCTGTATATATCATACTTGAGTGTGGTTCAATTCTCGAGGTGGTCCGGGCAATTGATTACCCGGGTACTTATATGAGAGCTCGGGCGATGATTGCGCGGGAGACCGGGCTGTTCGAAGAATACTTGGGAAATATGTAGTGCTCGGGCTCTTGATAGTGTCCGGGTCATCAACGACCCGAATCCTTATGGGGGTATCACCACCCATCCCTAAAATAGTCGGGCTTGAGCTTGACTCGCTGTCCCGATCAGTCCAAGATAATTAACAGTGCATAAAATTGGAGTCTTCAAATATCCCATAGATGAGATGAAATGCTGAGACCTCCTGTCCCCTGGATTCATAATAACTTATTGTTTAACATTCTTGGGCCATGTCGCTATTATCACGATGACACGTGTCATAGCATGAATTCCCACCTAAAAGATGTTTCGCATTTCGAGAAGTGGATAAGTCTGACGCCTTGATAACCGTACACGTCTTTTCACCTCTTGGCCCCATTTCCAAAAACGTATCCTAGACGTTCGTGCATTTATAGATCAACGGCTGTGATTAGATCCTTCCTCCTATACATAGCCATTCACCCACTTTTCAATCGTACGAACAAACTGTCATCCAGGAAACACAATGGCTGGTGCAAGTAGTTCGAAACCTCCGAGTATGACCGAAGCCTTCAAGAAATCCGCTCTAGAGATTCGAAAATCTACTATGGAAGATGAAGTGTTTCACACAATTCTTGACTACTGGGAAGAGCTTCAGGGGCTGAAACTTCTTTATGATTCTTGAGAAGCTATTACTCCTAGCCTGGTGGCCAAACTGAGGAGAGTGCGAGAGCACTTGCATATAGCTGAGTGGGTAGACGTCTTTACAGATGGTCGTATCTACCAATTAATGCTTCGGAGAGAAATAAAAATCCTTAAGCGTATTGCCGATTCAGACAGCTTCCTGAAGACTTCCACCGGGCCTTTAGCTGATTGGGTGAAAATATGGATAATTGCTGTAGAGGAAGAATACGATGATGTAGTACGTGCTAATGTCTATGGTTGAATAAAATACTAATTCTAGCCTGTCTCTGTCCTTACTTTGCTGTAATCCCTTAAATTTATCGGTTGATAAATATATATCGCGAGTGGAACAAGATTAATTGATAAATCACAATGCTAAGCCGTAACATCTCCCGGGCTTTCCTTGAAATGCCCAGGCCTCTAGCCTGTCGGGCTTTCCTTGAAATGCCCGAGCCTCATGCCTCCCGGGCCCTGAATACGGTGCTCTGTCGGTTATTCTTCTCGGGTATTCCAAGAGACGTCATTATGACACACGCTTCGCATTCATATCATTCCATGTTCCAAGAATTTGTTCATTCCGATACATTGATATCTGTAGCTCCATCTTTCTTCATAAATAAAAAACGTTTAGACTAGCACACGGCTCTCCACCTTCTTCAACATTAAATACCACCTGTCTATAAATAAGAAGATGAAAGTGAAATAAGAACAATAATCCAATATGCCGAGTTCGAGTGAGTCTACCGCTTGTAGCAGCACGCATGCCATTGTCACAGATGAGATGCTTCCTTATCTGGAAGACTTGAAGAAAACTATTGAAGAATATATCTCGGTAAAGGTTATGTCTTCATGGTTCAAGATTCAAGATCTCCAGAATTCTTATCAACATGGTTTGGCATTTACTCGTTCCCAGAGTGCAGTAGCGAGAAGATACAAACAACAATTTGATGTCAACCATGTTACAGAGCTAGCGACTGATCAAGTTCTCCTGCATGCAATGCTATGGAAGGAGTGGCATCAGCTAAAGAAGATTTCCTCTGCCGAATCCTTCACTAGTTTAAGAATCCATGAACTGAATAATTGGATAATTGAGTGGCAGGATTCTGTAGATTCTGAACTAGCTGCTGTAACGTGGCATAGATTATTTCCTTAATAAAATCTTAGTAGATGTAATTCTTTGTCTTCCTGTTCTTCTGCCAATGAATTCTGTAAACCGAGTAGTATATAACTAACGCGTAAAACCGAAATGCCAGAAACTAATGTTTCCCGAGCCTAACATCAATTGCCGGGTTCTTCCCCACCTGGGCTTATCATGAAATGCCGGGTTCTCATACCACCCGGGCAATTGATATGGTGTTATAATGACGTATGCCCTACTGCAAAGCTGTCAGGATCTGTACGTATTCCGAGCGTATAAATGATCATGACGCCTCGATTTATGCCCCCGTCTTTTCAAATGTCCCGCCCAATCATGCCGCTCAATTTTCAAGGTTAATCTGGTTCGTTTGTTTTGTTCTGGATCAACGGCTTAGATTCGTTCCCACCGCCTATATATATTAGGCCTCCTGTTTTCGAAAAAACACTTTCAAATTTAAAACTTCGGCGAAGCCCTTGCGAATTTTCTCCCTGAAGCTCCTCCGCGCAAAATCACCTAGCTCCAACGATCCTCGACCATCCTCCTCCTAAAAACTCGTAAGTTTCTCCTTCGTAATATGTCTAATTCTACTTCTTCTACCTCTGGAGCTAATGTGCGGGGCTCTCCTAGCGATGAATCCACCGCATTGCGCTCTGACTCCCCTCCGTCTCCGCCTCGCCGTTCTATCACTCAACCTTCTAAAAAACAAAAGACCCTTCTATTCAAACCCTCCTCTTCAAAACCCTCCTCCTCGGGCACTTCCCGAGCCCCAGGAAAGGACAAGGGTAAGGGAAAAGCTCGGGTTTCTGACCGCCCTTCTTCTGAGGCCCCGGGAGTTCCTTGGTTCTCCTCAATGAGCAGCACTTTGCGCTCGGGGGCGGATGAGGAACTTCGTACCTTAGGAGTTATTCCCTCTTCCTTTCCTATTATTATACTCGGCCCCTCTGATCGGGCAGATATCCCTCCTCCTGGGTATACTACTTTTTTCCGGGACCAAATCAAGAATGGTCTTCGCTTCCCCATCCCTTCTTTTTACATCGAGGTCGCCAAATTCTTTGGAGTGCCTGTCAATCAATTTCATCCCAACTCTTTTCGGATTATGGCCTCGGCTTTTGTCTTTTTTCGTATGCATAACCTTGTTATTAACCCCCTTATTCTTCATTACTACTTTACCTGTAGGCTAGGTGATAATGCCTTTTCCCTTTCTGCTCGGCTTAACGCCCGGTTCCTTAATGACATTCCTTCTTCCCAAAAAGGATGTAAAGGAAGATACTTTTTTATACAACTCCCATCTTCTCTCTCCTGTCTAACAGGGTTTCTTCTCTCCCTTCCTCCCCAGCCTGTCCTTCCCCGAGCTTACAAATTCGAGGAATTTTACACCCGAAGCCAAGACTTGGTGGAGGGTCAAAAATTCTCTTCCTCCTCCCTTATTTCCCAGGAGCACTTGATCACTTATGGGTTGAGCGTCTGGGTTGAAGACCCGATAGATCGGGCAATTGACAAGGTGGCTGGCTCGGACCCTCAACCCGGTAACTTTCTAATTCTTGTCTTCTTAGCTTGTTATTCACCCGTCCTTTATAATCTCTTCTAATCCTCTCTCTTATTGCGCAGATTCCTCCAAAATGCAAGAGGCTTTTCTCCAGAAATGGGAAGAGGAAAGGGTTGCCAAGGAGAAGAAATTGGCAGCCCGGAAGGCTGCCCGTGAGAAGAAACAGGCTGAGGCAGAAGCAGCGCGGCAAGCTGAGCTAAACCAGGTGGAAGCCCAGCAAGAAGAGTTGACCCGAGATTCACCCCGAGAAGACCCCGAAGACCACACTCCCCTTGCCCGGAGGAAGCGAAAGGCTGTCGCAAGCCCGGAGCGGATTCTGGGTGAATCTAACTGAGAAGGAGGGCAGAGCTCGTCAACCACTCCTCCCCAGCGTCAACCTACAGAGGAGCCTCCCCAAGAGCCTCTTCTGACCGATCAACCCATCTGGCCCAACATCTTCTTGGAGGGAGCTTCTTCAACAGGTATTCGACGCTTAAAGCTTATGCTCACTCCTGAAGAAGATGTCTTTTTGAAGAATTTTGGGCCTGGTGCTCGGTTCCTTGAGGGATCTAACCGATTCGTATATGTAAGTCTTTTCTTTATTCTTTTTTCCTTCATTTATCCTTTCTTTTACTAACTTGCTTCGTACAGGCTGCCCAAATGATGGTCTCGGCCTTCGAGGAAGTGGCGGCAATGGCTACCAAGAAAGGTCAACAAACCCGAGCTGCTCAAGAAATCCAAGATCAACTGCACGGAGAGCTTGCTCGGGCTAAAAGCCTTCACGAAGAGGAAATCGCCATCCTAAAAGCTTCCTTGGAGTCGGCTCACACGGCACTAGACAAGTCTCGGGAGGACCTCAATGAAGCTACCATTCGGGAGGAGAATCTGCGAGCTGCCTTGTCTGTCTCGGAGTCGAGAAACCATTCTCTATCCGAGCAGATAGAAGTTCAACAATCCCGAGCAGAGAGGGCCGAGAATACTTTGTCTCTGGCGGAGCATAATAAGGATAAATGGCAAGCTTCCTTCCTTCAATCTCCTGAGTTCAATAAGGCCGTGATAGATAAGGCTTACCCTCTTTTCAAGACCGGTTTTGACAAGTGCCGGGAACAATTTGAGGGAGCTGGACTCTTACCCCAGGATAAGGAAAATTTTCCTGATTTTGGCCTGGCCATTGCATCTCTTCCCAAGGATGGTGAGGAGGAGAAGGAGGAAAACCAGGAAGACGAGCCAGGATCCGACCATATTGATATAGACTAGGGTTGTATTCTCTTTTTTCTTTATTTCTGTAATTCCTGTCCTCGGATTTTTATTGAACAAATTCTTTACTTCAATAGTGTCTCGATTAATCTCTTGATAGCCAAATAATACCATTGTTTTTTATGCAAACATCAAGAAAATATTTGAAGTGTTGAGAACTAACCGGGACCTTTTAGTAAACAATTGAGATAAGAAAAGAACATATTTTCGTAACGAATGAATGTCCCTAGCCTGGATCCTGCCGAGTTAAGAATAATCAAGGTGTTTGGCCAAGGAACACGTCGCAGGACATGTGAATGGTCGAGGTGCGGTTCCCCGAGCCAGGGTGTAGTGCCCTGGGCTTTTAGATCCAAGGTGCAGAGCCTCGGGCCGGGGAACATGTCCCGGGACTTGTGAATGGTCGAGGTGTGGTTCCCCGAGCCAGGGTGTAGTGCCCTGGGCTTTTAGATCCAAGGTGCGGAGCCTCGGGCCGGGGAACATGTCCCGGGACTTGTGAATGGTCGAGGTGTGGTTCCCCGAGCCAGGGTGTAGTGCCCTGGGCTTTTAGATCCAAGGTGCGGAGCCTCGGGCCGGGGAACATGTCCCGGGACTTGTGAATGGTCGAGGTGTGGTTCCCCGAGCCAGGGTGTAGTGCCCTGGGCTTTTAGATCCAAGGTGCGGAGCCTCGGGCCGGGGAACATGTCCCGGGACTTGTGAATGGTCGAGGTGTGGTTCCCCGAGCCAGGGTGTAGTGCCCTGGGCTTTTAGATCCAAGGTGCGGAGCCTCGGGCCGGGGAACATGTCCCGGGACTTGTGAATGGTCGAGGTGTGGTTCCCCGAGCCAGGGTGTAGTGCCCTGGGCTTTTAGATCCAAGGTGCGGAGCCTCGGGCCGAAAAATATGTCCCGGGACTTGTGAATGGTCGAGGTGTGGTTCCCCGAGCCAAGGTGTAGTGCCCTGGGCATTTAGATCCAAGGTGCGGAGCCTCGGGCCGGGGAACATGTCTCGGGACTTGTGAATGGTCGAGGTGTGGTTCCCCGAGCCAGGGTGTAGTGCCCAGGGCTTTTAAATTGGTTCTTCCCGAGTCTAAGATACGACAAATAATACAATACTTCTCTTTGAGAAAAACAGATCTTTCATTATATCTTCAACCAATCAATTACATCTGTTAGGCATAGTACTGCTTTAAATTAAATACATTCCAAGGCCTTTTGAGAGAGCGTCATTGTGTGTCTTCTAAATAAAAAGATCCCGAGCTAACCCTCCGGGTAATTTTATAAGGTCCTTCCCACCGAGCTTCTAGTTTCCCAACATCCCCGGCGGGATTAACTTTTTTCATGACTAAATCCCCTATTTGAAAATCTCGAACTCGGACCTTTTGATTGTATGATTTCATGACCCGACCTCGGTATGCTTCCATTCGAATTATTGCTCGATCTCTTCTTTCTTCTACCAAATCCAATTCCATGGCCCGACTTTGATCATTGCTGCCTGGATAAGATTCTACCCGGGGAGAAGTTTGCCCAATTTCAACAGGAAGGACTGCTTCAGAACCATATACCAGGTTGAAAGGAGTTTCTTGAGTAGGTGCTCGGGGAGTAGTTCTGTACGCCCAAAGAACACTGGGTAATTCTTCCACCCAGTCTTTTCCCTTGCCTTGTAGCCTGGTTTTCAATGCTTGTACAATAATTCTGTTAATAACTTCTGTTTGACCATTAGCTTGAGGGTAGGCAACAGAAGTAAAAGACTGAGTAATTTTCATTTCATGACACCAAGATGTAATTCCTTTGCCCTGAAATTGCCTCCCGTTATCTGAGATTAGTCTTCTGGGCACTCCGAACCGGCACACAATGCTCCTCCACAAAAATTTCAATACTTCCTGTTCAGTAATTTTAGCCAATGGCTCGGCTTCTACCCATTTGGAAAAGTAATCCACAGCCACCAACAAGAACTTCTTTTGAGCCCTAGCAGTTGGGAAAGGACCAACAATATCCATGCCCCATTGATCAAAGGGGCAAGATGCCCAGATAGGCTTCATGGGAGTGGCCGGACTGTGCTGGAAGTTTGAGTGATGTTGACATCTCTCACAAGCCTGGACCACTTGAGCAGAATTCTGGCTAAGAGTTGGCCACCAGAACCCGGCAAGCATTGTTTTCCGGGCCAAAGCCATTCCTCCGAGATGCTCAGCACAACATCCCTCATGTATTTCTCGGAGGACATAATCCACTTCTCCTTCAGATAAGCATTTTAGCAGAGGTCCCTGGAATGATCTTCTGTATAAGATTTTATTTAAGAGAACAAACCTGGGAGCTTGTCTCTTGATTTTTTGAGCCCGAGTCCTGTCTTCAGGTAATTCATTTGTTGTAATGAATTTAATCAATGGCGTCATCCAGGAGTCCTCGGGTACTGGTAATATTTCTTCCTCGGTGGACAGGACCAAACGGGAAACATGCAAAATTTCCCGGGTGTTGACTTCTGATAATGAGGCAGCCATTTTTGCTAGAGCGTCTGCCTCTCCATTTTCCTCCCGGGGTATTTGTTCGATACTCCAATCCACAAAGATTGCTGCCTGGGTTTTTATGAGCTGTAAATATTTGAGCATCCTGTCATCTTTAGCTTCATAAGCACCCTTTATCTGCTGAGTGATTAATTGTGAATCAGAATATACAATAATACGGGAAGCTCCAATCTCTTTAGCAGCTCGGATTCCTGCAAGGACAGCTTCATACTCGGCTTCATTATTAGTAACCCGGGAATCAATCCTTAAAGCCAACTTAATCTTCTCTCCTGGAGGAGATATTACTACCACACCTATTCCGCACCCTGCAAGGCTAGACGCCCCATCCACAAACACCCTCCATACTTCATCTTCAGCAGGTTGTACCATCTCAGACAAAAAGTCTGATAGGGCTTGCGCTTTAATGGCCACCCGGGGTTTGTATTCGATATCATATTCTCCTAACTCCACTGCCCATTTGATCATTCGCCCTGATACTTCCGAATGAGTCATGATTCTGCCTATAGGACTATTAGTCAAGACAATTATTTGATGTGACAGGAAGTAAGGCCTTAGCTTCCGGGCAGTCATGATCAAGGCCAGAGCAATCTTTTCCACTTCACTGTACCGGAGTTCGGGTCCTCTCAGAGCATGGCTGACATAATAAACAGGCCTTTGATCGGAGCCTTCTTCTTTTATTAGTACTGAGCTGACAGCATACTCTGTGGTGGATAGATAAACAAATAATTTTTCCCCGGGCTCTGGTTTTACTAACACAGGGAGCTCTGCAAGATGGATCTTCAAGTCCTGGAAGGCCTGTTCACATTTATCATCCCATCCGAATTGTCGTGCCTTCCTTAATACCTGAAAGAAAGGATAACTCCTGTGCGCTGATCGGGAAATAAATCGAGAGAGGGAAGCAATCCTCCCGGTCAGCTTTTGTACGTCTTTGACAGATCGAGGAGATGGCATGCACAGCACGGATTTGACTTTCTCCTGATTTACCTCAATTCCCCGATCTGTCACTATGAATCCCAAGAATTTTCCACTCTTTACGCCAAAGATGCACTTGGCCGGGTTAAGCTTGATTCCGTAATGTACGAGAGTGGCAAAGGTTTCTTCTAGATCCTCAATAAAGCTGGCCACCTGCCGGGTCTTCCCCAGGATATCATCCACATAGACTTCCACGTTTCGCCCCAGTTGCTTCTCGAAGACTTTGTTCATCAAACGCTGGTACGTAGCTCCTGCATTCTTTAACCCGAAAGGCATTACAATATAACAAAATGTACCTCCCGAGGTGATGAAGCTAGCTTTATCTTGATCACTCTTGGCCAGGGGGATTTGATGGTACCCCTGGTATGCGTCCATGAAACTCAGTAATTCGAAGCCCGATGTGGAATCCACCAATTGATCAATACGGGGCAGAGGATAATGATCCTTGGGACACGCCTTATTGAGATCGCGAAAATCCACACACATGCGCCACTTCCCTGCTGATTTAGGTACTAATACCACATTCGAGAGCCAAGTGGGGAATTGAATTTCCCGAATGTGACCGGCTTTCAAGAGCTCTTTTACTTGTTCCTCAATAACTTTGTCCTTTTCGGGGCCAAAGTGTCTCTTTTTCTGTTTTATCGGGTGAGATCCCGGGAGGATATTTAGTTGGTGCTCAGATATCAAGGGAGAGATTCCCGTCAATTCCTGCTGGGACCATGCAAAAACGTGAATATTATCCTTTAAACAGTTAAGTAGACTGACCCGGGTGGATATGTTAAGATCTCGGGCCACCCGGATCTGCTGTCCTGGTCCAATCTCCACAACTTCCTGCTCCTCTTCTGCCACAAAATGCACTTCCCCCTTCTCAACTGCTCCTCCACATACTTCATCAGTTCGGGCCTTCTTCCCAGCCTTCTTTGCTTTGCTCTGATCTACACGGACAGCTTCTACATAACCTTTCCGGGAGGAAGGTTGGTCTCCCCGGACTTCACCCACTCTACTACCAACCGGGAACTTAATCTTTTTGTGATAGGTAGATGCTACGGCTTTTAATTCATTCATAGCGGGCCTCCCCAAAATTATATTATATGATGAAGGGGAGCCTACCACAGTAAAAGTAGTCATCACCGTCTTCTTGAGATCCTGGGAACCCAGGGTTAATGGTAGGACGATTTCCCCTTCCGGGTAGACCACATGGCCAGCAAAACCAAAGAGGGCAGTTTCCACGGTTTCCAAATGGTAACCCTGCAAATCCATCTGGACAAAAGCATCTTTAAAAATTACATTTACAGAGCTTCCCGAGTCAACAAAGACTCTCAGAATGTCATAATTGGCCACTCGGGCTTGGATAACCAGGGCATCATTGTGGGGTAGATTCACCCTCTTCAAATCCTCTGGGCCAAAATTGATGACCGCTTCACTCCTCCTCATTCCATCTACCTCCATACATTCCCTCTTACTCCTCGACTTCCTCGCCCGGTTGGAGTCTCCATCAGTAGAGCCTCCTGATATCATTTTTATCAATCCTGTAGCAGGGGGTGAATTCTTTTTCGTCACAAGATCAGGCTCTCTTCTCCTAACGGGCTCTCCTCTCGGTACTTTCCTCATACTTCCTCCCCGAGCGTTGGGCCCTGGCTGTGAAGATGTCCATGGCAATCTCGGCCTCTTATGGGCTTGACTTTGCTCTGGGGCGGAAGGGTAGGAATAGTTTCCCTTCAATGTTTTGCAATCTTCGGTGTTGTGATAACACACCTTATGGAGAGTACAAAATCCTCTTTTCTCAGGTCGGGATAATTGATGGTCCGGGGCCAGATCCCTACTGCATTCCTGAACCTCTCTGTCCCGGGTAATCTTAAGAGGCACGTGGTGAGAGAAGTGTCTTGGATTATTCCTTATCTGTCCTTTCTCCTCGGGCCTAGCTACCCGGTCTCCTCTTTCTTTCCTTACAGCTTCCCTCTTCTGCTTCTGGGCTGCCTCCATGTTGATGTATTTTTCTGCCCGGGATAATAAGTCTTCGAAATCCCCGGGCACTTGTTTGGTCAATGATTTGAAGAATTCACCCTCCCTCAAGCCTTGTGTGAATGCCGTAGTGTTGGTTTCAGTAGCGCAAGTAGGTACATCCAAAGCCACTCTATTAAATCTTTTAATATAAGCCCTCAAACTTTCATCCAGGCTCTGTTTGACTTCGAAAAGACTAAAAGCAGTCTTCTTGTATTTCTTGCTGCTACTAAAGTGGTGTAGGAACACCTTCTGGAAGTCTTTAAATGAATTAATACTCTGAGGGGACAGTCCCTCAAACCACCTTTGAGCTGAGTCCCCCAAAGTGGTGAGGAACACTTTACACTTGATTCGATCTGTGTAACAGTGTAACATGGCCATGTTTTCAAACCTGGCTAGGTGCTCCTCAGGATCCGCATTGCCATCGTAATCTTTTACTTTGGCGGATTTGAAGTTCCCGGGAAGAGGTTCCCGGACAATGATATCAGTAAATGGGCAACCCTTAGCAGTAGCTCGAGAAATGCTACGACTCTCCAACTGCCCTTCCAGAACTTTCATTTTCTGTCTTAGCTCCAACAACTCCTCAACCACGGTAGGTGATTTGGATCCAGCACTAGACTCCTCATCCTCTCCTCTCACTTCCTCCTCCCTCAACTCTTGGTCTTGCTCTTGCTCATTGATTTGCACATCTCCGGGTGGTGTAACTTGATGAGAAGTTTCTCTCCTGGCCACAGCCTTCTCCACCGCTTCGGAGATTATTCTAGCCCACTCCTCCGGGGTCATGGTAATAAGATTGGGTCCCGTGGGAGGAACACCATCACCTTGCCCCGAAGTACGCGCATTATCCCCATGAGCCCGGGAATTTTCTTGGTTAGTTCTTCGAGTATGAGCCATATCAACACCTTAATCTCAAGTTTCCCACAGACGGCGCCAATGATGTGACTTCGTTGAAATGGATGAGCCGGGTAAGGAGCTCCAATGGGTCAAATCAGTAATTTATAGTTTTTAGGGAATTTGAGTAAAGATAATGGCTTCAAGAGCACCTGCAAACAATGAAAAGAACTCGTGAATGGGCGCCGGAGGGATGTCCGGCGTGGCCACGCCGATGCTTAAGTCAGCAGGTTGAAGATGAACACAAGCAATATTTGGGAGAAAATATGTATAATGCTTAAGAGTTCAAAGATTTCAGAATCTGTAAATGACATTAATACCTGCTATTTATAGTAGAAGATGAGGTAGGAACCTCGATTCCAGTGCTACCTATTAAGTATGGCAAGTCGGCTGCCCATACCCTATCTTCTGATGACTTCTAGGACACTCCAAGCCCAAGTTGTTCTGACAGATTAGACGTCCTGTATATATCATACTCGAGTGTGGTTCAATTCTCGAGGTGGTCCGGGCAATTGATTACCCGGGTACTTATATGAGAGCTCGGACGATGATTGCGCGGGTGACCGGGCTGTTCGAAGAATACTTGGGAAATATGTAGTGCTCGGGCTCTTGATAGTGTCCGGATCATCAACGACCCGGATCCTTATGGGGGTATCAATTGTCTTTAATTGAAAAGAGAATGCTCGGAATTTAGAGAGAGATAAGAGATTTTTTCAAATATTGTTGTATTATTCTCGAATCAAAACTCTAGACTCGATTATTCAAAGATACATGGATCTTAGAATTCTACTAAGTAAGACATCTACAGTTGGTGTTTGATTGACACACTCCAAACTAATATATCAAAACTCTTAGTAGCTGGTGTTTGATTAGGATGTTCCAATCCAATGAATAAAAACTTCTGTTAGATGTTTTGCCTAACTAAGACTCATACTAGATATATTTTTAATATGATACTTCAAGCATATTAATTTATTAATCAAATGATCAATGATCATGGTTTCATCACAATATAAATCGACGATCAGATATCATATATGTGACGAATATAAACAGCTCATTATAATGATGGAAAGTCCAACTTTTGGTCAAATTCAACTCGTAAAAGCCAATTGGTCAAAGTCAACTTGTCAAAATTCAATTATCCATTGAGTCAAATTTTGACAGCTGCCAATTTCATAACATTTTCACAAAATTCAAGCAATTGCACTCTCTTTTCAATTTTAGCAGTCGTGCTAACTCTCAAAACATTCAAATATGAAATCTTCTTATAAACACTTTTACAAGACAAATGTTTGATCTCCATGAAACTTCAATCACCAAATTCAACTCCTTTAATTTAATTATCTCAACGAGAACATAAAAATCAATACTTGTTTATCCTCAATGGTTCAAGGATATAGCTAATATTGGGTTCACAACCCATGTGATTCGAGACAGCTTGTCTCCCTCATACAGGCTAAAATTAATTAATTTAATTTTATGCATCAACTCTTTGATCATAATAATGTCAAAAATCATTTATGATTGTACCCATCGAATTATGGTAAGAGCTCCCAGTAACATTTCCTTACGATTCCATAGATATCAATGATAGTGTCTGTAAGAACCATCAAATTATAGTCAGCGTAAAATATATTCCTTTCATCTAATATATCATAATCGAATCTACAATCATTGATGTATCGAGGTTGCATATGAATTCGATAATGGTGCGATATATCTTTGAGTGATCATAGTGGCATCGCATGTGAAACTACAAAATCATTTTACCTTAAAAGCATCTCATACTCTGGCCAGAGATTCATTACACCTAACTCGTCACATCACATAGGATATCAACACCCCTAAGTGAGCAGTGAATCCTAAAATACAATTCACTAGCTCCTATGTGTGTAGCCAATACACCCAATCTCACCACCTGATGACCCTTGGGAAAAAATAAACGAGTCAAAGTACAACACTAGTTTATAGAACATCAATGTTGCCCCGAGCCATTAGTACTAATCGTGTACAATCATAACCGCGTATATATCCACTAAATAAATTATTACCACTTGGAAAATTTGAGAGAGAATTGTTCGATTAACTCATCATATGAACACTCATCTTGTATGATCAACCATTATTTCAAAAATAAAATTAACTTTAGCATCCTCTCAAAACCCCTCAAAAGCATCATAAGCAAAAAAATCTTAAAGGTAACTTAAATCATTAGCATAAGTCATAAACATAAGTGCGGAAAACTAGTGACGATCCTCGAATTATGTGCACATTCAGTCCAGCTAGTTCAACCATCAAGTCCTCCATTAACATCAACATCATGCTCATCTGCATCGATCACACCTAGTGAGTCTATTTACTCAGCAAATCTTAACCATGATAACTAGTAATACATATACATCCACATGCAACAACAGTGAAAATACTTTTACTTAAAATAGCTATTCATGAACATGCATAAAATTAAACATTTTTCCTTTCATCACATCATATCATATTTCCTTTCATCATAACATGTCATATTTCCTTTCATCATATACGTATACATTTTTCCTTTTTATTGAATTAGGATCGTTAATTGTGACTTTCGTATCAGCTGAAGGTCAATGGATCCATCTACATGTAACCACAGTACTGGACGGCGGGGACATCAGCGACACTCTCACTCGTCAACTGAACCTTGTCCTTACATATCATTATATCATCATATCATGTCGATGGAAATACGATCGTCGGGCTTCCACTAGGCCTTCTCCCGTAAACTGGCTCTAGGGCATTTTTCCTCACGATATCCCCAATCATATCATCATATCATTGTATCATCGTATCATCGTATTAGTCAAAATCAATTCACCTTCTTCAACTTTTCATATTTGCATCACTTATAAAAATTCATGCATATATATAAATCATTTTTCCTTTAAACCAAACATGCAACATGTCTTTTAGCATTATCGTTTCATCATAAAATTCCATAAGTATTTAAAATAAACATTTTAACATTATTTACAGCATTCAGGGCACTGCCAGGAAGTCTAACATTTTTCAGGTGTAAAATGACCGTTTAACCCTTGGACTTAGAATTTCTCGATTTTGACTTTTTCTTTCATTGACTCTAGACCATCTCAAATAATTATTTAAGCTTAAATATAATTTTTAATATTTTTATTTAACTAAAATTCGAGGATTTCGATTTAATTTCCTATTTATTAATTCGTAAAGCGTTTAATTCTCGGATTAATTCAAACTTTAATATTTTAATCCCAAACTTTTATCATGAACTTTTCATACCTAAATTATCCGCGTGAACCATGAACCGACCCTCGTGGACCATGATTCGACCCCTTAACCATTCAACTTCAAGAACCCAAACCCTGGCTAGTTCCCCTTGAGCCATCTCACGTTTTACTCGAACAACTCCCGAGCCACCTCGAGCAAACCCCTGACCGGACCACATAGGTACCCTGCAGATCAGCCCTGACCCACTTAACCAGCCTCCAGCCCACGCCACCAGTTCGAGCATGAGCCGCTACCGAGACATACAACTAGGACCCCTGACTCAACGAGGACTCTTAACCCGAGCCCGAACCCTCATGACCCTCACTGGACCACCCTCAGACCTAGCCTGGACCCCCTGGCCAAGACGTGACTCCATCCACACAGCCACTACCCTCGGGTCGCATGGGAAGAGTCCTTTCTCGCATGGACTCTTCCCTAGCAGTTGCGCATGACCTCACACCTAACCACGCCAGCCCGAGCCCTGGTCAAGCCACACTATTGCTTCCTCCTAGCTGAAACCCTAGTGCATAAAACATGAATTTTTCGTTCAAGCCTTCTCCCCTACATGTGCAGCCTTCGTCTTAGCATCTATGGACCCTTAACATGTTGTAAAAACATCCCTCCAAGGTATCCTACCATGATAGCCCCTTTGTGCATCATTAAAACAAGTTTGGAATCACAAAATCATGAGTTATATGCATAGGTTTCCATAGAGGATATCTTAAGTATGTTATCTATATAAGTGACTTGGGCAAGCTCAATCATCTTCCTCGATCTATCTCTATAGATTTGTATTCTCAATATATAGTATATGATGTTTTACCCATGTCCTTCATAGATAATTTTCTCACTATCCATACTTTAGTTGATTACAATAATACTATATCAATCCCAATGAATAGGATATCATCAACATAAAGTATAAGAAATGCCACAACACTCTCACTAAATTTATTGTACACACATGGTTCCTCAGGATTCTTAACAAAATCAAATTTCTTGATAGTGTTATCAAATCTAAGATTCCAACTCCTACACGCTTGCTTGAGACCATAAATCGATATCTGAAGTTTGCATACCTTATGCTCATTTCACACTAATATGAATCCTTCGGGCCGAGACAAGTAAATCTCTTCCTTAGTATCACCAGTAAGGAATACTATATTCACATCTATTTATCATATTTCATAGTCTTATCATGATGTTATGGCTTGAAGAATCCTAATGGAATTGAACATTGAGATTGAAGAAAAGGTTTTCTCATAGTCAATTCATGGCCTTTGATTATATCTTTTTAGTTATCAGAGTAATATCCAATAAAGTTCTTTTAGTAGATCCCTTTTGTCATATATCATAGTAATATCCAACAAAGTTCTTTGTATACCTCACGATATATCAAAAAATGGATCTACTATCCAATTTGTCTAACACTCTCTACTTTATATATGCAGGACATTCTCATATTCTTATATAAGAATATTTGGGAGGTTTTCTCATTCATATCTCATATGTTGTTTTGTTTACTACCTTTGTATGGACGTTTTCAACAACATTGTCGTAGTTTTAAGCGCATATCCCCAAAAAGATGGAGGAAATTAGTTAATCCTATCATAGATCGAACCTTGTTCATCAATGTTTGATTATGATGTTCTGACACACGATTAAGCTTTGGTTTGGCCGGAAGATTCCACTGTGAAATAGTCTCATTCTTTTTTAGATAGTCTTGGAATTCAGTATTCGAATATTCTTCACCTCGAACAGATAGTATCTTGATATTTGTTCGTAAATGTTTCTCTACTTCAACTCTGAATCTTTGAACCATTCAAAGACTTTAGACTTTCATTTCATCAAATACACATTTACATACTTCTATTAGTCATCAGTAAAGGTAATGAAGTAAGAATACCCATATTTCGTGCTTATACTTAGTGAGATACAGACATCTTTATTGATCAAATCTAATAGACCATACGCATGTTGTAAAATACTTTGGTCATCTTTCCTTTCAGAAATGGCTCACAAGTAGGAAGAGAATTTATGTCTGACAATTCAAACATGTCCTCTTCCACTAGCTTCTCCATCTATTTTTTGGGAAATATGACCTAGTCGAGCGTGTCATATGTGTACTTTGTTTAGACTATTTTGTTTTCTTTTTTTGTTATTGAAATTGTTTGAGCATAGGTATTGATAAATAGAATATCTTTTAATTTAAGTTGTAGAGATCGTTTTATAATTCAACAGTTCCAATCAAACACTAATTCTTATAAATATTGCAAACACATTTAGCAAAAGATAAAAAATATCTATTGTTATCAAGCATTGAAATAAAAATAATGTTTTTAACCAAATTAGAAACATATAAAAAATCTCTAAAAAATAATTAAAATCATTGTTCAAAATTAAATAAATGTCTCCAATAGACTTGGCATTTATTCTTGCTTCATTCTCCCTCCCTAAGTCTCTTGTTTCTTGTCATCACTTGCAAATCATTGCAATCTGGTATCCAACACCCTAGAAGCTGAGTTAATTGACACATTTACTTCAATATAGAACTTATAAATTGTAAGTATGTTGACCAACTCTTAAATTTATCCTCAAGCTTATTCATATTGAAATTTGCTACAAACCGTCGAAATAGGATGAGAGCAACAATAGTAGTATGTGATAGGATCGATTGAGAGATAATCGTTGAGCTGCAATAGGTCGGTTATTGAAATATTAAACACCCGAAAACTAAATCAAGTTTGGTTTATAACCAAGCGGAAAGAATTCAAAATAATCCATCTAAAAACCAATTACACATTTTGTAAAACATTTAAAAGATGTGCAAATTGAATGTGTAAAAACATTTTATCAAACATTTGGTATATAATATTTTTATATTTAAACAACACATAAAATGTTTCAACAATGCATCTTAAAAATAGTAGCAATAAGTAAACATAATAAAATAAAGATGCAAAAATTTATTTATGGTTGTTCGAAAAATAACAAATCCTACGTCAACTCTTGAAACTCATTTCAACTTAGGACTTAGCTTATGTACAAACTCATTTCAACTTAGGACTTATCTTATGTACAAACCCATTTCAAATCTTATGTACAAACCCATTTCAACTTAGAACTTATATTTTTCCTAATTAAACTCCTAGCACACTCAATTGTAGGCTGTAACGTTATAATCCGCATAATGTTCAATGTCTCTTATGCTAAGACAATAAACACAATCTTTAATGTCTTTGTGTGGAGACTCACTCATCTAAACTTTGAATCTCAATTTTCATGAATATGTGTGAGTGATTGTATGTGGGAATTTGATCATTTATAATGTATGTATATCTCAAATATATCTTCACACTTGTGCTTGCTCTCATTCTGGATAATTTCTTCTTATAGGCTAACCATCATTTGAATCTCATTCCAAAGTTTGTATTTGATCTTCAAGTTGTAATTATGACCTCCAAGAATGATATAAATGTTAGATACAAGAATATGACCATCAGCAAAATTTCTAACATTGAAACTGTCATATCGCGCTTCTGGCCACTTTCCTCATCTTCTGTTGATTCTAGGCTCTACTGGATGCAGCAGCTACTAGTTGTCTACTCGTTGCAGCAACTACTGGTTACAACAGCTACTGGTTTTCAAGAGTCATCTCTACTGGTTTGGGCTCTTCTGTATTTCAGAGTCTACTGCTTTTCAGTACTATTGATTTTAGTAGACATGTTTCTTGCTTATAACTCTTGATTCGTTGATTTAAGAGAGATATGCTTGAAACACTCAGCTCTGCTAGAGATTATGCTCTACTGAATTTGAGTGCAGAGCCAGTAAATTCAATGCGAATTTTCGTCCTCTTAGACTCTGATTCAGACATCGACTTCTGAATATGATTTGTATCATTTTGAGTTTGTTGTTTAACCATTTTGGTGGCTGATCATTTGAATTACCGAGCTATAAGATATAATCGGAACACTTTAACTCTCAAGAAACTAAGGTGTGCTGGAATTTTGTTCCGGCGACCTCTCACTTCCAAAATTGAACAAGCAAATACACACTTGAGTAAATATGTTATAAACACAATAAAAAGATTTGTTATCAGTAAAATCAAGTTTGTTAGCATTCTGAAACCCAACAGTATGTTAGTAGACAACTAGCTCAATATGACCAAGTCTAGGACCATTACCTTTTCGATGAGTCTAATCATTTTTATTTTATGCTCATGGACCGAGACCCCATCTCACATACGTGTAGTCATGAGATCCTTTGGAGGAGGCTTGGTAAGTGTACATGCTATTTTCTCCGCATTTAGAACAATTTTTAAGTTTCTTAGTATGTCTTGATATTTAGGTCCGGTTAGCTTGTTTTGATCGAGTATAACAAAAATTGGATTACGTAATGAAATCACGAATATACTGAAATCGAAACAAGTTAAACGTTATTGACTATTTTAAAATATTTTATGATACAAAAATATAGACATTGATTTTATGAATTTTCATCCTACCATTTTGACATTTTGATCACCCTTTAATGAAAACAGAAAATTATATTTCTTTAGTGAGTATGTGGGGTCCAATCACCAAATAATGATCTCGAATAATATCGGTCAATCATAATTTTTAATAGATAGAGCCCAATTGCAACCCATGTAACCCCCACATAGTTTGCCTCACTTTTAATAATGACCCAGCAATACGACATTTATCTTCACGTGTCAAGTCGGCCCATTAATATTGAATCATAGTGGACGGTCGTCATGAGTTCTCTCGATAATATGATCCGAAATCATGAGAGTTCCATTCAATTCACATCACGTAGTCAGTGGAAGTCACATCTTTCAGACGTCCAGACCTCTCTAATAATATGATTCATACACTGATCGTACGTAGCATTCTTCATGCAACCACTATTGATGGAAGATAAGAAAATTTAAACACGTTATTCTTTTATAGGTTTATGTAAAAAATTTGAATAATATTCAAAATTAGGGATTTTAATTTTGAAATTTGTCGCATCATTTTTAATTTTAAAATCGCACAATGTTTGTTGTTTTCTGGATTAATGCAACTTTGATATTATAATAATGATAATGCACATACTCATTATTTAATATATATCACATAAATCATAAATAATAAATTAAGAATGATCGATCACCAAGAGCTATCTTATCAATGAGAGAGCAACACGGTTATAAGTCTAAAACCTAAATAAATGTAGGGATGCAAATAAAATATTACATAAGCTTATAATATTTTACATGTATCAAGTCTTCAAAACTATTGATCATCAGAGCCACCATATTCCAACCTTGATTTGCAACTAATTATAATGATTTAATTTTGAATGGCTATAACACATAGGGATACGTCTCATGTGGTGAGAAATGTCCATAAACCAGATCTATTTTAACAATATCAAATAATAATAAAAACTTAAAACATTAAAATGTCCTAATAGTCACCTATCATATTTGTCACGATTCTCTATCATCATTTGTTACATATAATATCATATATTATCATCAAATCATGTATCTTGTGAATTTATCACTAAACACTATAATTAAAATTAAATTAACAAATTAATTTTTTCATAATTTAATTTCTTGTAAAAAAACTTTTTGCTATAAATAATTAAATCATATTTCAATTATTTATTTTATAAGAAAATATCCATACTTTTATCAAAAACAATTTAAGGGTAAACTAGTCAAATTTTCATAAAGTTTCAATGCATTCCAAACATTTATTTAAAATTATAAAATTACTCGAGTGACAAAAACAATTTTGGGCCCATGGGCTAGGGACTACCCCCAACAATTTTCGGGTAACCCTAGCTCGCGTTGCAAGCTGGCCGATCTTTTCGAGCAGTCTTCACGGCCAGAGCTGCATGGATAGGCCTGTCGAACAAGATAAAAATATTATTATTAAAAAAAAAAAAAAAACTCTGTGCAGTTTCGGGCTACACTGTCAGCGTGTGCTACCCAAACAGTTTGGGGGAGCATGCAATTTTTTTTCTGAAAAATAAAATTTTTCTTGCATGCTGTAAGTTTTTGGAACAATATTTTTATGCGGTTGGAAAAAATAAACTCAATATGATTTAAAGATTTAGAGAAATCTAGGCTCTGATACCACTGTTTGTGTATCGTATCCTCATGCCCTAGGCACAACAGAAGTTTAAAAAAATTTTCTTCGTCGTACAAAAATACCTTTGACGCTCATATGGTTTAAATCCAATAATATGGTGTTTATCGAACTTTTATCTTTGGTAAACAATAACTTGACACCAACTATTTTGGGATTAGCGGAGATATCTCTTCTTGTAAATCTCTGTGAACGATAAATTGAAAAGTCCTTTCTTCAATCACCAATATTAAGTCAACGATTATATCTTTGTTCCTTTTCTAGATTACACTAGATAGGTTAAAAGATCTAAGCATTGAGAAAGAGAAAGATGGCGGTGGCACAAAGGCAGTGACACGACGACGGCAAAGTGGTGGCCGAATTTTCTTTATCAAGAAAAGGGGCGGCCGATTGCCTTTATTTGAAAGATGATGGTCTGAATTTAGAGAGAGATAAGAGATTTTTTTTAAAATCTGGTTGTATTATTATCGAGGAAAAACTATAAATTCAATTATTTAAAAATACATGGATCTTAAAAATCCTATTAGGATTCTTATTAGGTGATTTTTCCAACTAAGACACCTTATAGTTGGTGCTTGTTTGACACACTTCAAACCAATATATCAAAACTCCTTGTATTTAATGTTCGATTATGATTCTTCAGTTTAATGAGTCAAAACTCTCATCTAACTAAGACTCCTACTAGTTAGAGTTTTAATATGATACCTTAAGAGTATTAATCAAACAATATATCATTCTGATTTCATCACAATCCCGATTGATGATTAAATATCATTGATGTGATAAGTGCAAACATCTCGTTATAATGATACAAAGTCCAACTTTTTGAAACCACTTAGTTAAAGTCGATTGGTCAAGGTCACCCATCAAAGTCAACTAGTAAAAGTAAACTCTATTAAAGTAACTTAGTCAATTTCAAATAGTCAAAGTCAATTTAGTATTGGCTCAACCGCCTATTTTGGCACATTTTCATAAAATTCAGCCAGTTACACTTTCCTTATAATTTTAGCAGTCGTGTTAATTCTCAAAATTTCAAAATATGAAATCAACTTATAAATCATTTTACGAGCTTAACATTTGATCTTCATCAAACTTTAATCACCAAATTCAAGTCATTGAATTTTATTATCTCAACGAGAACACAGAAACCAATACTTGTGTGACTCTCAATGGTTCATGGATAAAGCTAGTTGTGGATCACAACTCATGTGTTTCGAGACATGTCAGAAATCATTTCTGATTGCACCTATCGAATCATGGTAAGCATTGCCACATGATTTCGTACGTATAATTGATAGTGTCTTAAGAACAAGTAGATTATGGTTAACATTATAGTTCATTCATTTCATATATCTCGATCGAAATTGTAACCATTGGTATGTGGAGAATTGTATATGAATTTGATAATGAAGTAATGTAGCTTTGAGTGATCATAATGGCATCGCATGTGCAACTAAGGAACCACATTACCTTAATGCACATCTCATACTCTGTTCAAAGATTCTTTCCACTATTAATTCATCTGATCACACATGATATCCACACTCGTACACATGGTTTGCAAAAACAGTAGTGAAACTGCCAGAACGGACGTTCTGGAACAAGAATGGCAGCTGCCGCGACAAAGTTCCAGGCTAAAATGGTTGTGTAATGATAACACCGTTATTTTTTGGAATTTCTGCAATTTTGCAGTCGTCGCGCATCTGAACGGTGATTTTATGACTATCGCAGACATTGTAGAATGTTTTCTATAATTTTTTACAATTAAAATTTTCCTAATTATATAATTATTTCTATTTTTATTACAAAAATACTTCATGACGATAATTGTGATCGTTCTGCGAAATATCAATGGAACTGGAACAGCAGCCTCCGCAACCGTGAAGGCGAATTATGCTCGTGCGTGAGCGATGAATCCCTGACTACAATTCATCAGTTTCGCCAATAAACCAAATCTCTTCATCTGATGACCCTCACAGATCCGATAAACGAGTCAAAGTACATCGCTAGTATATAGAGTCTCAATATTGTCCCAGGTCGTAAGGGCTAAAGGTATACACCCATAACCGCATATTTATATACTCGATAAATGATAACTACTTGAAAAATCTGATGGAAGATTGTTCAGTGAACGCATCATATGAACACTCATCTTATATGATCAAACATCTCCATTTTCTTAGCAATGAAATATGATACATAACATCATAGATATAGTCTAGCTATTGTGACTTTCGAACAAGTTGCTCCATTGTACGTGTCAAAATATCTATTTTATACACCACTATTTTTTCCCGTTTCGCTTCTTTCATTTTAAATCAAAACAAGTGCCTACGTGTAACACGGACTATCAAATCAGAGGGTGCTGAGATTTTTTTAAGGATTTTTCAAAGACGAAATTCTCTTAAGTCGTTCATTTGAAAATATCACTTGGGAAAAGCTATAAAAAGATAGGAGTTTCTACAACCTTTTCAAAACATCATGTGCATACAAATACTACACTCAAATGTCTCGTATTTCTCGAAAATTTATTGCTAGTTTAGTTAATTGTATCGAGTTCTATGTGCAGATATGTTTCCCCAGACGCGACAAAAAAAATACATGACAACCATAGGATTCAGATGCGACACAAAGAAAGTAAAATGGCTTCATAAACCATATCTGGCATACGAAATGTAATCAAAATGAAAAGTTAAGAGTTCCATAAAAATATAATGAAAAGGAGCTTTGATTTAATGGTATAATTCTTGGCTTGAATAATGTTCAAAGAAAAGTTCTTTTGCAGATATAATAACTACAATTTAACACAATAACTTAAGAACAATGGTTCAAAATTGAATCAACCTACAAATTGATTAACTTCTCTTTTTATACAGAAAGACGCTTCTTACAGATAACACCAACACTGATTAAAGAATCAAAATCCTGTATAATGAAATCAGTATTATTTTTATGCATCAAATCTGCGGTTTTGTGGGACCATCTTCAGCTATTACATCGTCTTGAATTTCTATCTGACCTGCACTTCGAAAATACAAGACCAAGAATCAAAACTAACTTCAGCCCAGCCATCAAATCAAGAAAAATTGGACTGAGATTATCATATTTTTCGAGTTAGAAACTTAGAATGGCCATTTAATATAATCTACAAGGCTCATGCCGTCAACTTCGGAATTATTGCGAAACATCGGCTTACCAAATAAGGAAACCAAGGATCGAGGCTTCGAAGATTCATTTGAATTCACCTCTATCCCTGCATGACCACCAAAGTGTCATGTGATATCCATTAGAAAAATGTGAAAATATACGATGGTACAAGTCGGATTGGTCATCTTGAATTTTACATATTTCATTGAACCATATAGGGGTACAGGCGTGTGAAATCTTGTTCAAATTAGGATTCAAGTAGCTGCTCAATTACAAGTGAAAAAACAATCAAACTTGAATTGGAGTGTACCTGCAGCGCCAACTGATTTCATGATATCTGACTTCTTGTAAGTGTATCCAATAAAATTGGCATCTTTTGATGTTAACATCTGCTCAAACAAAGAACATCAACAAAATGTTTATTTGACAATCATTCTGCCAACGGCAAGAAACCATAAAACTATTTGGATGAAAGAATATGAAATCCATATATTTAAATGTATTTTCATATAAAATAATTTATACAAATGAAATTCAAATCCATATCTCAATTTATTTACAATATGATTATACTAATCAAAACAAATTCCAAATCCTTAGGAGATTGGAGTCATTTGAAATCCATTATGATATCTAAAATTCTAGTATAAATAGGTAGAATATGGATTTCAATTTCCTCTATTTAACTTATTTAACAATGAAAATAAATTCGAAATCATGTGTTTCAAATAGTAAATTCAAATGAAACATAAAACAATCCCTAACGCAGACTAAGAATTTTGTGGTTTATATCTTACATGGTATATCAGAAAGAAAATTTCAAACTTTAGGGAAAGGGTACGAACCGAAGTTTTCCCGATGGTATTTCATTTTTCTATCTAGCACCATTTAGACAGTGTTTCAATAAAAGATACATTCCTTCACACACAAACACATACATTCACACACACACAAATACAATCTCTCACAAGAGAGCTTGTATTTTACTGAATACGGCCACACATAATTGAAAATCCCAATTTGTAGTGGAAATTTGAATATTTGATGTGCCAGCTTAACAATTTATGAGAACAAGATTTCAAATGAGCTATATCATTACTTCACATAAATAATTAAGCACAACTTTAGTGGTTGACTAATCTCATATATTGATAGTGGAGTATGTCAATTATCTATAGCAAATTTCAAACAAAACCAATAATTTTCGAATCTCCTTATAGTTTCAGAGCAACTAGAGTAACTGTCGCCACAACAAAAATGGTAAAGGTAGCACTTTTACCTTCCTCCAAGGTCCTACTCTTGGTGCAGTAGACGGTGGATTTTCACCCTGATTAAGAACCATTATGGCACGAAGCGTTAAAAAAAAAAAGATAAAATCTTCTAATCAACAAAAGTATTCTCATTCAAAGCCACAAGACAGGGAAAAGCTCTGCAATTGTATTAGTAAATGAAGCCAACAGCTTGTTGTAACGGCCATGAAACTAAAAAAGATTGGGATTTCCACGTGGTTGCTGGGGTTGATTGACAATATGTAACACAATCAAACAATTACATAAACTGCTCTTTCAAATCATGTGCTGTAATTAAAAAAAAAAATTTGACTCTGAGAACTCACTTCATCAAATTTTTCAAAATTCTGTGTGTCCAAATCTCCATTAACAGTAGGCTTGTACGCAGCTTCAGTTTCATAAAGCGCATCCCATTTGATCCCTCTAAACCAAGGATGTGCCTGAAATTGAAAATAAACATAAAAGTATCACCAAGGATGAACATGATTTTCTCAGGTCCATTTTCATGAAACAAGAAATAACTCCAAGTTATACAGAGTCAACTTTCCATTGGGCATACGTTCATGCCATTCATGCATGTCATACCTTTATTTCATCTACGCCTCTGGTCCCCAATCTTTTATCAACATCACACAGCAAATGACAGATCAGATCCCTCGCTTCATCTGAGATTTTGGGTTCTTCAGGGAATTTTAAGCATGTTTTCCAATTTATAATCTGATAAAAAAACAGAAATTATAAGACAATTCTATAAAACAGAGAACAGAAATATTATCAAAATTTCTGACTTTTATGTCACCATGGCCTAGCTGCATGCGTTTAGTCGATAAGCTATCAATAGAAATGGTTGCAAAAGCATGCCCATTTGGAGCAATTTCATATAGGTGCATCTGGATTAAAGATCTAAATCTATCATACTTGTTCGAGTATTTTTGTATTCAATGAATTTGAAATTCAACCCCTTTCCAATTTTTGTTTAGTATGAATTAAAATACTGAATTTCAGATTCTCAAATTTTTACTTCCACAAATCCATCACCAAGTTCAGTATACCTTACGACATGTCATTCGGGGATCATCAGAACAAAAGGGAGGATAGCCTATGAGCATCTCATACATTATTGCCCCCAAAGACCACCAGTCACACTCCATTCCATATCCTTTTTTCAATAAAACTTCAGGTGCCATATAATCCAGAGTCCCAACTGTAGAATATGCCTGCAAAGAGAGTATGTGTATCATGTCCTCATACCGAACACTAAATACTATGTATAAATAAATATGATTAGTAAGAAGGGAAGATAATACCCTAAAAAATAAACACGAGAAAGTATACCAAGGCACGGCGATTGCGTTTCCATTGTTGTAACTGCTCTTTTGCCATTAACCAAGGAGCATTATTAGCACCAGCATGACCTTCTTTCTCATTTCCAGAATCTTGATAAGCGAGATCTTCATCTTCCAACAACGATGAATATTTATTTTCCAGTGGCTTACACAAGCCAAAATCAGATAGCTTTAGGTGTCCGTTTCTGTCCAATATCAGGTTGTCTGGTTTGATATCCCTGCAAGCAGAATAATTTTGGAGTGGTTCATGTATTCACATAATTCTGCAAAATCTGTAAACCAAAAGTTCAAGGATAACAGGGGTAGATAAGCAATCATCTAGCTCAATTGGCTTCAAATTTTCCATGCTTCATAATGCCAAGAAAACATCTATTGCTACTAAGGAAGAGTGAATAAAAGAAGCAAAAGGGAATCAAAATTTCATTGCAGTTATAAAATAAATTTACTCTTCATAATCCTCAAAACTACATTTAAATGATTGCTGTACAATAGTAAATGTTTAAATTGTAAAGGACAAAGATCATCACCTTCCGTGGCATGTGCATAGATAAGATAACAAAAAAGCTAGTGTGACTGGCAAAATTTCAGTTGGTTACAAGTCACTAAACAAAGCAAAAACTTGTCTTGCACTCAACCATAAAAAGCTTTTATAATGTTTTCATAATATATATTATATATTTATCATATGCAAAAATACGTTTATCTGGGGATAAAAGGCCAGACTGTTGTTTTTCCTACCTTTATATAATTTTCTTCAAAGCATACACAGTTTCACCATATAACAAACTTCCTCGGTTGAATTCATCATAAGTTTCAAATAAAGGTAATGCACACGTACCTGTGAACGTAACTATGCTGGTGAATCGAATGAATAGCGAGAATGCTCTCTGCCATGTAAAACCGAGCAACATCATTGGATAGGACATCCTCTCTCATCAATAAGGTCATAATGTCACCACCAGGTAGATATTCCATAATAAGATATAAAAAATCAGAATCTTGGAATGAATAATAGAGCTTCACTATGCACCTACTATCAACCTCCACAAGCAGATTCCTCTCGGAACGGACATGCTCAACCTGCAAAGTAAAATTTAACAATTTTCCTAATCAATATGCACAGAGGCATTCATTACTTGACATAACACTCAGATCAACTAGTTGCAAGTATGATTGTATTCAATTTCAACTTCTTGTCTGCTTTCACACCTGTCCACGGCTAAGCATCTCTGACTTCTTCAATTTCTTCATTGCATATATTTCTCCAGTACTTTTTGCTCGACATAATCTGACCTGCATTACCTCATTAAGTCGCATATTCATAGTCTAATGTACAAAGTTTATTGCTCACTAAAGGCTATGGCATCAAAGTCGCAAAAATAAATGTGCCTTTGCAATGCAGAAGTTCTTGTTGAGGGCACCTGATGGATAAACATTACCACATGTTTTTTATTTGTACAAGCTGGATAGTTTTCGAGCCATATTTAATTACAGATAAAGATATCAACTACAGCAACAAAGTAATTGATAGTGTTTAGCTGTAATTTTCCAAAATCATAATGGAAATTTTGTTTTGATCAAATAAAATGCCGTGTTGTCGCTTGTTTACTAATCGACATTAACCAAGCCAATCTTTTGTGGCTGAACTGTATATATTGAAAAGACAATCATTCTATCAATTCTATACCGGAGTTTCACCACTACAGTTCTCTATGTCTATAATAATATTGGAAAAGTAAGAATTGTACAAAAGTTGTTCCCTTAAATTATTGAATTCCATATCGTGAGAGTGGATTAATTCCATATGAAGCACACCATGAGGAATCTAAAGTTAAAAACCAAGCTGCATCAAATGAAATATCGACATACCTCACCAAATGCTCCTTTACCAATTATTGTCAACTGCTCAAAGTCATCAATTCCTACTTTATGCCTCTGCAATCTCATATACTCAGTCTCCCTTTTCTCCAAATTCCTCAACATTCTCTCTTCCTCCTCACTAGAGACCTGCTCTTCTTGTGCTCTCCTCTGCAATGCCCTCCTTCTAAAATCACACACACACACACACATAAAAATAAATAAAAATCAACACACGCCATTTAACATTGACGATTGTCACCACAAAATCAGATATTATCAGCATGATTATCAACTTTTTAAATCATTTTTAGTAATCCTTGAAATGTTCAACTGAAATTCAAGCAATTTATCGGTAAAATATAAGAAATAAAGCAGCAAGATTTCACCTTTCTCGGCGATCCTGCAAGCCTTGCAGGTGATTCTTGTAATGATTCTCAATGAACTGCTTGGCGGCCGCAGATTTTTGCCGCGTCACCGGCGAAGAAACCGACACATCGGGCTCCAAACAGAAAGCCCGATCAGCCTGCAGCTTCATTTGCAAACCCACCATTCTCACCGGGCTTTCTCCACTGCCCTCCATTAATTTACTCTTTCTCGGATCAAGTGCTTCACAAAAGTATTTGTTACGACAACCCACTTCTTTTTTCCTTGAAAAGAAGAAGATACAATGGAGGACCAAGGAAAAAAAAGATACTACGATGTGTGTAACAGATGAGGAAGGGGTCTGGTGGAAACTTTGATAGTCAAGTACCGGAGGCAATTCCGAGGTAAAGTACCTTAAACAGGAAGAGAGAAAGGGAGAAAAGGTGACAAAATGGAAGCAGTTTCTCGATTTTTGTGCTTCCGATTAGCGATGGATCCTGGTTGTGTTGTCATGAAGTGTGTGATTTGGCTGTGAACTGGCAAAGTTTGCAAGTTAAGTTTTAGCTGTAAAATTTGACTGATATCTTGTTTAATTTCCAAGCATAAATTGTGTTTTTAATGTCGAGTCAAGCAAATGTTTTTGTTTTATTTTTTTATTCCTAATATTTGTTTTTAAATCCACGTTTATTACTTTCTGAAATTGAAATTCTATATAATTCCAAGAAAAACTATAACTACCATAAATAATTTTTTTAGTAAAGCATCACTCTCTCCAATGTTCAAAACTCAGAACTTTAATANTATTAAGATCCGTGAGACGGTCTCGCATGAGACTCACTCAAATCGAAATAGTTTTCTCCATATATTTTTGGAAACTAGTAGTTTTAATTATTTAAATTCGAAGTAGTTGAAAGTGATCAAATACCAACTAATTCTATATTTGACCACACAAATGACACCGTTAGTCTTGAATTAACAATCACCATTTGCTTTATGGAACCACATAAATGATGAACGGAGAGGGACTCGACAGATCATGAAACTGCGGCATACATTAATTTAGATCTTATATGCATATTTCATACTATGTCGAGTATCACCACATAATTTGTATGTGGGCGTATAAATCAAATCGATTCTCTTTGAATCTCTATACATGCAATTCCTTCGGTGCGGGAAGATATTCTCATATTTTTTTGTACATAATATATATATTGATAAATTTTTGCTCACTTGCTTTTCGGTAAGTGAGCTTTCTATTTTAAACTCGAGATATATTTTTTAAATCCTATGAACATATATGTATTATATATGTTTAAAATATTATTTCTGAAATCTGTATTTTCGAAGCTTTGGAATTTTGTGAACTAATGGTAAGAAAATATATTCTGAACATTTCTAATTCCTAGCCTAACCCTTTAGAGAATAGAACATATAAAGGACTGATATCATTTAGCCATGAAATTTGTAATATGTTCAGTTCATAATTCTGATATATGTTTATTCATGAAAAAATAAGAATATTTTTGTATATATCTGCTATTACTGTTTTTGTTGAAAAAAATTATTTTAAAGACTAAGAGAAATTCTCTTGCTTACTGAGTGACGATCATATCATGCACTCACCCCTCCTCTCATATAAGAATGAGATCAATTAGAGGATAAAGAACAACCCCATTTTTTGGGATGGTAAGGAAAGAAAAGACCGCTGTCAATGTTTAAGTTTCATTTTCGTTGTCAGTTTATTTCAAGTTGTACGGTTCTGCACCATAGTTAATATTTTACATTCCACTGCTGTAAAACTGTAACGCCCCGAAAATTTTAAAAGTCCACGCGAACCACATGCACAAGTTATTAAATTCCTTTTTATTTTAATTAAATGTTTTAATTGCATGAATTAATTTTGTTGTGCATATTCGCATGTTTAAATTATATTTTTCTACATGGTTGCATTAAAATGTATTTTTAAAGGTAATTCGAGTTGCGATCGAGAAACGGAGACCGAGGGCTGAAAAATGTAAAATGTTTTTATTAAATAATTATTTTTAATTATTTAAAATAAGGGTGATGTTTTTTCTTATTTTTGAAAAGTATGAGGTTTTGAGGTGATTTTAAACGTCGGGACGTAATTTTTATCGATGTTGGTTTTTCAACAAAAATACAAATGTTTTGGCAACCCGACTAATAAATTCACAAAATTATTTAAGAAAAATTATTTTAATATTTTTAATTAAGCACTAGTGGGCTTAATGGGCCTATTTAACTTGTTAATGGGCCAAGGCTTTTGTTAGTGTGTATTTTTATATTTAAAGTGCTAAAACACCCTATAATTCACAACATAACCCCACGCCCCACCTCCCCAATATTTTACAAACTCTCCACTCATAAATCACAGCACACACGTGATTTTCCAAGGAGAATAGCTTCAGGTTTTTGAAGGAAATTTCAGCCTAGTCTCCGCATCGTCGATCTTCGCATCGCAATCGAATTTTCGTGCGTAAAATACGTGAAGGCACGCCATGGTCTCTTTTTACTCATCATCACACCATATTATGTAATTATGTTTGAAATTGAATGAAAATAAGTTGCACCTTTGAAGATTTTCGTTTTTGCATCCTACATGATTTTTAAAACATGTATTTTGATCCAAAAACAATGAATTTCATGTATCTAAGGGACTGCCATGATTATGAGGTGTTAGGGTCATGTTTTATACAAGTTTAAGGGGTCCAAGAACACACCAAAAGGCTGCAAAAGAATTAGAAACATGCTGGAAACTGTAGGCACCAATTCAAAGAAGGACCGTGGGATTGGGTTGGCTTCTTCTTCATGCTATGGCTCGGTTCATGGGGGTTTGTGGCTTGGCTTGGCTGGGGCTGGACCAGGCTGGGCTAGGGTCATGTGTGGGTCAAGGGAAGAGTCCTAACCATGCTAGGACTCGAGTTAAGTGGGCTGGGAGGAGTGCTTGCCAACAAGGACTCCTACCCGAGAGAAGTTCAAGGGAGGATGCGCAGGGTTTAGGGTTTTGTGCAGGGATCATGGCTCAGTTTGGGGACTTTGGGCTGGGCTAGGTTAGGTCCTTAGGGTCCTAGGAGGGTGCACAAGGGTCTGGTAAGGGGCTGGGGTGGCTTGGTTGGCTGCTGGTTCAAGAATACGTGAGGGAGCCATGGAGACGCGCAGCTGCTGGGTTTCTGAACCAGGTGGCTCGCGCACGGGTTATAGGGGCTGGGTTGGTCTGGGCTTGGTCTGGGCGTTATTCAGGGAAGGTTAGGGACAGGTGGGCTCGGTGGTGGCTCGGCTGGGAGAGTCCTAGTTGGGTTAGGAGTCCTAGACATACAAGGAAGCACACTCACACACACATGCAGAAACATGGGTCGAGTTCCAGCAAGTTTTTGGTCAAGCCAGCGCTGGTTATTTGGGCTGGGCTTGGTCAGTAGGGTCCCTAGGTGGGTTGGATAGGTTTTGGCTCAAGGTGGCTCGGGCGTGACTCGAGTAAATTGGGAGATGGCTCGGGTGGTTCGATAATGGGTCAAAAACAAAAATAATAAAACTAAAATTCAAACCATGGGTCCACGGATGCGGTTCATGGCTCCCAATAGTAGAATAAATATTAAAAATGTTATGTTTAAAGTTTGGGGTCAAAATATCGAGTTTTGGATTTATCCGGGATTTAATCGTCACACGAAAAGCTAATTAGAGAATTAATTGAAACGTCTAGTTTTAAGCTTTACAAAATTATGGAAAAATTATTTTTAAGCTTAAATAATTATTAAAAGCCTAAGTTTTTAATTTGAGAATTTTATATTAAGTTTTGGTATAATTCGATATTAAAACGCATTAATACGTCACATTTAAAGATTAATTTAAAAGTTCTCGATTTAAGCTAAATAAAAATATGAGAAAATTCATGTAAGCTTAAATAATTATTTGGGACATGTTAGAGTCAATGAAATTAAGAAAAAGTCAAAAACGTGAAATTTTACCCCTAGGGGTAAAACGTTCTTTTCACACCTAAAAATTAGTAAACGTCATGGCAATGTCCTGAATGCTGTTTTATAGGCTAATATGATTATTTTCAATGATTATGGATGTTTTTGAATTTTTATATGTTAATATGTCAATTTTAAATATTTATGGAATTTTTATGTTTATGGATTTTTATGTTAAAATGTTTATTTTAAACGTTTATGATGTTAAAATATTTATTTTAAAACGTTTATGGCTTTTTATGATTTTTATATGGTAAAACTTTTATTTTAAATGTTTATGGATTTTTATGATTTAACATTGGCATTTAAAAGATATGTTGCATGCTTGGTTTAAAAGAAAAACGATATTATATGCATGTTTTTATTAAGTGATGGAAATACGAAATGTTGAAGGACGTGAAGCGATTGTGACTAAATATGCTAGAGATATCGTTAGGGTTATGGTCCCAGTGGGAGCCCGACGATCGTATTTCCATTGATACGAATACGATTGGAGATATCGTGATGGAGAAGGCCCTAGAGGGAGCGTTTATAAGAGAAGACCCAAAGGGAGTTCGACGATCGTATTTTCAATGACACGAATATGTTAATACGTAAGGCCAACGCCCAATTGACCGGTGAGAGTGTTGCTGGTGTCGCCGCCGCCCAGTACTGTGTTTACATGTAGATGGATCCATCGCCCAATACGTTTAAGAATACGTGTCACAGTCACGATCTGAATTCAAAAAACACGTATATGCATACAAACACAAGTATGCATACAAACATGAATATGCATAGGAATACGAATATGAATATGAATATTAATATGGATACGAATATGGATATGGATATGAATATAAATATGTTTATGCATCATGAAAAGGTTTATGAAAATGTTATTGTTTTAAAGTTTATGCATCTTAATGAAAACGATATTTTAAGTAAAAATATTTTCACTGTTGCTTGTGATTTTATACGTATTATTTGATATCAAGAATATGATGTGTTGAGTCTTTAGACTCACTTGGTGTGATTGATGAAGGTGATTATGATGATTATGTTAAGGGAGGTCTTGATGGTTGATCTGACTGGACTTAAGGTGCACATAACTCAAGGACCGACGCTAGTTTTCCACAATGTTTATGAATTATGATTTTAAGTTATATTAAAGATATTTTTACGACTTTTTATTTATGTTTATGAGTGGTTTTTGAGAGGTTATAGCATGAGCTATACTTTTCAAACAATATTTTTAGGTTGATAAAACGTTTGACGATTTAAACTATTTTCCTTTGGATTTTTAAATGTTAGTTGGATGTTTATTGTTAAAATGGTGACAAGATATTTTAAAGTATTTATATTTATGTATATTTTTAATTATGGAGATTAAAGAGAGAAAAAAAATTTCTAGCACGATTTAAGAAAACGAATAGCAGACTTCTCAAAAACATTATATGATTATTTTGGACTTGTAAAGATAATGTTTTCTATTTATGAATAAATATACTTGTTTGAAAATTTTGTACTTCTGAGACTTATTGTTTTACAATTATGTGATTGTGAGATAACACTGGTGTTATATGCCTCGGTCTCGGGGCATGACACCAGGTATACAATGTACATGGATGCGGATTGGTTGGTTCTATTTTTTACTTAGACTAGTTTGTCCAGTGAACATTATCGACCAATATATATCTATATAATAATCGTGAGAATTAAAAATATTAACTGGTTCGGAAAGATCGAAGGACAGTTCAGAACTATCGGTCGGTTCGGAGATGATGAACCTAGGTTGGACAGTCCGAATCCACGCAATCAGTAAAGCAGCAACACATCCAATGAGCATCAACATGTAAAGTTCAGAGCTTCCAAATAGTGAGGTGTCGAGAAGCAGACATTACAAGAAATTTAATAATCAACAACACAAATACGACAACGGTTTTCACTAAAACCGTTGTCTTTTGGGGGTCAAAGACAACGATTTTTAGGGTCAATGACAACGGTTCTATAAAACTGTTGTCTTTGAGCGTTTATGACAACAGTTCTATGAACCGTTGTCTATTAGCGTGTTTTTTTGACAAACGACAACGATTTTCTAAAACCGTTGTCGATTAGCGTGTTTTTTTGGACAAACAACAATGGTTTGTCATATTTAGCGACAGTTTTGCTAAAACCGTCGCTAATTTTAGCGACAGTTTTGCTAAAACCGTCGCTAATTTTAGCGACGGTTTTAGCAAAACCGTCGCTAAAATTAAAATTGCGATGGTTTTTCTTTAAACCGTCGCTAAATTTAGCGACAGTTTGTAATACGTCGCTAATTTTAGCAACGGTTTAAAGTAAAACCGTAAAACCGTCGCTAAATGTAGCAACGGTTTTTAATAAACCGTCGCTAAAGAAAAACCGTCACAATTTTGAAATTAGCGACGGTTTTGATTTAACCGTCGCTAAAATTAGCGACAGTTTATCTATAACCGTCGCTAATCTATAACCGTCGCTATTAGCGACGGTTTCACCAATAACCGTCGCAAACTGTCTATAAATACTTGCATTTTCGATCCATTTTCTTACACCCCACTTCACAACACTTAAAATTTTTCTCTCTTATTTGCATCAGTTAGTAGCAAATCAGTTTGCAGTTGCTGACAGCTAATATAAGTGGAATCCAGCTGTGCACAAAGGTACAAAACATTTGTCCAGTCAAAGGACAATAATGAACGTTGCATCAGAGCTTAAAGACAAAACGTTCTAGAGTTATTAAAAGACAAAACACAAATCAAGGAACAGATTCAAAAGCAACGGATACAATTATTGAGTCTTACTGTACAATCAAGGTTTCGTGCCTTAAATAGAAGATCAGTGAAGACCAACAAGCAATCAGCCCAGTCGATGGAATATTCAAAAGTTATATCTGCTAGTTTAGAAGCCCTTTTTTCCCTCAGTGTGTGAGAACACTTTCGATATGTATTCAGTATCCAGTTCTCACACACGCACACACCATTCACAAATACAGAGAGTTGATCTTAAAGATTAGCTGAGTAAGTTTTGCACAAAGACATAAAACTTGTGTATGTAGTCTTTGACACACAGACGTTAAACAAGTGTTGACTAAAAGGTGCTGCCTTCAGTCTAGGCTAAGAGTTCCGATTAGGCAGTAGTGTAAGTCTTAACCTGAGAGGGTTTGTACAAGTCTTTGTATAAATCAAAGTCTTCTAGTGAATCCTACCCGAGGTGGTAGAAGGAGTGACGTAGGAGCAGTTGAAGTCTCCGAATATCCATAAACATATCTTGTGTATTTAACTGTTTAACTATTGCTTTCAAACTGATTTGATCAGTTAGAGCATCCGTCAGTTCAGTTTTCATCATAAATGAACTGATAAATGCAAGAACTGATTCATTGCTTTTCAATTACTCAGTTCACACAAGTTAAAAAGCTTTCAAACTTAACAGCTTTCTTAACGAATGATTACTTCGGGTATTTTTCCGCTTGGTTCTAAACCAAACTCAAATTAATTCATCGGTGTATACATTCTTAGAACACGAGCTATTGAAGCGCATGGAGAATATTGTGTTTGAAGCACCGTGAAGGTGCCGAGCACACGATCCTTCACAATCACTACAGATCCCCATCTTCATCTGAGGACATTCTTAGAGATCACTGGCATAATAAAGATGAATAATGTTTCTCATCATATTATTAAATAACGCTTGTTTCTGTTTTCTCTTAAGGATTATGCGAGAAGTTGGCTCCATTCATTACCTTTGAGGAGCATTATTATATGGGTGGACATGGAAACAAAATTTCTAGCGAAGTACTTTCCGCTTGCCAAGTCTGCCCAACTGAAGATATAAATCAGCCATTCAAGCAAATTGAGTTTGAGCAGCTATATGAAGCGTATGAGCGCTATAAAGAACTTCTCAGAAGATGCCCAAATCATGGCAATGAAGATTGGGTGCAGATCGAGCTGTTTTACAATGGTTTGAATGGTCAAACAAGAAACATAGTGGATGAAGCTGCTGGTGGAACCATATTTGCCAAATCACTATAACAAACCTGTTATTTGCTTGAACAAATGACATCAAAAGTTACCAATGGCCGAGCGAACGATCTGGAGCAAAATAAAACAGCTTGAGTATGCACAATGGATCCCATTACATCACTTAATGCTCAAGTGTCTGCACTGATCGCTCAGATTGCACCGATGAATAAAGGTCAAGGCGTTCCTGAAGCAGCTGCGATTTCTAGTGAGGAAGGGCCTAGAATGGAAGAAGAGCAGTACATGAACAACAGAGGTTATGGAGTCTATCAAGGTAACTTTGTGCCTAATGTTTATCACCTTAGCTTGCATAATCATGAAAATTTCTTGTATGCTAACAAAAAAATGTGTTGAACCCTCTTCACGGGTTCAATAATCTAATAGGTGAAGGCAAACCATATTTTGAAGACTTCGTCAGTACCTTTGTGACCAAATATTCAAAGAGAATGGAGAGAATAGAAATTGTGCTTGACAACCTTGAGACTCATATGACGAAAATAAGAACTACCTTTAAATTTCTTTAATCACAAGTTGGTCAGATAATGAGTCAAATCATGCCTCAAACCTCTTGAATAGTGCCTAATAATGCAAGAAAAAATCTGGAAGAGGTCAACATCATCTTTGTACAACAAGCCACGCTAATAAAGACAAAGGAACAAGAGGAAAAGGTCAAGATAGTGCCAATATAAGCAGATCCACCTCCAAGTAAGAACAGTAAAGGTAAAAAGTAAGGAAGGTGAGTTAAATATTTGTGTTGATATTTCTAGTCTCCTTTTTTCCCAAAGATTTAAGCAGTTGAATTTTGGTTCTCAATTTAGATGAGCTCTTGAAAATTTCAAGAAGCTGCATATTAACGTCTGTTTTGAAGATGCTTGAGTTCAAACGTGGCAATATGTCAAATCTTTTCTAGAGTTTTAGCAAATAAGAAAAAGCAAGTTGATCTGGTGGCAATAACTTTAAATGAGGATTGTTCAGTCGTAGCCCAAAATGATCTCCCCACCAAAACTTCAAGATCCAAGGATTTTTTCTATATCTTGTGATATTGGTAGCCTAAACTCAATTTATGCCCGAAAGATGATGGTTGTGATGCTATTATTAATAACAGAATGTTCGAAGAAGACAATGGGGAAATTGTAATAGTATGAAAGCTACATGAATTTATTCATGCGATGGGATGGGATGGGATGTCGATGATATAAAAGTGTCTGGAACCAAAATGAGGGTGGAGAGGAATATCAAAGTTGAAAGTCGTGGAATTGGAATACACAAATCCACGACATTAGATGATCCACCTTGAATCAAAGAAGAATAGTCAAGCTGATGACTTTAAACAAAGCGCTGTTTGGGGGCAACCCATAAAATTTTAAATTTCTCTTTTTCTTTTTTTTAGATTTGCAATTTTATTGAAATTTTTACTGGATTCATTCAGTTATATGTTTTCAAGTAAACTAAACTACACTAATATCAATTTCTATAGGAGCGGAAGATGGAAGTTCAGATCTGAACAGAGCCTCAAGCATGGCCGTGCTAGACACTTGAACACATCAACCCATGGAAGAAGATGATGAGCATATCGACAAGTTCTGACGCTCTCTGCCACAGGTATTTGTTGTCCTATTTTAGTTTTTCTATACATCGAAGACAATGCATGTTTTAAGTTTGGGGGTGGTAGTTTATAATTTTTTGTCGAATTTTATTGTGTCATTTTTTGAAAAAAAAAGAATTGGTCAGCCAACAATGATAATAATTGCGAAATTAGGTTTTAAACCAAGTTATTGATTCTTCGTGCATGCTTACAATTGCTTAAGAGTTCACATCAATTTATGCATTGTTGTTAAGATCATTGATACTCCGGATAAGAAGAGAACGTTTATTGCATGTGTAGTCATACTGAATGGATGACCTAGTTTTGAGAATTTTTGTGATCTCTACTTGATATTGAAATGTGCATTACAATCGCAGACATGATCTAGGCAGTCATTGAATTTGTTCGAGCTTGTTTTTAATTGATTATATACTATAACTTGAAGCTCGTTGAGCCTAAATGAAAAAATACATGAGATGTGTATTGGGAATTTATTCTAAACAGCCATTGAATTTAAATTATTTATTGCACTTGGTCATTCTAAACCAATTGATTGGTGAGTTGAAGTGGTGTGGAACTTGGTTTAATATTCTTTGAGGCGAAATATAGATATTTTGTGACTTAGAGATGAATTAAGCGATTTTTAAACACATTTGAGCATTTCGAACCTCCTAACTACATCATAATTACCCTAATAGCCCATTCTGAGTGTCGTGAAAAGTCAAATGTAGTGTACCAAAGGTACACAATAACCCTCATTCGTAATATTTCTAAAATCCCACATCAACTACCCAAGTTTTCAGCCTATACACTAACTCATACCTAAAACTTTATAGAAATAAGTCCCTTTGTGCTTTGAAGATGACAATGAATCCTAGATGCTGACAAGAAATGAAACTTTGAAGAGGTCAACAAAATATCGGAAAGAATTGAAGGGGCACGAAAAAAAGAAACGATGAAACGAAAAGAAAAAGGGGAAAATTTGTATGATTTAAAGTGTTGAAGAAAAAAACAGTATTGGGGTAAAATTTAATAATTCAATAAAAAGAGATAATGGAAAGATGAAAACGTGAACTTAACAAATAATTTACTTATTATCTCTCATTTTTTTGAACTCTCATCCTTTATTGTATTTATGTGTCGTAGCATAATGTTATAAACTTGAAAGACCTATTAATCAAGTTACATGTATCTAATATACTAGTGGAGAAGATATGTTAAAGTTGAGCTCATGGAAATTTCAAGATAATTGTCAACAGGTACATAATTTGACCATTTACACATTTACATATCATCAAAGTACGTTATACTATGGTATGATTCTCTTGACTATATTTTAAACCAAATTTCCTTATGATATCACTATGTTGGGGTGGGTAGATGAAATTGGCGATTCACACACACGTGTGAAAATTTTGAGTAATTGTGGCATGAATCAAATTTGAAAACTTTGAAACTTGTTCTCGGGAGGCCAGTGATGATTCCTTTATCTCATGACTTGAGTCTCTTAATTTTATTATGTCTTAGTTATCTTTTAGTTTTTTTTCTTCATTATTTTGCTCAGGACTAGCAAACTTTAAGTTTGGGAGAATTTTATAAGTACAACTTTTGTACTTATATTATCCTATGATTTAACATGGATTATGATAGTTGTGGAGTGGAATTATGAGTTTTCATGGTCGTTTATATCGTTTGCAGTAATCAAGCCTTCCATAATTTGTACAAAAGGGAGTGAAATGGAATGGAAACGATGAGCCCAATAAATGGCTCGATGAGCTTCATGTGATAACATATAAACAATTAAAAAAACAGGTCCAAACAAATTCAATGACCGCCTAGAACACATCTGTTATCAATTAGAGATCACAAAAAGTCTCAAAACTAGGTCATCCATTCAGTATCATTACACATGCAATAAATGTCCTCTCCTTATCTCGAGTATCAATGATCCTTGAAATAGTACATAAATTGATGTGAACTCTTAAACAATTAAAACCATGCATGAAGACTCAATAACTTGGTCAAACTAAATTTTCGCAATTATTCTGACCGTTGGAAGACCAATTCCTTTTTTCACACATTGACACATTTAAATTCCGCAATTACTTTTCGGAATTTTATTTACTTTTATTGTCAACAGATTTCTGGTCTATTGCTTTTGAGAAGTTTTGGTTCACTAAATTCAGCTGGATTATTTCCTCAATGATTAATCAAGTTTTCCAATGCACTTAGAAGTTTGAGATTTGATCTTGACTTTTGACACTAGTTGAGATTAGGGTCTAAACTAACCGAATCGAGCTGAATATTAGTAAAAATTTAAGGTTCGAATTCGGCTCAAATTAAAAGTATTCGAGTTTGAGCTTGATTCTAAGCTCAAAAGTTTTTAATTTTTTTGCTCGAGTTCGACTCAAAAGGAAGTTCGAGTTCGGTTCGAAATCTTCGAACTTATTTGCGAGCTATTCGAACTATTATTCGGATAGTAAGATTCGACAATGAAGGTTCGAAAGCTCAAAATGTATATATATGTTTAATATATTATTATATTACATTAATAAAATATTAAGGATCGTGAGCGGCCCACAAACTATCAAACAAAAGAATTTTGGCTCAAGTTCGACTTGAAAAAAGTTTGAATATGTTCGAGTTCGATAAATTCGAATAAGAATCAAATAGTTATCGAGTAGGCTCGAAAAATTCGCGAACCGGATCGAGTGCTGAAAAAATGAGCTAAGGGCCTAGGGCCTGTTTGAGTGAGTGGATTGGGGCCGATTTGGATTTCAAGTCCTTAGTCCAAATCTATTCCAACCGTTTGGCAAGAATCGGAAACCGTATCCAAGCTCCGTGGCGAGTCCCATTGATCACAGGCGGTATCTCCCCATGGCCTTCAAATCAGTTGATTTGGTTTACTCAAATTTCAAGCTCATTTAAAATCAATCCCAAAACCTCGTCATTTGAAATCTCTCTACGTTCTTTTCCTCTTCAAATCTCTCTGCATTACTTTCCTCTTTGTTTTTTTTGTCCATGGGGATCTAAAATTTAATCGTGGTGGCGCATCTCATCTCGGATTTTCCTCACAGCCACTGAAGTATTCTTCCCAAATCAAGCATTCCAACAAGCACGATTTGTCTTTCTCGTAGCTAGCTGCTAATTCTGCGAGAAGCTCCTCATCAAAATCGGCACTTTGTATTTCCCATTAGAGGTATCTTATTTCTTGATAATTTTAGATTAAAATGATAAATAGTTTTTGTTTTGATAGTGAATGGAGTTTTTCTCGGCAGATTCTTGATTTGAGTTCTTTTTTTTTCCAGTCTTTTCCCTTTTTACGTGTAAAAAATTTGTATTGCTGCTATTTGATGCTTGATCTCTCTTTTAATAACGAAAATTAGGAGATATAATATCGTAATTTGTATTGGATTTTTTGATATTGAATTGTACCTATAGCAGCTTGTTCAATTGTTACATACATTTTGGCTTTTACGAGTAGTGCCCCGACTGCATGGAAAACTTTAGATGGTTTATTTTGGTTGTTTCAAGCGATTATTTTGCCCTGATCCAATCAAATTTTACCATGTGTCAATCGTTTTTTTTTTAATCCAAATCATGAGTTGAAATTGGGATTGCCACATGTCATCCATCGACTGGTTCAGAACAATACCCTTACCGCCAGCGTCGAATGAACCAGGAATTTGGTAGTCATATTGGTTGAGATTGAAGTTGTTTAATTGCTTGATGCTTGGGATAATTCCATGCTTCAAGTTTGTAAGAATATAAAATCTGGATCATGAATTTGATTTCAAGTTGGATCTCATTTTGATTTTTGGGCATGTGTTTCTTTGGTAATTCAATGTGACAGGTAATTGATGCAGATATTTTCCCATCTACTTCACAGATTGGGTACCATCCTGATTTTTGGAAGCTCGAGATGTTCATTCATAGTTCGAAAGAATGGGGAATTGAAGGACATTTGCTATTGGAAATGCTTGAAGAGTCTGATCAGAAAAAAAGTCTCCTCTGTATGCAGACAGTTTTATTCCTCGGCATGTTAGGAAGCGTAGACTTATGTCTGAAAGGAAAGCTCATAAACTGGTACCAGGTCTGCTGTGCCAAAGAAATTTTTTGTCGTGAATTTCATGCTGCTAAATCTCAGAAGAACTTAGTCGCCACATTATCGTATCGATTTAAAGCAGCTGCTGCTTGTATAAACATTAGCATTCACTTATTGACAATACGCATAACGTTGTTTTGCTGGTTGTAAGAGAAAATTGTTTGAGAGATATTACCCTGGATATGTTGGAAGTCTTTAAACACGAGCAAAACGCAGCAACTTGAATCACGAGCAAATCACAGCAACAATAAGATCAAGTCGAGGCAAGGAAGATCCTTTCTCCGCAAGACGAAATTGCCCGTATCAAAGTGCTATACGTTGCAAGCAATCGTCCCCAAGATACAACGACTTCAAACAAGAGAATGCAGCACTACAAACTCTTGAACACAGCGAACAAAAAAATATGTAGAGCTTTTAAGTATATTTTCGAAATTGATGCAGCAATATGAGAGGATGAGATAAAGCAAAAAATTCAGCAACTTTGGACAATGGTTGGAGGGATTATTTATAGATGATCATCGGTTGCGTTGAGGAGACACGTTTCTCCAGACCGGATGCTTCGAAGAGACACAATTCTAGTCAAGGGATACATTGGTTGAGCGAAAAACTGATGCCATCTAAGCCAAGGGACGCACATGCTTTCAGAATCAGCGCTGCGCGCGCAGCCGCGCGACAACACGCGCGGCCGCCCGCAGCGTTCTGCCTTCCCGAGCAGTGTGCACAGCAAGGCGCGCGTGCCCGCGCGAGAAGCTGCGCGCCCTGTTCTGGGCGATGGCTCCTACGTGCAGCAATAGGCGCGCATCCGCGCGGGCTGTGGTGCACCCGCGCGCCTTGCTCTGTCCAATGCCTCATCTTGTGCGCACTGTAGTGCGTTCAGGCCGCATGTGCGTGTGCTTCTTTCTGACAATATTTTCCAAATAAATTTGGTCCAAAAAGATTAATACTTGTCAAAGACCGCACCGGGCCGGGCCGAGCCGAGCGCGCGTGTGTTTCACCAAGACACAGCTTATTAGCGTCTTCCCCCTTCTAAAAACTTCTGGTACCCCTTGGGGCCCAAACCCCTATTCAAACTTGGAGTTTATAAGGAAGACTTGCTTTGGCTATTTTCTCAATGTGAGACAACTCCCACTCCCTTTCCTATTCAACAACTCTTCATTACTCATTTATCCAACAATCCCCCACATAAATGAACTTAATACATGTATGCAGATTTACTTGAAAGCTCTTGTGAATTATTATTGCATTAGGATAGGTAGCTTTTGACTTTGAACCTTCCTTAGTAATATACTATATGATTTACTAGTTGAGTAGTGACATGATGTCTTGAACTAGTCAACCGTTTATGTAAACCAAGTCAATAGTATTTACACAATAGTAATTCTAACATATTCTTGTTCTCATGTTGTGTCCATTTCGGCCCTGGACCATATCTTAGATTCATAAGTGTTTTCCATTGAAGCGGTCATTACTTCTCACTTATATAGGTGATCTCCTAACTAGAGTATCCTGCCATACTCTACCTCATAGGTATAGGAATCATTAAAAGAAACTTAACCTTACCACGTGTTGCAGGTCTTTTCTACTTGGATTTCATAGGAATGAGCCTTCATTGTTTTCAAGTGTTCAACTAATATTTATAACTTAGTTTTCCCACTGAACCAAGGTTTTGGGATCTCCAATTCACAAGGTTGGGTTACCGCTATAAATATTTTATTTCGTGGGTTTTAAGCTCATTCCTCTTAACAGTTTGTACATTTGATCTCTATTTATTCCTTTAGTAAACGGATCCGCCAAGTTTTCCTTTGATTTCACATATTCAACAGAAATAACCCCATTCGAGATCAATTGTCTTATGATATTATGTCTCTGTCGAATGTGACAAGACTTACCATTGTACATACTGCTTTGTGCTCTTCCTATTGTCGATTGACTATCACAATGAATGTTAATGGAAGGCACTGGCTTATTCCAACAAGGAATCTCTTCTAGGACGTTTCTTAGCCATTCGGATTCTTCCCCAGTTTTGTCTAACGCTATGAACTCGGATTCCATAGTGGATCGAGCTATACATGTTTGCTTAGACGATTTTCATGACACCGCTCCTCCACCTATTGTGAATACATATCCATTAGTGGACTTGGAGTCTTTTGTGTCAGATATCCAATTAGCATCACAGTATCCTTCTAAAACTGCAGGATATTTTGAATATATCAAACCATAGTTCGATGTATATTTCAAATATCCAAGCACTCTTGTTAAGGCTTTCCAAAAATCTTTATTTGGATTACTTGTGAACCTACTTAACTTGTTAACTGAATATGCAAGATCTGGACGAGTACAGTTAGTCAAGTACATTAGACTACCTATTATCCTTGCATATTCCAGTTGTGAGATGGGTTCTCCTCTATTCTTTGCTAAATGAACACCTAAATCTATAAATGTTCTAGCAGGACGACTGTTTAAGGTACTGAATCTTTCAAGCACATTTTCAACATAGTGAGTTTGTGATAAAACTATTCCTTCAGGCATTCTAGAGATTTTAATCCCTAATATGATATCACACAACCTCAAGTCTTTCATATCAAAAGACCTTTTCAACAAATTCTTGGTATTTATAATCAACTCATGATTACTTCCCATAATCAACATGTCGTCTACATAAAGGCATACAATGACATAAGCATTTGCACTACCTTTAATATAAACGCATTTATCACATTCGTTGATTTTGAAACCATTTGACTTCATTGTAGTGTCAAATTTTTCATGACATTGCTTAGGTGCTTGTTTGAGTCCGTATAATGACTTGACAAGTTTACACACCTTCTTTTCGTGTCCGGGAACGACAAACCCCTCTGGTTGTTCCATATATATTTCCTCTTCCAGTTCTCCATTCAAGAAGGCTGTCTTTACATCCATTTGGTGAATCTCTAGGTTATGCAATGCAGCAACAGCTATGAGAACACGAATGGATGTAATCCTAGTGACTGGAGAGTATGTGTCAAAGAATTCATATCCTTCCTTTTGTTTAAATCCTTTAGCCACCAATCGGGCTTTGTATTTATCTATAGATCCATCTTCTTTTTATTTCTTTTTAAAGATCCACTTGCATCCTAAAGGCTTACAACCCGGAGGGAGATCACTCAATTCCCACGTATGATTATGCATGATGGATTCTATTTCATCATTTATAGCTTCTTTCCAGAAAGGAGCTTCGGGATTGGATAGAGCTTCTTGAATAGTTCTTGGTTCATTATCTAACATATAAGTCATAAAGTCAGGACCAAAGGACTTTTCAACTGTTGCTCTCTTTCCACGTCTTGGTTCTTCATTGACTTCTTTAGAATCAATACTAGATTCATATGACCGTTTATTGGAACCATCTTTTCTTTCCTTACAAGGAAAATTGTTTTCAAAGAATATTGCATTCCTTGATTCCATTATCGTTCCTTCATTAATATCAGGAATCGTTGACTTATGCACCAAGAACCTATATGCACTACTATTATATGCATATCCAATAAAAGTGCAGTCAACAGTTTTGGGTCCAATTTTAACCTGTTTTGGCTTGGGTATTTCTACTTTAGCCAAACACCCCCACACTTTTAGGTATTTATAGGATGGTTTGCTACCCTTCCATAATTCATATGGAGTTTCATCTTTCCCTTTGTGTGGTATTTTATTAAGAATGTGGTTTGCAGATAGTATTGCTTCCCCCCACAAGTTTTGAGGTAATCCAGAATTTATCAACAACGCATTCATCATCTCCTTAAGAGTACGATTTTTACGTTCTGCAACTCCATTTGATTGAGGTGAATATGGTGCTGTAGTTTGATGAATTATGCCATTGTTAGTGCAAAATTCTTCAAATGGAGCGACATATTCTCCACCTCTATCACTTCGAATCATTTTGATTTTTGTACTCAATTGATTCTCAACCTCATTCTTATAATTTTTGAAAGCTTCTATACCTTCATCTTTACTTTTCAATAAGTAGACGTAACAGAACCTTGTGCAATCATCAATGAATGTTATGAAGTACTTATTCCCACCTTGAGTTTTTACAAACTTTAAATCACATACGTCAGTGTGAATTAATTCAAGTGGATTAGTACTTCTTGTCACAGAATGGAATGGAGCTTTGGCCATCTTTGCTTCAACACAAATCTCACATTTATCTTGTGGATTTCTTTTAAATGCAGGTATTACATTTAAATTTGCAAGTCTTTGTAATGTGTTGAAGTTAACATATCCTAATCTTTCATGCCACAAATTAGAACTTTCAAACAAGTAAACAGAATCATTCACTTTATTCTTCGCCTCATGGCGGTAAACATTCATTACATTCAGCTTAAAGAGACCACTATCTTGGTACCCTTTTCCTACAAATACACCAGCCTTAGTTAGGACAAACTTGTCCTATTCAAACACAAGTTTAAAACCAGCCTTACTCAACAAAGATCCAGAAACTAAGTTCTTTCGAATGTCTGGCACATGCAGCACATTCAACAATGTTATCTCTTTGTCGGAAGTCATCTTCAACACCACTTTGCCCATTCCTACGACCTCAGACGTCGTAGAGTTTCCCATAAACAATTTCATATCACTTACAGTAGTGTAGGATGAGAACATTTCCTTTTCAGCACATATGTGGCTAGTGGATCCGATATCTACCCACCATTCCCTTGGATTATCCACCAAGTTGGTTTCAAACACAACTGCGGATAGATCAAGTTGTGATAGGTCTATGGGTACATGCCTTTTTTCGATGACATTGGCTTGCCTTAGATTCTGATTTTTGTTGACTTTCCTTGGAAGACGACAGTCTTTGGCCATATGATTTGGTTTGCCACAGTTGTAGCAAGTTCTTTTGAACTTTTTGGCCTGCCCTCGTTTCTCATTTTGAGGGTGCTTTCTCTTGTGACTAGTGCTAGATTCTGTCAGGTTTGCCTTGGCCTCGGCCTCCATTGTTTTCTTGTGTGTTCTGGCTTCAGAAGATCGGCTATCTTCCTCAATACGAAGCCTCACAATCAGATCTTCAAGTTTCAACTCCTTACGCTTGTGCTTAAGGTAGTTATTGAAATCTTTCCACATCGGTGGCAATTTCTCAATGATAGCCGCTACTTGGAATGGTTCATTGATATCCATCTCTTCTGCCAATAAGTCATGAATAATAATTTGAATTTCTTGTACCTGGCTTATTACAGATTTTGCGTCCACCATTTTGAAGTCCAGAAATTTTCCCACAACGAACTTCTTGATTCCTGCGTCCTCTGTTTTGTATTTCTTCTCCAAGGAGTCCCAAAGTTCCTTGGCAGTGGTGACAGAGCAATAGACACTGTATAATGTGTCATCGAGGCCATTTAGTATGTATTTTCTGCAGAGGAAGTCACTGTGATTCCAAGCGTCTAGTGCAGATCTTCGTTGTGTGTCTGTGTAGTCTGCAGCAATGACAGGGGGTTCCTCCTTGAGGAATCGAGACAGACTTAGTCTGGTAAGGTAGAAGAGCATCTTCTGCTGCCAACGTTTGAAGTCAGCACCAAAGAATTTGGGTGGCTTTTCGCCATGAGCGGGAGCAGCAGCAACGGGAGTGAATGATGTAGTAGGCATATCCATAGTAACAATGATAATGAAACAAATAAATTTTCGTCTTGCGATTGTTTGAGAGATATTACCCTGGATATGTTGGAAGTCTTTAAACACGAGCAAAACGCAGCAACTTAAATCACGAACAAATCACATCAACAATAAGATCAAGTCGAGGCAAGGAAGATCCTTTCTCCGCAAGACGAAATTGCCCGTATCAAAGTGCTATACGTTGCAAGCAATTGTCCCCAAGATACAACGACTTCAAACAAGAGAATGCAGCACTACAACCTCTTGAACACAGCGAACAACAAAATATGTAGAGCTTTTAAGTATATTTTCGAAATTGATGCAGCAATATGAGAGGATGAGATAAAGCAAAAAATTCAGCAACTTTGGACAATGGTTGGAGGGATTATTTATAGATGATCATCGGTTGCGTTGAGAAGACACGTTGCTCCAGATCGGATGCTTCGAAGAGACACAATTCTAGTCAAGGGATACATTGGTTGGGAGAAAAACTGATGCCATCTAAGCCAAGGGACGCGCATGCTTTCAAAATCAGCGCGCACAGCGTTCTGCCTTCCCGAGCAGTGTGCACAGCAAGGCGCGCGCGCCCGCGGCAGAAGTTGCGCGCCCTGTTCTGGGCGATGGCTCCTACGTGCAGCAATAGGCGCGCATCCGCGCTGGATGTGGCGCACCCGCGCGCCTTGCTCTGTCCAATGCATCATCTTGTGCGCACTGTAGTGCGTTCAGGCCGCATGTGCGTGTGCTTCTTTCTGACAATATTTTCCAAATAAATTTGGTCCAAAAATATTAATACTTGTCAAAGACCGCACCGCACCGAGCCGAGCCGAGCGCGCGCGCGCGCGCGTGTTTCACCAAGACACAGCTTATTAGCGTCTTCCCCCTTCTAAAAACTTCTGGTACCCCTTGGGGCCCAAACCCCTATTCAAACTTGGAGTTTAGAAGGAAGACTTGCTTTGGCTATTTTCTCAATGTGGGACAACTCTCACTCCGTTTCCTATTCAACAACTCTTCATTATTCATTTATCCAACAAAAATATCGACTTTAAGATCCGAATATGGTGCAAAAGCACGAGCAAGATCAAATATGTTGGGTGTATAGCAGTATAGGTCGGGACTCGAGAGTGTCGATTGATTTGCTTTCCCTCCTGCAGGGGTGTTCAAATTTCGGATAAAACCGAAAAAACCGAAAATCCAAAACGAAAAAACCAAACACTGGATCAAACCGAAAACCTAATTTTATAATTCGGTTATAAATGTTAAAACCGAAATTCATTAGGTTCGGTTTTGGATTATATATGTTAAAACCGAACCAACCGAAAAAACCGAAATTTCATTAAATTGATGACTTTATTTTTATTATATATTTTTTGAGATGATATCAATTAATGATGAATTATTTTGAATAATATTTAATTGATTGTTGTTTATGTATTTCATTTAGACTTTATATTTAAATATTTTACTAAAAAATCATGTAAAAAGATAACATATTATATTTTACAATATATTTATCTTATTAATTTAAATAATTGTATCAAAACCAAAATAGCCGATCGAAATAAACGAACAATTTCGATAGAAAACCGAACCGAACCGAAGAAAAATGGTTAAGATATCGGATTATATATATCTTAAACCGAAAACCGAAATAAAAAAACGAAAACTGAACCAACAGATGAACACTCCTATCCTCTTGTGCCTCTACTGTACTGATTCTTCTTCTCACTAAACTGAACAATCAATTATCTTGTAAGGACAGCTTACCGATCAAATATAACATCTTTCAAAGAAGGATAAGATAAAAACAAAGGGGTGCAAAAAATAAATTTAAGATAACTCATCTGGAAAATTAATAATCAAAATAAATTGTGAACTTTTCCTTTTAGAAATGATTCAAATAAAATTACTACAATAACTATTTAATTTAAAAAATTATTGAACGTACATAAGTGTTTATTTTTTAATTAATCAGAGATTTTAAATTTTTGGGTAAAAAAATCCAATAATTTGAACTCAACTGGATAATAACATTATTAATAATTAATTCATTAGTGAAGAAAAAATGGAACACCGAGCCAAATCAAAGCCAAGTGTCTAGTTTTAGAACGGTGGGGTATCCTTAAAGTTACAAATTGGTTAAAGCCTAACAATGTCCGAAATTCTTTTTAAAAAAAATTGTGGTAATCAAAATTGAGATTTTATCTTTAATGGTCCTAGATCAATATCTTCGTTTTCAACAAAAATAAAAATAAAAATAAAATGACCTATTTTGGCCAAGACAAAAACTAATTTTTATTCATATCTTCTGTTTTTATTGTGTCTTTCAAGGGTTAATAATAATAATAATTAAGTATTTAACTTTAATTTTATTGAAATTTATTATTTGATTTTCCAATATTTTAAGCTTCATTTATTTTTAGTAAAATCTTTTCACTTGGTTGATAATGTTTGGTTATCTGGTTTATTCTGTATTTTTTGTTTAGTTTTGAATTTTCCTTTGGAAGTAATAATAACTATTGACTAATAATTACTTACACTAATGAAAAGAACACTAAAACTTAAATAAATAAAATCCTAAAAATATATTTGTTTTAGTGGGCCGAATAAGCAATCATTGATAACGTATGACAAGTGTTCACTTTCGAGACATGATGTTATGATATTTTATTATATGTAATTAAAATATTATGCCATTAAAATATTTTATTTCAAATAATTTTTTATTAAAAATATAAAAACTATATTAAAATTTAAAACTGATTTTTTAAAAATATTTTTTTATGTTAGTGTTATGACAAAAACTTGTGTGAGACGGTCTCACGGGTATTATTTTGTGAGACGGATCTCTTATTTGAGTCATTCATTAAAAAATATTACTTTTTATGTTAAGATTATTACTTTTTATTATGAATATAGGTCGGGTTGACCCGTCTCAAAGATAAAGATTCGTGAGACCGTCTCACAAGAGACCTACTCTAGTTTTATATGATCTTTTGAACTTCAAACGTATCATTCATAATTTTAGGATATGGTAACTATAAAATATAAATTTACTAATATATGTTTAATATTTTTATTAAATAAAAATGACTAATATCCTTGTTCGATAAGTTTGGGATACGGTCACTTTAAAATTAAGGATATGAGGTATGTCTTTCGACTTGATGGAAACATACGCTTTATTTTTTGGCTTCCATATGTCCAAAAGCAGTGTTATGGTCCATAAATGTTGGTTAATAGGGTCAAGGGAGGGACAAATTCTCAGCCACTTAAATCTTAAATTTTGAAATTATAAATTTTATGCCCGAGACAACAATTTCATTAACTTATATTGTATTTCAAAGATAAATCATTTCATATTTGCTAGATTTATCAACAGATGTTGAACGACCACTACAACAAAAATAGCTTTTCGCAGCGCACTATTAACAGCGCACAATAAAGGCACGCCATTAATACTATTATTAACAGCGTGCATGTTCATGTGCGCTGTTAATAGTAAAAAAAAGTTAAAAAAATCGTGTCTAGACATTAACGGCGTACATTAATCACACGCCGTTAATAGTATTAGTCACAGCGTGCATGTTTATGTACGCTGTTAATAATAAAAAATTTAAAAAAACAAAATCTTGTCTAGACATTAACGGCGTACATTAATCGCACGCCTTCAATATTATTATTCACGTCATGCATATTATTGCACGCTGCGAAAAACGGCACCCAATTTCATTTGATTCACAGCATACATTTTAAATTAGCAACGGTTTTTCTTAAACCGTCGCACCTTTTAAATTAGCGACGTTTTGATAAAACCATCCCTGATATTTAGTGACGAGTTTAACAAAATCGTCGCAAGTTTTAAATTAACGACGGTTTAATATACAACCGTCCCTAATAGCGACGATTTAATAGAAAACCGTCGCTAAAATCGACGGTTATACCAAAACCGTCGTAAACTGTCTATAAATATCCGCGCTCTCGAACCATTTTCTTCCACACCGCTTTACAACACTTAAAATTTTTCCCTATTAGACGATTTTAGTTTCGATTTAGGGTACCTTTTTTCACTTCAATTTTTGGTAAATTTTTAAGTGTTAGTTTAGATCATGAATATTGTTAGTATAGTGTAAGTTTTTTTTAGATTTATTAAATTATAAAAGTAATTATTTTTTATTTTACTAAAAACATTAGCGACAGATTATGACTACACCGTCTCTAAAATTAACGACGTTTCTGTAAACCTGTCGCTAATTAGCGACGGTTTTTTTCTAAACCGTTGCTATTTAGCGACGGCTTTTTGAAAAAATCGTCTCCAATTAGCAACGGTAAACATGTTACGGATATGAAGAATATTATACGCACGCGGATAATTGTATGAACGTCGTGTGTATGTAAGCCGCGGATAATCTTGAACTTTCAACAGCTTGCAGTTGTGCAGCGTGCAATGTGCGCCGCGGAAATAGAATTTGCGCGCTGCGAAAAGTCATTTTTGTTTTAGTGGACCACTCGAAGTCAAGCAAAGGGCAGCAAGTAATGTAGGGATCAAAATTTTAAATGATGCGTGTAATTCTCTTTAGATTTAAACTCTTTTCTTCCCCGTGTTGGCGGTTGTCTTACTCGAAAATCTTGATATAGTTTTCTATTGGAGCGAAAATATACAAGTTTATGTTGGAAATTTTAGGATTAATAAAAAAATAGAAATGAAAGTTTTGAGAACAACCCACGCTACCCGAGAAATTCTCAGGCAACATGAACAACGCTGGGATGCCCAAAAAAAGGAGCCTCGGCACTCCTACTTATGCCTGGAATTTCTAGACAACGAGAGCAGCACTGGGGCACCCAAAAAATAGGTGACCTGGTGCTGGGGATATATTCTAGGCACAACAGGAGGCACTTGAGCGCCTGAAAAGTGGCGCTTAGTGTCATGTTTCACGAAAGGTTGTGCACTTTTTTTGAGTTTTCTGCTTCCATTTATCCAGATGTTATTTTTTATGGATCTTCAGAATTCAGATCCTTTGAACCCAGTAGACACCCCATGGTTCAAACAACATGTCCCTGCAAGCTACAAACATTAAATAGAATAATCAAATATCATTTTATAGAATTTTTTTGCATAGATTTTCAGACTCATACATTGCATACATATTGAAATTCTTCTTCCTTTAACAAAAATGAGAGTTTATATTATTTTCAGTTGTGGAACTTGTGATTTATTATGTTATTATTGTCACACCGCGTGACTGGAGTTAGTCGACATCGACGTTGTTCAACAATCACATAATCGCCAAATAACAATTCTCGTAGTTCAATATAAACCATAACCAGTCTATTTCTTAATTAACTCAAAATAATATTATATTTACAAGGATAAATTCCCAAAACGAAATGAAAAATGCATAAACTTTTTACAACTTGAATCAAAACCTGTCAAAAACATAAGTAATCTTCAAATCTCGAAATTTCATCATCAACCCCAAAACATGTTTTTTTCATCCTCGTCTACTTGATCTTTGTTCTTATCTACAGAGAGTAGAGTAAGGGTGAGTGTTTGGAGAAACACTCAGCAAGTGGGAGTCGATCGAACACAACAATACTTATATACATATAAAATGAGGGTTTACGAAAGATAAAATATCCATATAAACATCATTCTGGAAGTGATATGTCGCAATACACGTCACGACATGAGTAAAAACATGACTTGATCAGAATTTGAAGTAAAACATTAAAACACACACACACACACACATATATATATATATAAATAAACATAAAGCCCGCTTACCAAACAAAATAACTGTGCAAAACTTTATCAAATATACATATATATAATCTTACTTACAAAAAACAAGTGTGTCAAACTATACATACATAAAAACTCACTTACCATGTTTCTTGAATTAAAATTGGAGTGTTGTTGGTTACACAAGACTTTAAAACTTTCTGGTTGTCACAATTATCAAAAGTTAAAGTTGTTGTATCTTGAGAGAATATTGTAAGATCTTTTCAGTATCAAGTGCATGACAAAATTTTCTTAAGCAAATATTGTCCAACTAGTGTCATAACTTTCATTGTTTAAAGCCTTCTTTGAATCCTCATATACGTACCAACAAACTTTAAAAAAATTCTTGAGAATTTAGAGATGACTTTCTCATCAACAACGACTAACGCTCCATTTGCACAAGGAGAAATTCCAGAAAAATTCAATGGTGCAAACTTCAAAAGATAGCAACAGAAAATGTTGTTCTACCTTACAACTCTAAGTTTGACAAGGTTCGTAAAAGAAAATCCTCCCACCATACCCGAATACGAATTTGATCCTCACAGAAGGGTTATAGGAGATACATATAATCAAAATGATTTCCTGCGCAACAACTACATTCAGAATGGAGTTGACAATGCATTATAAAATTTGTATTTCCAAGTAAAAACTCCAAATGAATTATGAGAAGTGTCGAGAAATAAGTATAAGACGTATGATGCTGAACTTAAAAAGTTCATGGTTGGACTCTTCTTGGAATTTAAAATGGAGACTACAAAACTAATGTGAGTCAAGTGCAACATTTATAAGTAATATTGCATGATATTCATACGGAAAGAATGAGTCAAAGTGAGTCTTTTCAAGTTGCGGCCTCGATTGAGAAATTTCCTTTAATGTTGAAAGAATTCAAAAATTATCTGAAGTACAAGAAGAAATAAATGGAATTGAGGATCTGATTTTGAGATTGAAGAAGACAAAAGTAATGTGGAGACCAAAACAAAAAATATAGCTTCAAAAGTAAACATTGTCGAATCTAGAAACAAGGAGAAGAAAGGAAATCCATAGATAAACAACAAAAAAATCTGAAAAAGTTCAAGGGAAAATGATATAATTGTGTGAAGTCGAACCACAAGGCAAATGACTACATACACCCATAGAAGTGGAAGGAGCAAGCCGACAAAGTTAAAAAAATGTAAGTATCGCTTCAATTTTTCTGAAATTCATTTAACTAAAGTTGTATTTGAAACAAACATGGTGGACAACTCAAACGAATGGTGGGTTGATACGGCTTCTAACTGCCACATTTTCTTCGATAAAGAGATGTTTTCCACCTACACTACATTTTATGGGACAAAGCTCTTCATGAAAAGTTCTACATATAACATCGTGGGGCTTGGAAAAAGGTGGTCTTGGAAATGACTTCGGTGATGGAAGTGACCCTCGTTAATGTAATAAACGCTCCTGAAATAAGGAAGAATTTAGTGTCGGGGTCATCATTAGTCAAACATAGATTTAAGCATGTATTTGAGTCTAATAAGTTTGTACTGACAAATAACGATCATCTTGTAAGGAAGGAGTATCTTGTAAACCTCTTGAAATTAAATGTAACAAATGTTCTTCGTGAGATTGATGGTAATAAAATTAAAAATTCAATTTTCTTGCTTGAGTGTTTTGCTTTATGTCATGTTCGTTTAGGACATGTGAATTTTAATACTCTATGACGTTTAACGAATTTGAATTTATTGCCTAAGTATGATGTTGATCCAACACATAAATGGAAAGCAAGTGTTGAAACAAAAATGGCCGAAGAGTCTAACCATTCTATTGAAAGATGTACAACTCATCTAAAACTGATTCACAACTAGTATGGAACAAGTTATTATTTGGCTAGCCTCCACGTCCTTAAATTGCGTACTCAAGGTACGACTAGTTACAAGTTCTTCACCTTCAATTGCTTTATATCCCTCACTTAGATTGTAACGTCTATTCGTTTTAAAATGCGAAAATATTTTTTTTTTCTCACATTTTCGAAATAACATTTATAATAATCATATTTATTTTAACATAAAAATAGTGCGGTTTAAAATAATCAAACTCATTCAAAATCATACGTAAACATAAACGAATAAAATCGTAAAATCATCATCGTAAGAAAATGTTCATCTCCTCTCAATTTCATAAATCATAATGCGGAAAACATGTGGTCCTCGGGTCATGTCACCGCACCAGGACTGCCTACTCAGAGTTCGGCATCTCCAGTCTCCTCATTATGAAGCTCACCTGCATCACACACGCCTAGTGAGTCTAAAGACTCAGCACACCTGTATCAGGAATAACAAGTACATATACAGGCACACAACAGTGAAAAATATCACACTCAACATATCTTTCATGAACTTAAAAACCTTAATGCCAACATACCTTTCATGAATTTTAAAAGCTTAATGCCAACCTACCTTTTCTGACCTTTAAAACATGAACATAAACGTGTCGTATAAAATCATGTCGTGTCAAATCATGTCATCTCATATCATCATATACGTGTCAAAAAAGCTCATCGTGTCATCATAAACTTAAACATTTTCTTTAATTGAATTCAGTTCATTAGTTATGACTTTCGTATCAGCTCTATCGTATCAGCTCTATCGATGGATCCATCTATAAAACCGTGGTACCCGGTGGCGGGGAACATCAGCGACAGCATTACCCGCCCACTGAGCCCGGGCCTCAGCTCATCAAATCTCATGTCATCGTATACATATACATCGTCAGTCACAACCAAATCACATCCTTCAAAAATAACATCATATTCACCACTTAATAAAAACATGCATATACGTAACATTTTTCTTAAAACCAAGCATGCGACGTATTTATCATAATTCCATAAAAATAATAAACGTGATGCATAAACATTTAAATCATGATAAAATGTTCTCAGGGCGCTGCCAGGACCAAAATCTCACCCCGGGTGCAAAATGACCATTTTGCCCCTGAAAACCCAAAAATTATAACTTCAGCCCTAGGCCTCCAAGATTCACCCGACGCTTACCATACTCCTTAAAATATCCCAAAATATTTTTAAAATATTTTTAGACGTAAATTAGAGCCAAAAATCCTAACTTAATCGATTCGTTTTAAAATTTAGACCGGGGTCTCGGTTTAAACCCGAATCGCCTCGAAATTGAATCAAGACTTTCCCAACTTTGTATCACACCTTAAAAACACTATGATGCTCTTAAATTAATGCCAACAGTTCCCTACCCCACGACTAGAATTTTCAAAACATCACAAAATATCTTGCCCCTTCGCTCTTGTACTTTATTTCCTTATCTTCCCCAAGAAACTCACGCCTCTAGCTAATCCATCGTGTCAACCATTAACCAGCCTATAGTGGACCTAGACCAGACTCCAAGGAACGTCCAAGAACCCAGCCACCAGCCCCCATGGTCGCAGCCACACCCCTATGATCGCTAGTCGCCACGCAAATGCCATTCCTGGCCTCCCTCTAACTCCCAACTCGTAGCCTCTACAGCGTCGATACCAGCAGCGTGCAGCCACTCCAGGCTATGATTCGGACCAATCGTGGTCTAGTTCACACCTTGGAACAGCCCTTCACGCCACTGGTTTCAACCCAAACTCCCGATCTGCTCAACCCCCAGCCCCTAGTGCCAACTCGCGACCCCACAGCTCGTCACCAACCCGAAGACAGCCTACTGTCGAGTGCAGCAACCCTGTCATCAAGCCACACGACATCCCCTTGCAACCCAAAATGCGAAAACATAAGCAACACAACAACTCATGAGATAATATCATGCAAAACCGAATGATCTCTCATGCCAGCCACACCCCTATGATCGCTAGTCGCCACGCAAATGCCATTCCCGGCCTCCCTCTAACTCCCAACTCGTAGCCTCTACAGCATCGATACCAGCAGCGTGCAGCCACTCCAGGCTATGATTCGGACCCATCGTGGTCTAGTTCACACCTTGGAACAGCCCTTCACGCCACTGGTTTCAACCCAAACTCCCGATCTGCTCAACCCCCAGCCCCTAGTGCCAACTCGCGACCCCACAGCTCGTCACCAACCCGAAGACAGCCTACTGTCGAGTGCAGCAACCCTGTCATCAAGCCACACGACATCCCCTTGCAACCCAAAATGCGAAAACATAAGCAACACAACAACTCATGAGATAAAATCATGCAAAACCGAATGATCTCTCATGCCACTGCCCAGATCGAAAGTTTACATGAAGGTAAGCACACACAGTAGTAATGTTAACGTGCGTGATGCAGAAATGAAGTGACAAGCGTGCCTTATGATGAATAATCTGGATAAACAATCGAGGAATCCCGGCCGAAGTGGTGAGTTTATTGTTTGAAGTTGAAAAGGGAGTCAACGAATTCTTGCAGCAGTAGAATCACGCGTATGAATGTGAGTGGAGGGGGTAGCCGGTTGAGTGGAGAGTTATTGGATTAATGGAAATGCTTAGGGAGAACTTAATTGTCCATTATGTTGATAATAATTAATTGATGGGCCTCAAAATTTCATTTTTAAAATTTTAAAAGAGTTTTAAGTCCAATAAGTTTAAAAGTAAGTCCAATAAATCCAAACACACTCATTTTAAAAATATTAGTCGAAACCTTAACACGTCTCCCGATTCGATAAAATTTGCGTATCGTTAAAAATAAAGTCCTGCGGGTAAAAATACCCAGAAAAATTCCATTATTTGAAAAATCCACTTAAAACACTATATATTAATTTATAAAAATTAATCATGTAATTAAAATACTTTTCCTAAAAATTCTCCGGTCTCCGTTCCTCGTTCGAGCGTAAAATGCACTTAGAAAACCCTAATGCATGAATTTTTAAAATGTATGGAATAAATTCTACAATGCATGAATTATGCATAAAATGCATAAAAATAATTAAACACAAATTAATAAAATAAACATGCATTTTAAGCTATAAAAGAATTTAATAAAATACCAAAAAAATTTAATAATTTACATGCATGTGGTTCACGTGGACTTTTCGATTTTCGGAACGTTACATGGATCTTCTAACTCGAGCATGCTATCATCATAACCCACCATGTCACCCTCACTCTAGGATTCAAACTCCCTGTGAGTGTTCATAGTCATAACCCTCTTATTTGTGTATTGGCTAGCAATATGACTAATTTATTTACACTTAAAGCATTTAATATCTTTAGAGAGATTAGTAGGACTTTCGGATTTACCTTGTATTCCTTAATTAGTTTTTCTTGCTTGCTTTCAGTTTTGGACTCGGTCACTACCTTGTCTTCTTAACGTTTTGCAACATTTGGATGCCAAGAAGATGACAAACTCCCAATTTTATTTGTGCAACCAACTCCCCTCCTCTCGAGTTTTTTTCCTACCTTGATCACCATTAGCACCATCTCATCTTAGTCTAGATGGTATCTAAACTCAAATTGATCTTGAATCTCCCTATTCAATCTATATAAAAATCGAGCCATAGTAGCCTCCTTATCATCCTCTATATTGACCCTAATCATAGCCACTTCCATTTCTTTATGGTAGTCTTCAACATTTTTGGTACCTTGCCTCAAGCTTCACAATTTCTTAAACAACTCCCGAAAGTAACGGTTAAGCACAACTCTCTTTCACATAACTCTCTTCATCTCCTCCCATGCCTCAATGTGCCTCTCATTGTACTTCTTCCTATTAATCACCATTTGATCCCACCAAATAATAAAATACTCTAGAAATTCGACCATTATCAACCTAATTTTCTTGAGTTCGGAGTAGTTGTGACAATTAAATACAAACTTTACTCTTTTCTCTAACTCTAAATAAGCTTCTTGATCGAATTTACCATGAAAAAAAGGTACATTCATATTGATATTACCCATGTTATCATCCTATCTATCCCCTTAATTGTATTTCTCATGCACAAATTTCTTTCTACCTCTACCAAACCCTTGATCATTTTTATTCATTTCCCAATTCTCATTTTGATTCTCAGATTCACCTCCGACCTCAAATTCATCCTCTTCTTGCCCATTTCTCACTGTTCTAGACCTAGATTTACCTCTGCTTGTAGCATTAACCTTAAACCTACTCATCCTCTCATGAAGCAACTCTAATTCAACCATCATCAACCCACTGATTCAATCAAACAAAGCCTCCATCTGAACTTTAGAAAGCCCTTGGTTCGGGCTATCCCCTACTTCTTTATCATATATTCTAATAGGAATTTGTACATGAATTTTTTTTAGAATTCGAAATAAGAAAAACACTCAACGAATTCTCACTAATCATCCAAATAGAGTCACTCAGACTTAGTTTTTTTTTTTTTTTTTTTATCATCAGTATAAATACCTCACACGTCACTGCAAATAAAAGCACTCACACTCAAGTTATCCACTTAAATATTGACAACTCTCCAGAAGCATGTACTTAGGTTTTGTAGCTTGTGTGCATCAAATTTCAAAGTGAATCTCTATGACATTTGAAACTTGACTCACTTGAAGTGCACACAAAAAATTGAATTTGAAGACTATTTAAGGATTAGAATAAGATTCAAACACAATAAAGAAATGCTTTAAGATTCTAAAGGTGCAAGCTATAATATATATATTTATATATTTTTTTAACTTGACCGACAAGAAACAGAAAAAAGAGACAGGCGGGTTTTCAAAAATCGCAAGAAACAATCAAGAATCCCAAGAAAATTAAAACACGAGAAATAATATAAATTAAAGTGATTCAAGAATGCAAGAAGTGGATCTCAAGAGTCCAAGAAACTAAAACAAAAGAACCCTTGTTGAATCCTTGCGACTCTAGGTACGAAAATAGCCATGGATAATATTGAAATCTTAACGCTTGACACAAGGAACAACTTACTTGTCTCGAGAACTTTTGCTCTAATATCAAATGATATAAAAATCCTCGTAGGCATGAAAAACCAACACGAAATTGATGTCAATTGTGCGATCAATTCAAGTATCAACAAGAATTCTAGTAAAAACTTGGTCCCAATATTTGAAACAATTGTTTGTGAAATCACCCTAAACTAGATTGTCTAAAAACGAACACACAACAAAAAGACAAATGGCAAAAACTTGTGTTAGACGGTTTCACGGATCGTATTTTGTGAGACAAATATCTTATTTAGCTCATCCATGAAAAAGTATCACTTTTTATGCTAAGAGTATTACTTTTTATTGTGAATATCGGTAGGGTTGACAGTCTCACAAATAAAGATTTATGAGACCGTTTCACAAGAGACCTACTCAAGACAAATTCAAATATTGAACGGAAAATAACATTCTGAATAATTATTTGTAAATTTCTTTTTTCACAAATATATAGGCAAAGGTATGAATAAAAAGTTTTCTATTTCCTTCCAATCTATTCTCCCTAGATTTTAGGTAACAAATCTTCTAATTATGGGAGAAACCTCAGGAACATAAAATATGCTTATTTATCACCAAATTAAATAGATAATTTCGAATTTATACTAGATCAAATTTTAAAAAAAAATCATAAAAAAGTCTACGTACGCCTTAGTCAAATAAGCCACTCCCGGTGCCATACATTCCGGAATGTACGCACATGATCTAATCGTCACACTTTACTTGATCATCATGGAGTTAAATAATATTTAATATACAATCTTTAGATAATTGTCATGCATGGCAAACCTATTGTGCCTTGAGTCCATGCACGTAACTCCTTCTCGGGTGTTCAAAATGAGCCCATGAAATGCTTAATTATTTGAACTTTTTGGTCGTAATGGCAATTTCAATGAATCTCATGTCTTCTTAGGTGTTTCATCACGTCTAGGATCATTCATGATCGCACCAAGATTTCCAGATTCCTTCCGCACCAAGAATAGGACTTTTTTTAAAAAAAATAGTGTCCAACATTAGTCTTTTGTGAGACGGTCTCACGAATATTTATCTGTGAGACGTGTCAACACTACCGATATTCACAATAAAAAGTAATATTCTTAGCATAAAAAGTAATATTTTTTCATGGATGACCCAAATTAGATATTCGTCTTACAAAATACGACCCGTGAGAGCGACTCACACAAGTTTTTGCCTAGATTGAAATTTTATTGTCAAAAAATCCTCATACACCAAAATATATACATCCTAATTATACCTCTGTGTGAGATTTTTTTTTGTACTTTAAAATATAAATTTGTATAATATAATTTCCCGGCCCTAAAAACACTCACAAATAATGTTGTGTATTTACATAATTTAGAAAGTCGTGCGTTACCTTAAATTAGAGTTCGAAACTTCACCACGTAACACTTGTCATGATTAGTCACCACGACAAGGGAGAAAATTTTTCTATATGAAACGGTTTTCTAATTAATTTAAGAAATATACATTTCACCCTACATCTTATTTATAATATTATAGAGAAATCGATATACATAGGGGAAGAAGGTGAAAAATCCTCAATTAAAACATTTCTTTGGGTTCACTCCCTACTCACAAAATTGTGGTACTATATCATACAAATTGTGGTACACTTCATGTGAAAATGTGGTACACTTCATGTGGAAATGTGGTACTAAAAAAGTACCCAGGGACTGAACACAAAAAAAAAACGACGGTTGGGGACTGAAGGCCAATTTCCCGATATATATATGTATATAATTCGTAGAATTCAAGACATCGTTAAGCGAAACAATAATACGCTATCATTTTACGTTTTGGCAAAAACTTGTGTGAGACGGTCTCACGGGTCGTATTTGTGAGACGGATCTTTTATTTGGGTCATCCATGAAAAAGTATTACTTTTTATGTTAAGAGTATTACTTTTTATTGTGAATATGGGTAGGGTTGACCCGTCTCACAGATTAAGATCCGTGAGACGGTCTCACATGAAACTCACTCTTACGTTTTATCATTCATATCAAACAGTGTTGTCTCAAATATTAATTAAAGATTTACGTCTTTTAGTAACTATCTTGATCACAAAATGAATATTGCCTAGAATAACCCTATTTTTTAGATAATAAATTGTTATTTTCCTCAGTAAATATAGGAAAATTTTTCTCTCGAATACAATATCATATGATTTATATCTAGAAGTTTATTTAAATAAAATATTATATGTTTTATATTTCAAAGTTCTATTATTAAGAATTAAAATTAATAGTTTATTTTTTCAATATTACGGAACAAACATGTGTGTGTGT
>NC_133307.1:18822250-18865232 GCF_012295235.1 Primulina huaijiensis
ATTAATAAAATGTATAATATCACTACCAGCACACATCAAATGTAATTCTATATTTTTGAGTATATTTATTAATTCTAGATCATCTGTTCATTTAAGTTGTATTTAAATTGATAAATTTCAAATATATTGAAATGTATTTTTGTCATTTTAAAAAATAAAACTATAAATTTCAATCATATTTTATATGTTTATATAGTATTTTATATTAATCATTAATTTTAAATTTAGATATTTTAAATAATATGTAAATTTTAAATTTAGATATTTTAAATAATATGTAAATAAACAATGTATAAACTTTAAATGAACTTCCCTAGTATATATCTCTCACAAAGGACAAAATTAAGAGAGAACTTACCAGTCGATTGAACAATACCTGGACGGTTCAGATGAACCCACATTGCCGATTCTCGTTCATTTGGTGTCACTTACCTGCTAGTTCATAGATATTGGTCCACGGCTCCTGCTTGATGGTCCCCACTTGCCTTATTTTATTGTTCCCTATATTGTTTTGGTCTTTTATCCCAATTTGGCAAAAATCCCGGAACAAGTTGGAGCAAGACTGCGAAAGAGAAGATCTGGTAATTTGTTTCAGTTTTTTACTGGTAAGAATACGTAAGTTTCTGGCGTTATCCTGTCTATGTAGTGTGCATTATGGATTACTTTGTATTTTTCTGTTAATTAAGACAAAAATATGGCCGAGTAATTAAAGCTCTCGCGTTATTAATTTCCTGATATGTTTTGGCCTGTATTTGAACACTTTTTCAGAATCATGCTCTCGTTTTCGTAATTTGGAGGATGATGCATGCGGTCTTAGTGGTGTCTACTTTATAGTTTTTGTTGTAGCCTTCTTTTTTCCTTTTCTTTGGGGGAGTTTTTTGGTGAAGTGTAGAGACTTTGTTTTTGCATGCGATTTTGTACTTTACTTCATGCTGTTTGCTGTGAAATGGACTGCGGTAAATGTTCGAGAGTTCTGGTAAATATCGTGGGCCATTGACTCTACTTTGCTTTTGGTAATTTTATTTTTTTTCCCGCGGTCATTTTTTTTTATGCATGACTATAATAGTCGTTGTCTGAGTAAGTGTTCACTTTTTTTACATGCATTTCTTTGTGTTTATGCAGAGAAAGAGAAAGTTTGTTAAAGAAAGGGTCTGAATTTGCTAATTGTCTACAACGGAGAAGTTGGATTTGCCTTGAAATGGGTAGTAACTTAAATTTCAAGAATTTTGAACAAATGCCGATGGATGGAAACGGTTGTGGAGGGTTTAGTTTTCCATTAACACGACAGTCCTCGGTCTATTCACTAACTTTGGACGAGTTCCAAAGTGCAGTTGGTGCAACTGGGAAAGATTTTGGGTCAATGAACATGGATGAGTTGCTAAAGAACATATGGAGTGCTGAGGAAAATCAAAATATTGGATCCACGAGTGGTCTTAGTACTGGTGGCCAAGAAATGGGCGGTTCTTGCCATAGGCAGGGATCGTTGCTTCTCCCGCGAACGCTGAGCTTAAAGACAGTTGATGATGTTTGGAAGGATATGTCGAAAGAGTATATCGGGGGCACGGACCTGAGTGGTGGCATCAATGGTTTTAGCATGTCTCAGAGGCAGCCAACTCTCGGGCAGATGACACTAGAGGAATTCTTGATGAGGGCCGGGGCTGTGAGGGAATCTACTGGTTCACTATTGGATGGGAATTCAAATATTGTCGTGTCGCTTAATGATTTGACACCACCCCTTTCGAGTAATACGGAATTCGGGTTTGGGTATCAGCAGGCTGCTAATGCGAGTGGAGGGTTGATAAGTGGTGGTGGGATTGGTGAAAGTAGTATCCAGATGGCTAGTCAATCCGGTAACTTACCATTGAGTGTAAATGGTGTAAGATCTTCTGCATATGAGTTTGGGAATCAGCAGCAGCAGCTACTTCCTAAACAACCTGCCTTGGCCTATACTGCTCAAATGGCGGTTCCGAGCAACAGTCAGTTGAGTGGTCCAGGAATGGGGGGAGGAATTATTGGGATAACTGATCCATCGACTGTGATCCAAAATACGACATTACAGGGTGAAGGATTGGGGATATTCGGTTTAGGAGCAAACAATGTCAACATCGAGACTGGGTCTCCAGCAGTTTCAACAGATGGGCTCACCAAGGTTAATGGAGATGCCTCTTCTACTTCACCGGTCCCTTACGTGTTCAATGGTGGTTTTCGTGGGAGAAAAGTTGCTGCTGTTGAGAAGATCGTCGAAAGGAGGCATAGGAGAATGATTAAGAACAGGGAGTCGGCTGCTAGATCACGGGCGCGTAAGCAGGTAAACAGTATGTTGTGTGGTTTTATTGAAAGTTAATTTTGTTCGGGCTTAGATCGAATTTCCATAAGTAAATTCATTTTTGGATTGTGGAAGGCGTATACTATGGAGTTGGAAGCAGAAGTTGCTAAACTTAAGGAGGAAAACCAAGAATTGCAGAAGAAACAGGTACTTCTTTATATGCTTTCTTTCCTTTTGTTTCCTTCTGTATATTGACACCTTTTTTTTTCATTTTTGGTCTTGTAACCTGCAGGCAAAGATGATTGAAATACAGAAGAATCAGGTACTTAAATATCTATATTTGCGATAGCCAGAGAAGTCCATCGTACCGATTTATGGAAACATACAACGTCAATTTGTCCTTATTTCCAATTCAATTTATGTGTCATAGGTGTTGGAGATGACGAAACAGCAAAAGAACGGCTCAAAGACACGATGCTTGAGAAGGACGTGTACCGGTCCATGGTAAATGACACCATCATATTCGTGATCACAAAGATATAAATCAAGAATATAGCTCGACTTAAATAGCTTATAATGACATGCATGTTTCTGCTGCACAGATCAGAAGAAACCATATCAAGGGACACTCCGTTTAGCTGCAGAATGTTCATTCACACGAATCTTTATGCTCGAAATCTGCCCCGACTTGACTAACAAACTTTGCTCTTACTGTGTATCTTCAGATAACAATGGTAGACAACTTCAGTAAACTTTTGTAACAGACATGATTTCAGTTTAAAAGCATCATACTCTCCCTAGTTTGTACATGGTTTGTTTATCTTTAATTAATTCAAGAATATATAAATATAAATAAAATATAAATCTTTAAAGTTATACATATAAATATAAATCTATCTGTTATTATTATTTCTATATAAAAGAGTCAATGTTTGAAATTGTGGGTTGTCTTTTAGGTCCTTTATTAATTAATATATTTTAATTAATTATTAATATTAATTCAAGAACATATAATTTATTTATTTCTATTACCTATATATTAATAAATTTTAATTTATTTAATAATATATAAAAATATAAATCTAATCAACATTTTAATGAATTTTAATTCAAAAATATATAATCTATTTATTTCAATTACCTATGTATTAATTAATTTTAATTAATTCAATAATATATCTATATGTATCTTCATTATATGAAGACGCGTCGAGCAACCAAGTATTACAGTGCATTTGTCGATTGTTTTTCACTCGAATTGTCAATGACAAGTTCTTTGAAAAGTCTTTTGAGATCGATTGTTATACTTGTGTTATTTGTTATCAAACCACGCGACTTAGGGACGAATACACGTTGTTTGTTTCAAAAATTAAATATCGGAGATTAAAAAATTCTTGTTGTTAATTGAATCAAGGGCGGGACTAAATCTAATTCGTGTTTGCTTTCCATGCATGACCGGATTCGCATCATTAGAGTAGAATAAGCCCCTTTTTCAGTTAAAAATGTTTCCTGGTTTTGATGTCGTGAAACCTTATACAGAAGCAATTAAGCAACACCAACAAAATGATGGCAAATCAACAAAGGGTGATGATTCTCAAGACATGAAAAATATTAGTTTGAACTTATAACCTGCAATCATATGATGTAGGAATCAAACATTTCGACCCTTATTTAGTGAATGCACGCATATGCATGTGTAAATCACTTACGTCTTTGAGAAAGATTTCTTTATATTCTTGTGTAGATTAGAAACAACAATCTTTGCCGCCAACTGCATCACTTTAAGTAAAGCTCAAACAAGAATCGCTAGGATTACGAGAAAATATTAGGCATTGATTTTAATGGCACCCACTATTAAAAGAGAACCAGTACCAACAATCCGATAGAACAAGTTAGATATTATATTATACAAAAAGGCATAGACTTGAAGCTATTATTTAGAGTCCATTGAAAAAAGACTTGGGTTGGGACCTTTCGGAGCAGTAGCGTAAGCCTCCTGGTTAGGGCATCCTTCAAAAGAATCAGATTTTTTCCAGCTGATTCAGATTCTGGCCCGGGACAATCTGAAAGTCTCACCAGAAAAATATTTAATAAGCAATTTTTTTAAAAAAAACAATATAAACAGCTAAAATATCAAATTAAACTCAAATCATTTATGGAACAGATGAAAATTGTATGCGTAAATAGTTAAGAAGATTCACGTACGTTCATTGGCATTTTCAGGTATTTCAACGTCTCCGTTTTCTATCTCTCTAACTCTTTTCCGAGCTTACTCCTAAGACTCAACGCCATGATTAATTTTGAAAAAAAATGTCTGACCAAAGTTATTTCGATAATTACCCTCTCTATTTAATGTGTAAATCCTATCCTTAAATTAAGTGTACTTTAAAATATGAAATATTTTTTGGAAAGTAAAATATGTTTTACACATTTGAATTTTAACCCTTATTTCACATTAATCTAGAAATTCATCAGTTGGAATCCTTGTAATGTCTTGGTCTATCTAGAGGGTTGGGGAAGTAGGAGCTTGAGGTATGTCTTAAATTTGATTTCTTTAAACCTTAGTGTCTCTTCTTTTTATCTCTTCCTTTAGAGGCATATGTGCTTCTTAATCATGAAAACATTGAAGTTAATTTATTATACTTAATAACTTTTCAAGATGCGAAGTAATATTTGAATATCGATTATTATATTGATAAAACTCGTAAAATATAATGATTTGATACAATCATGAAAGACAATATTTTGTGATCGAAATTACAATAATTAATATAAAAGGGTAAAAAATTTAAAGAGAGATATGGATTTCATCCAAATTCTAGGACATGATGAAGTTAGAGCTGATCTAGCTTGCAGTTTGGTGGATGAGTTCCTTTTCTCAAAATTAAAACTTTTTTTTGTATTTTATCAAATATTATATATAAATTTTTGGTTTTGTGAAATGGGTCCACTCCCATAGATATCTTCCAGCTCTGATTAAAGTTAAAATTTCGAAAATATTTAAATAAATTAATTTCAGGCCAATGCCTCTCTGTCTTGGTCTCCTCCTTCCACTTATGAGCCAAATTAATGTCTCTCCCGGTCAATACGCTTGAATTATGTTTAGCATTTCTATCGCTATCACCTCAACATTTTCTACAGTACAATTTGATAAAAATCACTGGAAAAAAAGTTTGTAAATAATAACTTTTTATATTAAAAAATATTTGGTGTGTGTGAGGGGGAGAGAAAATATCGCCTATAATCAAGTTAGGCAATATAGGATTTGGGGACTAATTGTATCAACACCCATTGTAAAAATCTTTTACAGTCTCCCAGTTTCGCAGTGCTCCATCGTCCTTATTTGCTCAACCATGAACACATGTTCCTTGAATGAGTTGCTATTCTCCTTGATCGAACACTGTAAAAATCACCTTCACACCTTCAACTTCTATCTCCAGTTCTCCTCACTTACATCTATCTTGGCTTTAGTAGCAGCCAGACACGGTCGTCCTAAGATGGTAGGGACCTGATGATCTTCTTCAATGTCAAGAACGAAAAAGTGTGCTGGAAGTATCAACTTGTCAATATTTATCAATATGTCTTCTACTAGGCCACACAAGGAAACGTGACAGATCTATCCGCCAACTGCAACATCACCTTGGCGGGCTTCATCTCAGTTAAACCAAGTTCCATATATACAGACATATGCCTCAAATTCACACTTGCCTTAATATCACAAAGAGCACTTCTCACATATATATTGAATTTCTATTGCACATGGAACTGTAAAACTGTTAGCCAAAATATTGTTAAAAACAAAAATATAGAAGTAGAAAACGAAAGCAATCTCGTAAAGATACAGACATAGCGGCATATTCCGGAGCCATCTTTATCTAATTATACTCAATATAACAATTTATAAATGAAAAGTTTTCAAATAACTGTCGATAAGTAAGTATATCCATGTTCGGCAGAAGGAATTCATCCTTTGAGCAGTCCTTGTTGAGGTCTCGGTAGTCGACAATCAAAAACAGTATACGAAAATGAGCATACTATTGAAATTATGAATATCGTGTATAAAATAACAACAATAAAACAATAAATCAAACCGAGTCCTGTACGAAGTACAGTTTCCTTAAAACAGATTTTTCCTCTCTGAATGTGCTTCGAGGATCTCGACGGACAACTGTTTCCCAGGATACAACGGAAAAACCTTGCAGCAACTTAGCACGAAGTAACTACACCGACGAACTGAAAACGTACATTTACTTTATTACCGAGATTTAAAGAATGCCAAATGAAAAGCTAACAATATGAAATGCAACAGAATACTTGAAAGAGATCTTGAGTGTATAACCATTTTTTATGCATATGGAATAAGAAAATGAACACACTATTTATAATCCCCAAAGTGCACACCAAGAGCCATGCAAGATTAATTAACTCAATTAATCTTCTCATTAACTCAAGAATATGAAGAGCCAAAAGTCTTCAATTAACTCAAAAATGTGGAAAGTCAAAAGACACTTCAACAATAATGAGCCATAACTAACTTAAGAATGTGAAGAGCCCAAAGACACTCTCACATTCATGAGACATAATTTTTATTCAATCTTTAAACTTACTTGAAATTTCCAACAATCCCCAACATGAATGAAAATTGATACAAATCTTGGTGACAAAGTTCTACAGTTGAATCCTGCATAGGATAGGTAGGTGTTACCCTTTGAACCTTCCCTTATGAAATATATTTGCTTTACTAGCTGACCAGTAGACACGATGTCCTTGAACTGGTCATTCGTTTATGTAAATTAAAATATACTTCACACAAGACTCTCTCTGATACTATTCAGTTCCCATGATTGTGTTCGTTTTGGCCATGAACACACGTCTGGTTCTGCGAGAGGGTCTAGAATTGAGTCTTAAAATTCCTTCGAAGCAACCCCACTTCTCTCTCACATAGGTGATTCTATATTCTTCTCATCAGAATCATTAAAAGCCGTAAGCTTATCCTCAACATTCATTGTTTCATAATAGGAATGAGTTAGGGATAACCCCCACAGTGATATACCAAATCAGTGCGATTAGGTTGTCCCATTGAACCTAGTTCTTGGGATCTCCAGTCAGCGTAGGTTGAGTTTTCAGTCACACCAATTTATTCTATAGGCTTGAGCCACATTCCCCTTGATATTTTCGCAACTAACTCTTTGTTTAATCCCTTGGTTAGCGGATCCGCTATAATATCTTTTGACTTTACATAGTCAACAGAGATAATTCCAGTTAAGAGTAGTTGTCTAATGATATTGTGTTTACGACGTATTTGCCTAGACTTACCATTATACATTTTATTTTGTGCCCTTCCAATCGCAGATTGGCTATCACAATGTATGCATATAGCCGGCACTGGTTTTCCCATCCTGGAACATCTTTTAAGAGGTGAAGCAGCCATTCGGCCTCTTCAGCACACTTGTCAAGAGCTATAAACACAGATTCCATCGTGGATCTGGCTATTATAGTTTGTTTAGAAGATTTTCACGCAATTGCTGCACCTCCTAAAGTGAATACAAATCCACTTGTAGATTTTGAGTCTTTCGTACCAGATATCCAATTTGCATTACTGTATCCTTCAATAACAGAAGAGTATCTGGTATAGTGCAGCACATGATCACGAGTGTACCTTAAGTATCTTAGCAATCTGATAATTGCTTTCCAGTGTTCAACTCTTGGATTACTCACGAATCTACTCAATTTGCTTACTGCATAAGCTAAGTTTGGTATTGTCAACTCATTAAGTACATCAGACTTCCAAGAACTCGAGAGTATTCTAATTGAGATATACTTTCACCTCGATTCTTTGATAGATGCTAACTGGTATCTATCGGAGTTCTAGCCAATGCAAAGTCATCTTTATTGAATTTCTCAAGTATTTTGTCTACATAATGTGACTGACTTAGAACTAGACCTTTAGATGTTCTATGAATTTTAATTCCAAGAATCACATCGGTTAAGCCCAAATCTCATTTATCATTACTACCAATGATGAGTATGTCATCTACGTAAAGATATAAAATGAAATATTCATTTTCAGTATTCTTTATGTATACACATTTGTCACATTCACTGAATTTAAATCCACTTTCTATCATGACTTTATCAAATTTTTCGTGGCGTTGTTTTGGTGCTTGTTTTAAGCCATACAGAGACTTCATCAGTTTATAAACCTTATTTTTTTGCACAATCGCAAAAAATCTCTCAGGTTTTTCCATGTAAATTTCCTCTTCTAAATCTCCATTTAGAAAAGCTGTCTTTACGTCCATTTTGTGTACTTCAAGATTTCGCAAGGCTGTAATAGCAAGTATCACACGAATAGAGGTTATTCTCGATACTGGAGAATATGTGTCAAAGTAATCAAGCCCTTCCAGTTGATGGTAACCTTTGATTACCAATCTGACTTTATACTTATCTATGGTTTCATTTGATTTTATTTTCCTTTTGAAAACCAATTTACAGTCTAGTGATTTGCTTCTCGGAGGAAAATTCACTAATTCCCATGTATGGTTTTGTAAAATGGAATCCATTTCGGAATTGATAGCCTCTTTCCATAGAGGTTCCTCAGACGAACTCATTGCTTCCTTGAAGCTTTGAAGTTCACTTTCCATCATGAAAGTGATGAAATCCTGACCAAAAGATTTCTCAGTCCTAGCTCTCTTGCTACGTCTAAGTTCAATATCTTGATCAAGCTTTTTTTCTCTTTCGATTGGCTCATATAACCTTTTGAATGAACTTGGTTCTTCTTTATATTTGCATGCAAACATGTGTTCAAAGAACGAAGCATTTCTTGATTCCATTATCATATTCTTGTGAATATCAGGTATTTGAGATTCGTGTACAAGAAAACGATAAGCGCTGTTGTTTTGAGCATATCCAATGAAAATACAATCAAAAGTTTTTGGTCCTGTCTTTACTTTCTTTGGATTGGGTATTGCAACCTTTGCAAGACACCACCTCAGTTGCAAGTATTGGTAGGAAGGTCTTCTACCTTTCCATAACTTGTATGGACTTTTATCTTGTTTCTATCAGGACACCTTATTTAAAAGATAATTTACTGTTAGAACAACTTCCCCCCACATGTTCTGTGGTAAAATATAACTTAATAACAATGCATTCATCATTTCTTTCAATGTACGATTCTTTATCTCTGTAATACCATTTTGCTGAGGAGAATAAGGTGCAGTTCTTTGGTGCTAATGGGTGCGGGCTTGTTAGGCCTATGAGTTCGGGTAGGTACGTATCTATCTGCTGGTGCTGTATCATATCCCTTAGATACCAATTTTACCATTTCCCTACCGTCGGCTCGGTCCCCTACAAAGCCAATATTATCCATTAAGATCTTGTATTACTCTTTTATGGCCCACTTAGTCAACTAAATCAAGCGGCACAACGTCAACAGCTTGACCCAACATTCCCCCCAAGAAGTATAGAAATATGCTTATTCGGAGACTTGAACCCATGAACTCGCTCTGATACCAATTATTGAACCGAACGCTTGCCGTTTTACCAAAAACTATAGCTGTTAGCCAAGGTGTAACTTTATTTCCTTATACTTGTGGTAGCGCAGAGTGCATCTACTTGGTGCTAATGGGTCGGGCTTGTTAGGCCCATGAGACTGGGGAAGTACGTGTCTATCTGCTTGTTTTCTCATATCTCTTAGAGACCAATCTTACACTTTCTCTTCCGTCGATCCGGTCCTCAGCAGAGACAATATTACCCATTAAGATCTAGTGTCAATCTTTTACGGCTCACTTAGCCAACAAGATCAAATAGCGCAACGTCAGCAGCTTGACGCATGAGAACTTCCAACGAGGTCACCCATCCCAGTATTACTCTCACTCATACACGCTTAACCCAACAAACACTTTTTCCCCTGACTGAAACTGTAAGGGTCTACTCTTGGTATTCGCGTAACTCGATTGACGATCTTGTGCAGTTTTAAATCTCTTCTTGATCAATTCCACTTGGTTAATCACTTGTTGCACTAATTTAGGTCCTTGCACTTGTTGTTCTCCTACTTCATCCCAAAACAATGGAGTACGACAACGCCTACCATACAATACTTCGAACATAGCCATACCGATGCTGACGTGGTAGCTATTGTTATATGCAAACTCTACAAGCAGCAGATGATCATGCCATGCTAATCAAAAATCCATAGCACAAGAACATAACATGTCCTCGAGTGTCTAAATAGTCCTCTCAGACTGACCATCGATTTCTGGATGATAGGAAGTACTCAGATTCAATGTCGTTCCCAATACTTTTTGAAAACTTCTCCAGAATCTTGATGTAAAACATGAGTCTCTGTCAATGACTATATTTGTTGGCACACAATGATATTTAAGAATCTCTTGGATGTATAGTCTTGTCATGCAGTCGAAACTATATTCTCGACTATACAGAATGAAATCTGCTGACTTAGCCAATCGATCTACAACTACCCAAATGGCATCACAATTTTTAGAAGACAAATACAAGTGGGTGACAAAATCCATCGTCATATGCTCCCACTTTCATTCAAGGATAGGAATATTTTGAAGTAATCGTCATGGTACTCGATTTTCATCTTTCACTTGCTGACAAACCAAACACTTGTTTACAAATTGGTAAACACTTTTCTTCATACATTTCCACCAAAGCCTGGTCTTCAAATCCTTATACATTTTCATGCTTCCATGGTGAATACTCAACTTACTTCTATGGGCTTGAGATAAAATCTCATATCTTAAATTAGAATCTTCTAGAATTATGATTCTCCCCGACAGACACAAGGTGTCGTCTGTTTGAAAAGCAAATCCAGATGTGTTGTCTACATTAGCTAACATTGCTAACTTTTCCACCTTTCTGTCATAAAACTGAGCCTACCTAATTTTGACATACAAAGTCAGTTCAAATAAAATTCTCGTTACTCAAATGTTTTTCATTCCTTTCTTATGGCAGAAGTGAAATCTCAGATAACAACAATCTTGGATTACACTTGAGATGAAACTTGTATGAAGTGCAGATAATCTCATCTTGTGACTAAGAGCATCAGCTATAAGATTCGATGATCCTGAATGATACTTGATTTTGCGATCGTAATCATTTAACAAATCCATTCATATTCTTTGCCGCATATTTAACTTGGTTTGAGTGAAGATATACTTCAAGCTCTTGTGATCCTTAAAAATCTCAAATCTCTCTCAGTAGAGATAATGTCACCAAATCTTCAAAGTAAACACAATCGCTGTCAATTCAAGATCATGAACTGGATAACTCTCTTCATGCTTCTTCAACTATCTGGATGCATATGCAATCACATGACCATTCTAGGTTAAAATATTCCCAAGTCCTTGAAGTGATGCATCAGTGTACACAATGAAACGTCTACAAATTTAAAAGTGCGATAATTTTTTTTTTAAAGCTCGCAATTACAAAATAACGTTGAAAATAATCGTATTTATTTGCCAATAAAAGTAGCGCAGTTTAAAAATAACTAACGTCATATAAAATCAACGTAAACGTAAACGTGTAAAAATCGTAAAATCATCAACATATAAAAATGTGTAACTCCTCTCAAAACACATGAATCAATATGCGGAAAAATAATGGTCCTCGGGTCGTGTCACCGCACATCCCGCCTGCCTACTCAGTCTTCGACACCTCCGATCCCCTGATCAAAATGCTCGCCTGCATAACACACGCCTAATGAGTCTAAGGACTCAACACACCTGTACCAGTAATAACAAGTACATATACGTAGCACACAGAAGCGAAAAATAGTATAATCAACATACATTTCATGAGCTTAAAAACGTGAACATAAGCTTGCCGTGCAAAATCGTAACGTGTCAAAACATGTCTCATCATGTTATCATATCGTATGCGTAACCGTGACCTGTCAAAGCATGGTAATAGCATGTATCATCGTAATAGCATATACGTGTAAAAATCTTAATTTGAATTCCGTTCATTAGCTGTGACTTTCGTATTCTCATGTCATCATGTCAGTCGATGGATCCATCTACGTGTAACCGCGGTACCCGGCGCCGAGGCTCATCAGCTACGCCATTACCCGCCCACTGAGTCCGGGCCTTACATGTCATCGTGTCAGCGTGTCATCGTGTTAGTCACAACTAAATCACTTCCTTCAAAACGTGTCATCATATTCATCACTTAATAAGAACATGCATATACATAATTTTTCCTTTAAACCAAGCATGCACCGTATTTATCATACTTGCGTAAAAACCGTACACATGATGCATAATCATTTAAAATATCATGAATTTGTGCTAGGGCGCTGCCAGGACCAAAATCTCACCCCGGGTGCAAAATGATTATTTTGCCCCTGGAAACCCAAAAATTACCGTTTTTACCCTAGACCTCTAAAATTGACCCGAAGCTTACCAAACTCCTTAAAATATCCCAAAACATTATTGAAAGCTTAACTAGACGTAAATTTGAACTTAAAAAACAAAACTTAATCGATTCATTTTAAAACTTGGACCGGGGTCCCGGTTTTAACCCGAATCGACTCGAAACTCAACCAACTTTTTCCCAACTTTTTCCTACACCTAATAAACACTTAAAAGACTCTAAAAAACCCAAAACTCAGCTTTTAAACAATCGATTTCCCATGGACAGCTGCTGGAAAAATTCCAGCAGCTCAACTCTCACCCCAAGCGAAACCCCTAGCACACGATCACCACCTCTAGACTCAAGCCGATGGCTCCAGCCACTAACCAGCCTACTGTAGACCTAGACCAGTCCCCAAGGAGTCCACCAGCGCCAAGAACCCAGCCCCATGCAGCCTACGCACTAAGATTTCTCGCTAGGACTCAAGGCACTTCCCTCGCGTCTAACATGCTCTTGGTTCGTGCGAGCAGCTCACGGTTTCCACTAGCAGCGTGAGGGCCCTCCCAGGTCGTGGTTCGGACTCTACAGAAGCAGGTCCACAGCCTGGTATTGCCCTGACTCCGATGGTTTCTCCCCCCTTGCACCCGTTCAATTCAAACCAAGCCCCGTACCACGAAGCCATCTCGATCTACACCCTAGCACTGCCCTCCGTAACTTTCCAGCTTAGGGACAACGTCACTCACAGCTCTCACACTCTACAGCAGCCCTCAGCACAGCCCCCTTGCAAACCATCAAGAAAAACGTGAGCAACTGTGCAAGAAGGAAACCAAAATCTCATGCAAACCGAAAATGTTTCATGCTTGAAAGCTGGATCGAACTCTTCACAAAACAAATAACACACATCAGTATGTATATGGCGTGTAAGATGCAAAACAATGATACAAGGCATGCCTGATGTTTCTTTCTGAATGAAAATTGCAAGGAGACGCACGGCCACAACGAGAATGGAGGCACCGAATTTGTTGAGCTGCAAGACACGAAGGAGATGGCCAATTGGAGGGGGTGGGCGGCTGATTCACGTTTTAGGTTTAGGGTAAATAGTGTTTAGGTGCTAATTATATAGTTAATAAATTGATAATGGGCCACAATTTGAAATTTGAAAGTTTTAAAAGAGTTTTAAGAGCAATAAGATTAAAAGTGGGCCCATTACATCCAAACGCACTCCCGAAAAATATTTCGTGTTGAAAAGTTTCTGAAAATGTTAGCCGAACCCTTAAAAAGTCCCCCGATTTGATAAAATTAGCGTATCGTCAAAAATAAAAATCATGCGGGTAAAAATACCCAAAAATTCCCATTTCTTAAAAAATACTTAACATCTTTTATTAATTAATAAAAATTAATCGTGTAATAAAAATAATTTTTTTTAAATTTCCCGGTCTCCGTTCCTCGTTCGAGCGCGAAATACAAACTTAAAAATCTATAATGCATGAACCTTAAAAATTTCATTAAATAAATTCTACCATGCAATAATAATGCATAAAATACATAAAAATAATTAACCACAATTTAATAAAATAAACATGCATTTTATGCTTTAAAAGAATTTAATAAAATACCAAAGAAATTTAATAATTTGCATGCATGTGGTTCACGTGGACCTTCAAATTTTCGGGACGTTACACACAATGTACCCTCCTGATTCAGACAGAAGAGCTAAAACGGGTGCAGTTGTCAAACATTGACGCAGTTCATTGAAACTATTTTCACAATCATGTGTCAATTTGAACTGCACATACTTACATGTCAGCTGTGTCAATGGTTTGTCAATCTGAGAAAATCCTGAGATAAATCTCTGGAAATAACATGCCAAATCTATAAAACTTCTGTCTCTTGAGTTGACTCCGGTCGTGCCCAACTCAACACTGCTTCGATCTTACTAGGATCCACTTATATCCCATCTCTGGATATAACATGTCCCAAGAACACAACTTTGTCGAGCCAAAACTCACACTTGTTCAACTTAGTATACAGTTGGTGATTCCTTAAGGTTAGCAACACAATCCTTAAATGTTGTGCATGCTTTTTAAGGCTACAAGAGTACATCAGTATGTCATCAATAAAGACAATGACGAACTTGTCAAAATATATCTGGAATCGTCGGTTCATCAAATCCATAAATATTGATGGAGCTTTTGTCAAATCAAACGACATCACTAAAAACTCATAATGCCTATACTTTGTTCAAAATGCAGTCTTAGGGATATCACGTTGATGAACTTGAAGTTGATGATATCCAGACCGTAAATCGATCTTTGAGTACACTGAAGTCCCTTACAGTTGATCAAACAAATCATCGATCCGTGGTAACGGATATATATTCTTGACTATCACTCGGTTCAACTGTCAATAATTTATGCAAAGCCTCATTGAAAGATCGTTTGCTGGGCACCTTGAGGTGCTTCAAAAAAATATTCTCCAACAGGCTGCAATAGCTCGTGTTCTAAGAATGTTAACACCGATGAATTAAATCGAGTTTGGTTTAAAACCAAGCGGAAGAAACTCGAAGTAATCTTTCATGAAGAAAGCTGTTTACATTAGAAAATATTTTAACTGATGTAAACTGAATAACTGAAAAGCAAGTGATCAGTTGTAGCATATATCAGTTCATTTATAGTAAGAACTGAACTGACTGATGTTCTAACTAATCAAGTCAGTTTGAAAACAACAGTTAATCAGTTAAGCACACAAGATATGTTTATGGATGTTCGGAGACTTCAACTACTCCTACGTCACCCCTTCTACCATCTCGGTTAGGATTCAATAGAAGACTTTGATTTATACAACTACTTGTGCAAACCCACCCAACTTAGAACTTACACTACTTCCTAACTGAACTCCTAGTCTAGACTGAAGGCAGCACCTTCCAGCCAACACTTCTTTAACGTCTATGTGTCAAAGACTACATACACAAGTTTAACGTCTTTGTGCAAGACTGTATTTGAGTGGTGGTGATGGTGTGTGCGTGTGTGAGAACTGATCTCTAAAAACAACCCGAAAGTGTTCTCACACACTGAGAGAAATAAGCTTCTACACTAAGCTGATAATACGATGAAGTATCCCTCTAGGCTGAATGCTTCTTGAAAGTTGGTAGGCAAATAAGCGTGTCCTTTTCTTTTTACCACACTCTCTCTGGTTCTATATTTTTGTCTCCACCGATCTTCTCTTTATATAGGCGGGAAACTGATCGTACAGTGAGACTCAATTATTGTATCTGTTGCATCTTGAATTTGTTCCTTGGACTTTGTGTCTCGACTTTTCGACTGCCTTTGTGGAACGTTTGTCTTTAATGCTCTGATGCAACGTTCATTATTATCCTTTGGCTGGACAATTGCTTTGTACCTTTGTGCATAGCTAGAATCCACTTGAATGAGTTTGTCTTGTTCTTCAACTGAAAGATTCTAACTGATGCTCCGAACTAGTCAGCTGAACTGATTTTCAGTTGGGCTAGCGAAATCAGTTGACTCGTCAGTTGAACTGATTTTGCTCTTGTTCAGTTGAACTGATCAGCTGGGCTCTTCATCAGTTGAACACTCCTTCAGCTGGTCAGGCTTCTGAAGTTCTCCTGCTGAACCACCTATCAGCTGGACAATCAGCTGAACTGCTCATTAGACATATCCGTTTGTCTGATTCAGTTTGTGCGATCAGTTGGGTCTTCAGTTTGCGATTTAGACAACTCATAACCGATCCTAACTTCTGCACACTAAGGTAATCATTAGTAACAAAATAACAAGTTTTGTTAACATTAAAATCAAGATTGCGAAATTGTTGAAAAGTTCCAACAATCATAGACTTATCCTTCTTTTTAACAAACATCACCGGTGCTCCCTAAGTAGCACACTGGGTCTAATGTACCCCTTGTCAAGAAAATCTTGTAACTGTAGTTTCAACTATTTCATTTCCGTCGGTGTCAATCTATAAGGCACTCTGGAGATACGTGTGGTTCTTGGTATTAATTCTATCTCCGCTTCCATTTTCCTCTCCGGAAGAAATCCAGGAGTTTCATCGGGGAAAACATCAGGAAATTCATCGACAATTGGAATGTTCTTCATGTCTATTACATCCTTCGATACGTCCACAACATAAATGAGATATCCCTCTCCTCCTTTCGCTAAAGCCCGTTGTTACTTTACAACACTACTGGCATTGGAGGTTGAGCTCCCTTACCGAAGAAGAACCAATTCTCATATCTTTCTAGACAAAACTGAACGAGACGTGGATAACAATCTATTGTCAAAATCTTCCATAGCCAATATCATAAAATTGGCAGAGAAGCATTTTTCCTCAAACTCTAACAATCAGTCTACTACGAGTCACTTAGCTAAAACCTCTTGTCCTATAGGTCTAGACATTGACATTAAAACATCTAATGACATGTAGGGTAATTTATGCTTCTTAACAAACATTGATGCTATGAATGAATGCAATGCCCCAGTGTTAATTAATAAATATACAGTTATATCACATAAAAGGAAATTACCTACAATGACTCTTTCTTTTTTACTCCTCAGCATTCTTTTGGTTTAAGGCAAACACTTGCCCCTAGATTCGTGAGCATTGTTGAGAACCTTGTGATATCTCTCCACGACTGGAACTTTAATCAGGAAAACCTTTCTGCTGCATAGTAGACTCAGACTACTTTCCACTATAAAACCCTACCATAGAATCTCTGCGTCCAATCTAATCCTTCAAGTTAGGGAAATCCCTCTTCATGTGACCAAAACATGACAATTGAAACAAGAACTTGTCACTCTTAGACAATTCTTTGTCTGATGATTGCCTGTGCAGTGGCTACATTGCAGCTTTTTCTACCAAAAATGTGCACCCCTCCAGAACCGGAAGAAGAAGAATATACCGACTTTTTGAAAGACTGATCCCTAGATCTCAACGAACTAGAACTTTTGCTAGCTTGCATAGCCTTCATCCTAGCAATATTGATCTGGGCTTGATGACAATGATTCACTAATCATTCTTATGAAGTCGGATCGTCATAGATAGAAACCCGATTAAAAATATCCTGGTTCAAACCAATCAAAAAATGAGAATATTTTGTTGCGTAATTCTCAATGATAAGAGGAGCGTACGACAAAAGATTCGTAAAACTCTTTTGGTAATCCTCAATGCTCGAATCTCCTATCTCAATGGTCAATAGTTACATCTCCTTTGCCTGACAAAGAGTTGTCAAAAAGTGATGATTGATGAAGGTCTGATGGAAATGTTCGCAACAAATCCACACATGCTGCTAAACTCGAATGACAAAAACATGTTTCCACCATTTCCGAGCTTTTCCTTGGATCACGAAATAGGATACCTCCATCTTCTCATCCTCGTCATGAAGCAACACTCGAAAACAATGCTCCATGATATTGACCCATGCTTAAGCAAAATCATCATTCTCATCTCCTGTCAACAGTGGAGGTCCAATATTCATAAAATCCATAATGTTGACGTGATTCCTATGTCTCTTTTCATCATGATCTTGATGACACCTCTCATCACGATATCTACGAAGATGTTCTCGGCTAGCCTCATCGTCGTCATAACGGCCGTATCCCACACTTTCATGACTGCTTTCATCTCCTGACATCTGAAAGAAAACCAAAATCAATTTCTTAATCCTAGAAACAAAATTACTAATGTCCCAAAAATCTTTGCATACTCTAATACCACTGAATGTAGCGCCATACCCGAGTCACTACTAAACCGACTAATAAGCATTCAAAATTTAAAATTGATAATAATAATTAAACAACGGAAATCAAATAACTTAATCATCTTACAATCCAAACAAAAAAAGAACAATAATATAAGTATAAAACGTTAATACAACCATATCGTAAACATAATCCTTCATGAGAATACGAGAAACCAAATAAAACCTCCACTGGATCACCATCGAAAACCTAACTGCTCTAGCCACTGCCACGGGAGTTCGAACCATCCAACCCAAGACGAAAACAAGGACGTACAATCACCCAATATGAGAATGTACGAGTATACAAACTGATATGATGCATGTGAAATGCAATATGCTCGGATATCAAGGATCAAGTCAAGAATCTCATGTTCAATCTAGAGGCGCCTGAGTGTGTAGTCTCTGATCTACCCTAAGCATTTTTTGGCTCTCAAACTCATCATCAAGACATGGATCTACAATGTCCAGGGTCATCAAAGCCCACGGGACCCGTCGGACATTGTATGCCCAAACATTCAAAATACAGAACAGGGCTGAGCGGCCCCAACAAATGAGGTATATCTCAAAAGATATCAGGCTTAACGTGATATGTCATGTGTAATATGCCAAAGCAGTAAAACATGTATCATGCAACATATAAATATGCATAATATAAGTGTATACTATGCTTGGATATTTCAATCAGTACATCATATATCTCACTAAAACATTCTGACAGAAAGTTTACTATTTTGAACCTAAATAATACCAACAAAATAAAATCATTATCAAGACAAATCTTGAATTACCAAACATGGTTCAAAGAACTTCCTAATGATCCTTAAATCAATATTTAAGGCTTTAGGATTATACGTGCGTCCGTCATCAGCCCGCTGATGATGTCTTAGTCTGCGTCCCGATTCACCGACCCCTCCTCGAGTCAACATTAGCTCTGAAGTTTTTCGACACTAAACTACCTAGAAACTTGCTAGAAAACCTAAGGTATATGACTAGAACTCGATAGAGAGTAGCTGAAAGAAGCGGCGTAGGGAAAAAATGAAATCAGCTTCCATTTATAGACTGCATCTGGACTAGTTCAGAAGATCTGAAATCAATCTTATCTGTTACGTGTTAGAATCTCATTCGTCTTGTTGGATTTCCCGGGACAATGTAATATTAAGTATATTTGGTAGTCTATTTTGAATTCGGTGGATCCAACATGTTGATCCCAAATTATCAATTACTTAATAATGCATAATTAACAACTTTTTAATCATCTGTTAATGAGTACTTCATTTAAAATAAAGATTCAGATCATTACATACAAGTTGGTCAATTTGCACTTCGATGGATTTCACCGAGGCATCCATATTGGTGATATGTGTCTCAAGATTGTCCAGCCTATTCTCGGTCTTTTCCATCTTCTTTGAATATTCAAAAACAAACGTACTAACCAAATCTTCCAAAGATGTTCTACCTTCACTCTTTTGATTGTTGAACTGCGTTGGAGGATTCAACACATTCTTATTGTTGTCATAAGAGAAATTCTCGTGATTACGAAGGCTAGGATGATAATGATTACTTCGATAGCCATCATAACTTCTGTTGTTGATATATTTGGTCTCCTTATTAATAGGCCCTTCCTCGGTAGAAAAAACGACTGATTCAGACGTTGCTTGAATACCTTTGTTCATTGCTGCTATCTTTGTGGTAAGTGGGGATACTTGAGCAGTAAGTGACGTGATAGGATCTACCATGTAAACTCCAAGAGGATTTTTCAGTAACGATCTCTTAGAGGGCCATTACAAATTATATATTTTCGTATGATTCAAAATATCATAAGCTTGCTAAGTGTCTTAGCCAAAATTGTTCCTCCAGCACCAACATCAACTTATATCCTAGTTGGAATATTCAACCCATTTTAGAATAGTTTAATATGTACTCGATCTTTATAATTATGGTTTGGGGATCTTCTGATTAAATCCTTGAATCTCTCACATGCTTCATATAGCTGCTCAAACTCATTCTGCATTATCTCTTGAGTTGAGCAAACTTGATAGGTGAACAATATTTAGCCAGAAATTTAGATGTCATGTCCACCCAAGTGGTGATGCTACCCAGCGGTAGGGATTGGAGTCAAGTTCTCACTTGATCTCTAAGAGAAAATGAAAACATACACAATCTAACAGTGTCTTCAGAAACATCATTAATCTTCACTGTATCTGCAATCTCAAAGAATGTTTTCATTTGAAGATGGGGATCTCCAGTAGCTGCACCCCCAAACTAGTTATGCTGGAACAAGTCGATCAACACCGACTTCAACTCAAAAATTTTGGCAAATATTGTCCCATGGCCGATTCAAGAATAATTTGGATTGATCACTGGTTTAAAGTGGTCTGTAATAAGCACCGTTCTTGTATTATTCTCTGTCCTCAGTTTTATGTAATTTTCTTAAGCTCTTCTATTCATGCCTTTCTTAGTGCTTTAGCAATCTTTTCAATTTCCCGATGGAAAAGCAACAAATCATGGCTTTGAGTTTCTCGCATAACTGCAAGTTAAAGAGATAGTTTGTAGTTAAAATTAATAGAATAAAAATAAAAAAATTAAACTATAAATTAAAATTAAGACTCATTGGCAACAATATTAGTGTAAACCAAATTAAGTCATTCCCTGATAGTAGTGCCTAAAACTTATCGCATGATTTCTTACTGCAAGTATACGGTGTCAAAATCTTATACTCGGTTAAGTACGAATATCGTCCCACAGAGAATGAATAATTTAATTTTACACTAAATACTGTTACTAAAATAATCTTGACCTGAAATATGAGATTTATAATATAAAATAAAATAGAAACAAATGATCAACGATGGACAAGAATAATAAGAAGAAAATCAATGAGAGATAAGTGTTAAAAGGTTCGATTTCACTTGATTATCCACTATAGTTAATTCATATCAATGTTTTTATCACAAAATTTTCTAGTTTATTAAACAAGAATTCTCAATATTTCCTACTTACTTTTCTCAAGTGATAAGTAGAAATTTATTACTTAACATCGATTCTAATCTCCCAATTTAAAAACAAACATCAGATAATATAAATGCAATAATTCTTGTGATGGCTTCGATGGAGTTATATGTCTCTCGAACCCTATAAATACCAAGGGTGTATTTTCCTATGGTCCGATTCAAAATCTCAACTCCCGAGTATCAAATTTCAAATAAATATAATGATTCAATTAGCGAACGATTAATTGAAAGCAAACAATTCAAGAAAACATAAATAAATTGAATGAATAATCAAAATATACCAATCAAAATATTAAATGATAGTTTCAAATCAAGCTACATCGTCCCTCTATACAATAGAATTAGTTCATAACGGAATTAAAAAAAACACAAAACATGTTCTTGAACCCATTCAAGGATTTAAAGAAAGATATAAATAAAAGAAAAATAGATGTCGCTTCTCCATATATTAGTTTTTTTTTTCCCTGAAAATTAAAAGAAACAACAAAACGCATAATATCACTCCAAACTAGTATAATTCAAATGAATTATCATCCTACTTTAAGTGCAGAAATCACACTTTATCATATCCTGTAATCAATTGACTGGTCCCTTCCCAAATTTATTGAAACTGAAATTCATTGGAGTTTTTAGACCTGTCTAATAGTCAAATAGAAGGTTTAGGCCCTGATGGTTTTAGGCGATTTTCGAAACTTAAAGTTCTGGATGTTTCTTTCAATCCATTAAAAGGCACAATTTCGGAATCTCACTTGTCCAAACTCCACAACTTAAAGAAATTGGATTTGTCTTACAATTCTGAACGGTCTGGAACTTGAGCCTTGACTGGACACCTCCTTTCCAATTGGACTTTTTGCAGCTGGCTTGTTGTAACATAGGACCTCATTTCCCGAACCCCAAGTAAAGTTTTCCAACTTGATCTCTCTTGTGCAAACATTTCAAATGAATTATCTCAAAGGTTTTGGGATTCTTTTCATGAAACTCTTAAATCTGTATCATTACCAGATTAATGTCAGTCTTCCTGAGTTATCATCAACATTATTTGGTCTTCTCTTTATATATTTTTATAGATCTAACTTTTAATGAATTTTCAAGTCACATACCATCATTTCGTCCCGATGCTGCAGTTTTGAATATTTCTAACAAATAACAATAAATTTTTTGGAACAACTTCATTGCTGTGCAATTGCAACCACGATGAAATGCAGTTACTGGATCTCTCAAACAGCCACTTATCCGAACAATGTTTTCTTCATTCTCAACTTGTCGACAATAATTTTTTCTGATGAAATTCCAAAAAGTTGGAGCGGTATAGTGTTCCTTATTCATTCTCAACTTGTCGACAATAATAATAACGTGTCTGCTGAATTTCCATCGAGCTTTGATAATGCTTTATCAATTCTCGATGTTGGAGGTAACAAGTTAAAGAGGAAATATCCCGGCATGGATACAGTATTGATACAAGATTATTTCATGAATCATGTTGGATTTTCAAAAGTAACCATTAAACATGATTCATTCAAGTTCTTTGTGCAAGTAACCATGATTGATTCAAGATTTTTTCTTGATCAATCAATACACCTGATTGTGGCAGAAAACCAATGTTCAAAACAAGCACTAATTTCCTCTCACAAAGTCTCCACTAGTTCTTGGCCTTGATAGAGTTGTTCTCCTTGATCCTTGCTCGGTTGTCCAGCTTGACAAAAAGCTTCAAATCCTCGTATGGAAGAGTCTCAAGGTCCTTCCTTCGTAGCTCGCTGAGAGCCGGGCGTTTATCCAGCAAGTGCCACAGCCAATCCGGGTACTCAGAATCAGGTAAGATTTTAGGATCTTGCCCATCTTTCAGGATATTGGCACCAAAAACTGTGGTGGACTTCACTTCTTTGCTCAATGTTGAAGCTTTTGGAGCAGTTGATGCAGCACCACCTTTTGAACCTTTCTTGGCTTTTCCTCCACCAGCGGCAAACGATCTATTGCCCACTACTCGAACCAACTCCTTGGGGACAGCAGTGCCTCGTAATGATTTCATGAGAGTAATAGCCATGCCTTAAAGGCTGCAGCAAGAACGAGGGCTGTCATAATAATTCATAACACATCAAGCATAAGCACGCGAGCACATTTCTTGAAACTTGACTTTACAAATATAATTGTTATTCAATCCGTGAACCTTCTTTAATTTGAAAAGATAAACAAAAAATTCTCCATCAAAGGTGTATTAATATTTTTCTCAATGCAGTCACCGATGCATCCTTAACAATAACTAACAATTGGAAATAAATTATCTGAAGCTGTATCTACATAATTCAGACCTAAGAGCACTAACCAGCAATCACTTTGAACTTCTTTATACCTTTAAAAGCACTATTTGGCACATATGATGATAAAAAGACAGATTAAACGTTCTTCATCCTGTATTCAATTCACTCATTAGTCATTCTAATGTATTTTTTCATTCTTTACAATCAAATTATTTATCACTAAATACAAAATCAATCATCGTCCCCTTAACCAAACAAAGCAGTGTCTAAAAGGGTAAGATGACTGATAAAGACCAATATCATATACAAATAACAAGCTAACTAGATGTCTCCAATTAGCCATCGCTACTCCATTTTCACCGAAGGCTAAATTATCAAAATTTCCCAACTTAACACAAACATTAAGCAAACAATCCATCTTAATTCTTTTGCATAAAGAACAGATAGAAAACGAATAACATGGTCACAATGAAGGGATACAGATAAAGATTTCACTCTCGATTTTTTGTCCCCCTTTCAAATCCTGCATTATCGCAGTGAAATCGAAAATAAAAAATGAGGAATTTGGCTAAATAAAACTAACGTCCGTTACCAGTATATGGCCTTGGATCGATCGACCCTGTTCTTGGAAGATTGAAAGGCGGCGCTCCGATTCCGTAACCAATCCTCTCGATTTCGGTCAAGACTTTGTTGGGGAACAAGGGTTTTGGAATGTTGTTTTGTTGGCTCTTTTCATATATACTAGATATTATGAACATCCGATGCTTGTGTACAATTTTTTTTTATTATTATTAATGGACTAATGTGAAATTTAACAAATTATGTAGAGACTAAATTGATATTTGAATTGTTGAAATAAAAATAAAAGTGTGTGTTGAAATTAAAACAAAAACAAAAAACAAAAAACAAAAAACAAAAGTGTAATATTAATATCATATAAAGGTAAAATTGAAAAAAAAAGTTGATATCCTCTTTAGGTAGTTATTATTATGTCCTCACACTTAATATAATAACTAGTCACTATGCACACGCGATGCGTGTGTATAAATTTTTTTATTATTANTAAATATTTTATTTGATTTTTAAGATCGAATTATGTTTAACATGAATGTGAAAATTTTAAAAAACTTAAAAATCTCAATTTCAAATAAGTGGTATTAAAATTTTTTTTATATCCTAATTTAGGGATGGGGAAGACTCGAACTTGAGTCAATACTTGGGGAATAACGGTGAAACCATTGGGTCAAGCCCTCGATCTCAAGTGGTATTTCAAAACTATGTTTTTAAAAATTAAATAAAACCCTTGAAAAATGGGATAAATGTGTCCAGAGTATTTTTTGAAAAAAAAATATGAATATTTCGAAAACACCTTCCATATTAAATTTGAGTTCTGCAAAAATTATTACTTTTCGTTTCAAATATGTATCAGGTTGAAAATTTTTATGAATATAAATACGTGTGACCGTCTTACATAAGAGATACTCTTTAATAGGATATGAAATGTTGTTTCCCCAAATTTTTAATTTATTTTGCACAAAAACTCATATGCGACGTTCTAACAGGTCAATTTTGTGAGATGGATCTTCGACCCGATCCTTATGAAAAATATTAATTTTTATGTTAAAAGTATTACTATTCAGAGCAATATATATCGAGTCAACTCATCTCACAAATATAGATTCGCGAGGCCGTCTCAGGAGAAAAGTTTTCTTTATTTTATACCAATAACATTTGCATATATTAAAAAAATTATACTAAATAATTTATATGCAAAAGATCTAGAGGTCATAATAAAATCTAAAACTTCTAGAAATAAATTTTTTATTAGATTTTGTAATAACTAGCTACCTAAATTGGAACATATTGCAAAACCGAAAACTCTTTTATTCATAGTTTTTTTTAAAAATTCCATTTATAATATTTTTATCATTATTGTTTATGAAAAGCTACCCAAATTTTGCTTTAAATGTCACTACAACAAAAATAGCTTTTCGTAACGCACTATTAACAGCACACAATAAAGACACACCGTTAATAGTAGTATTAACAGTGTGCATGTTTATATGCATTGTTAATAGTAAAAAAAAATTTTAAAAAATTGTGTCTAAATATTAGCGACGTACATTAATCGCATGCTCTCAATATTATTATTTAGGACATGCATATTATTACACGCTGCGAAAAATAGGCGCCCATTTCATTTCGCGTAATTTTTATTCCCATGCCCCGTTTTTTTCCTTCTTTTCTATGCGCCACTTTCTCTTTGCCAAAACCCTTCGCCGCCTCTAACTTCCCGCCATCTTCGCTGCCACCCCCTCCTCACCAGCGTCGCCTCTGTCTCTACTGTTGATTTAATTCATCAGATGCCCTAATATGAAAGGTAAGCGACCTTCCTTGCACGATTATGTAATATTTAGGAACAATCGCCTCTAACTTTCCGCCATCTTTTCCGTGTCCTCCTCACCGACGCCGCCTCTGCCTGTTAGTGTTGATTTCAGTCAACAAATGCCCTATTCTGAAAGGTAAGCGACCATCCTTGCACGATTCTGTAATTGATATTGAAATGTTATCAGGATTTAAAAAAATGGTGATCATTTTCCGTCTGAATTTGGGGTTGAATACATCTATCGACTGTTTAGTATGCAGCATTTTGATGAATTTCGGCTGGTTGCAAATTTAGACGTGTTGGTTAGGAGAAGGTTCAGTTGCTTTATTGTAATTTTTGCTTGCCTTATATTACAATATGTGTAATGTCATACTCATGAGCACGGAGAAGGTTCGGTTACTTTATTGTATTTGTTTTGTCTATTTTTTCCCTTCTGGTAGCTGAATGTTGACATTTGTGCAAGAAGTATTCTGACTTGGTATAAAGGTTTTGAAGGATCGTTCGTTTGTACTAGCACCTTCGAAGATGCTTCAAACAAAATATTCTCCAATGAGCTGCAATAGATCGTGTTCTAAGAATGTTAACACCGATGAATTAAATCGAGTTTGGTTTAAAACCAAGCGGAAGAAACTCAAAGTAATCTTTCGTGAATAAGACTGTTATATTATAAAATATTTTAACTTATGTAAACTGAATAACTGAAAAGCAGGGGATCAGTTGTCGTATATATCAGTTCAGTTATGGTAAGAACTAAACTGAAGGATGCTCTAACTGATCAAATCAGATTGAAAACAACAGTTAATCAGTTAAATACACAAGATATGTTTATGGATGTTCGGATACTTCAACTGCTATTACGTCACTCCTTCTACCACCTCGGGTAGGATCCACTAGAAGAATTTGATTTATATAACTACTTGTACAAACCCACCGAGCTTAGGAATTACACACTGCCTAACTGAACTCTTAGTCTAGACTGAAGGTTGTGTTGTATTGTATTCACTTCTTTAATATCTATGTGAGAAAGATTACATAAACAAGTTTAACGTCTTTCTGCAAAACTGTGTTTTGGGTGGTGGTGTGTGTGTGAGAACTGATATCTGAAAACAACCCGAAAGGTGTTCTCACCTGCTGAGGGAAAAATGCTCCTAATCTAAGTTGATAACACGATGAAGTGTCCTTCTGGGCTGAGTGCTTCTTGAAAGCTGATAAGAAAATAAGCGTGCCTTTTCTTTTTACCACACTCTCTCTGATTCTATCTGTGTGTGTATATGTTATTGTGTTGTATTGTATTGTATTGTATTCACTGATCTTCTCTTTATATAGACGAGAAACTGATTGTACAGTGATACTCAATTAATGTATCTGTTGCATCTTGAATTTGCTCCTTGGACTTTATGTCTCGACTTTACGGTTGTCCTTCTGGAATGTTTGTCTTTAATGCTCTGATGCAACGTCCATTATTGTCCTTTGACTGGACAATCACTTTGTACCTTTTTGTATAGCTGGAATCCACTGAATAAGTTTTGTCTTCATCTACAACTGAAAGATTCTTAACTGACGCTGTGAACTAGTCAGCTGAACTGATCTTCAGTTGGGCTGATGAAATCAGTTGACTTGTCATTTGAACTGATTCCACTCTCGTTCAGCTGGGATTCTTTATCAGTTGAACACTCCTTCGGCTGGTCAGACTTCTGAGGGTCTCCTGCTGATCCACCTATCAACTGGACGATCAGCTGAACTGCTCATTTGACATATCAGTTTGCCTGATTCAGTTTGTGCGAACAGTTGAGTCTTCAGTTTGCGATTTAGATTCCTCAAAACTGATCCTAGCTTCTGCACACTTAAGTTGAATTATTAATAACAAAATAATAAGTTTTGTTAACATCAAAATCAAGATTGCGGACTTGAAAAGTTCCGACATGTTTGAACTTTATACTCATTCTATACCCAATTTTTGGATTCAAACACACTGTGGTGAACGAAAATCTAGAGTTTACTGTTTTCCAGACTTGCTTTTGTCGAATTTTCTGTTGATTTGAACCTCTTATTGATGTTTCAGCAGGGTATACTTTGCTGTCAAAGGTTGTGATTCCTTGCCAGATGAAGAAGGCTGGCTTTAACCTTTATTCTTTCAATAACACTTCTATTTCTTGATTTTTTCAGAAACTTAATGTGGCTTCTCGTTGGATCAAGTTTCAGGTAATGAGGTGGGGCATCTTTATCAGGAAGAAAGCAGCTAAAAGGAGGGCACATATTGTAGAGTTAGAAGATGAATAAATTTTATTTCGAAAATGGAAATCGCAATCACTCGAGGCTTTGTTTCATCTGACACTCGAGATTTCACAGCACATACATCCGTCAGATTTCTCACAATGTTTTCCGAACATACTTAAAATACCAAATACTTCCAATTATTTATTAAACTTTTTACGCATATGAAGTTTGTATTTTCATTTAAGATTTTAAAATGTGAGAATCAGTGTTATGATAAAAGGAACTTGATATTATATGTTTAAGTAGTTTTTCATTGTCTTTATCTTTCTTTAATATATATATTCCTAGATCTAACTTGAGCAATACTATTCATAGTCAGTGAGTCGCCATTCTTGTAATACTATGAACACTTACTTATACAGGGGGTATTGCTTGGATTAGCTAACACTGCTGGAGTTCTGAAGTGTGCTCAATCTGTATGCAGGTATAAATATTAATTGTGTGTATTATTTTGACATGGATGGTAAATACTACTTTGACACATGATTTTTATTTGTTTAAAATATAATGATGTACGAATAAGTTTTTTGTATTTAAGTTTTTTTTATTTATTATGTGGTGTTTTCTTATAAAAATGTTGGGAATATTTTGGGAAAGAAAATTTGGGATAACATCTGACACCTAAGTAATTATATCATATAAATTAAATTATCATCGTGTATATATGTGTGTGTGTGTGTATTGATAAAATTTCATAATTATTTCATACAAATGAAAAAGGTTTGTTCACGAGATGGATAAGGAATGAATGCATCTGCCTTCTAGGCTTGTACCCGAGTATGAAGAAGAGGTAAAAAAATTTATAATACAAGCTAGGAACTATGCAAAAACACGTGAAGTAAGCTTATGTCCTTGCAAGCATTGTAAAATAAGAAGTTTACGACCATTTAATTATTAAGGGGTTCGATCCTTCTTACACTATTTGGGTCTTCCATGGTGAAACTTATAACTCACAATCTCAAGCTGAAGGTAGTTCAGGAAGATTTCAGAAAGAGAATGAAAGTAGAGAGGCATATCACTTATATAAGGATGTTTTTTTGCCGGAAGAAGAGGTTGGACACACTATATCTGAGGCAAAGGATTATGAGTTTGATGATTTATTAAAAGATGCGGAAACTCCTCTTTTCCCTGGTTGTACATCTTACACAAAGTTTTCGGCAGTCGTCACACTATACAATTACAAGTCTACTAATGGTCACACAGACAATAGTTTCAATGAGCTCATTAAGATTTTAGGTGACTTGCTTCCAGAAAACAACAAACTTCCAGAAACTCCTTAAGATTCATGCTTGCCCAAATGATTGTTGTCTATTTATAAAGGAGCTTCAAGATCTGGACTCGTGTCCAAAGTGTGGATCTTCAAGATGGAAGATAAACAAAGTCACCAACAAAGTTTGTAAAAGAGTTCCTGAAAAGGTCCTACGGTATTTTTCAGTGATACCAAGAATGAAAAGGATGTTTAAATCAAAAGAAAAAGCTGAAGAGTTGATTTGGAACTCCAAACACAAAAGTCAAGATCATATGATGCGTCATCCAGTTGATTCGGTAGCTTGGGATACAATAGATCATAAGTGGTCTGATTTTACATCAGATCCTAGAAATCTTCGCCTTGGTCTTGTAACAGATGGATTCAACCCTTTTGGTGACCTTAGTTCCAGATATAGTTGCTGGTCAGTTATTTTGGTCAATTATAACCTTCCTCCATTGTTGTGCATGACAAAGGAAAATATTATGCTGACATTACTGATTCCAGGTCCAAAGCAACCGGGGAATGATATAGATGTATACTTGGAACCCCTTGTGGAGTATTTGAAGGAATTGTGGGACACCGATGTGGAGGCGTATGATGCATTTAGCAAGTCAATGTTCAATCTGAAGGCTATTTTGATGTGGACAATCAATGATTTTCCAGCTTATGGAAACCTAGCTGGATGTGCCACAAAAGAGAAACTTGGTTTCCCAATATGTGGTGAAGACATATGTTCTATGTGACTTAAGTATAGTAGAAAGTTTGCATACTTAGGTCACAAAAGATTTCTTGCTCCTAATCATCTATTTCGTCAGAAAAAGAAGTGGTTTAATAGGAAAAAAGATAGTAAAGGGAAACCTAGACCTTTGAATGTGTTAGAAATTACCGATGCATTGAAAGATATTGAAAATGACTGGGGTAAAAAGCAAAAAGGTGAGACTGTCAACACTTTGAGGAAAAAGAAGAAGAAGCAGAATAGTTCAAAAGAGGTACAAAAACCAGTTCAAAGGTGGAAGAAAAATTCGATTTTTTTCGATTTGCGATATTGGAGTGTAAGTTATTTTGCACTCTATTCATTAGCTTTTGCAAATTTTTTTATTTTTTGTTCCTAAATTGTTAGAAATATTCTGAACTAACACTATGAAACTTGTTGATGGTTACCTTTAGGGCCTCCTGCTATGTCATTACTTAGATGTGATGCATGTTGAAAAAAATTGTCTGCGAGAATATCATAGGCACATTGTTAAACTTGAAGAAAAAATCCAAAGATGGTGTGAATGCTCGCAAAGATTTGGTACACTTAAAAATTAGACAAGAATTACATCCTCAAGAAAAAGGAGAAAATAAATATCATTTACCTGCTGCTCCGTACACACTGTCTAAAAAAAATGGATGTATTTTGCTCTAGGTTGAAGAAAATAAAGTTACCCGATGGGTATAGCTCAAATATTGGTAATTGTGTTTTTGTAAAAGATTGTAAGCTTATTGGGATGAAATCTCATGATTGTCATGTTCTGATGCAACAATTGCTATCAGTAGCATTGAGAGATCTTCTACTGAAAAGTCCACGCAATGCTATATTTCTGTTGGGTGCATTTTACAATGAATTACGTCAAAGAGTATTAGACAGGAACCTTTTAAAACAACTCGAGGAGAATATTGCTGAAATTCTATGCATGTTGGAAAGGTATTTTCCACACGCTTTCTTTACCATCTCGGTTCACTTGACAATTAATTTAGCAAGAGAGGCTCTCTTGTGTGGGCCAGTCCAATTCCGTTGGATGTATCCATTTGAAAGGTATTAAGTAATTATTAATCTTTTTGACAAATTTTATATTATAAAAAGATTTAGATTTTGCTATCAACACTTCTTTCATGTGAATTTTTCTTTGTGATTTAGATTTATGAAAATACTAAAAGGGTATGTGAAGAATCGGGCATGACCAGAAGGTTGTATAGCTGACTGTTACCTCGTAGAAGAACGAATGGAATTTTGTAGTGCTTATATAAAAAATGCTTATAGTATTGGTGTTCTTTTTAATAGGAATGATGATTTGGAATATGGATTATTAGAATGTCGCCCAATTTCTAAAGGGAAAGAAAAGATTTTCGAGGATCGCGTGTTACAAGCTGCACATTGATATGTTGTTCAATACTGTAGAAGTTGAAACTTACTTACAGTGAGTGTAGTTAGTTTCATACTGTTAGTCTTGATTATTACATATCTTGTGTATTATAACATCTTCATTCAATGATTTTAATTAGGATGCACATTGACGAGCTTAAACAAACAGATCATCGTTTCTGAAGTAATGAAACGTTGTTACAAAAGCAACATATGGAAACATTTGCTGAATGATTATGAAAACAGGATCATGTTAACTCTTCAGACCGAATTCAATGGCTATCACATGTTCCAAGAAAGCATGTTACATCTTATACGGGATATATTGTAAATGGACATCGGTTCCACAAAATTGATGTTGGAAGGTCGACACAAGATAGTGGTGTTTCAATTGAAGCCGATACTGTTTGTCAATCTAATGCTAATGACAATTCACATACAGTAGGAAGACTATCATACTATGGGGTTATACGAGATATTGTCTTGCTAGACTACTATTCTTTCAAAGTGCTTGTTTTTAGGTGTGATTGGGCCAATCCTGGAACTGGAATCAAAATTGAATATGGTTTTATACTGGTCAACTTACACCAAAGACTAAAAACTTTTGAAAGTGATCCTTTCATTTTAGCATCACAAGCAAAGCAAGTATTCTATTCCAGGGACAATGATGAAACAAATTGGTATGTGTTGCTAAAAGCGCCGCCTCAGGGTATTCATAACATAAATGTGCTTGAAGAAGATGCTTATACGTCATCAACACCTCTTGATGTGCCCCTACATGAGATTAACAGTACTGAGAAAGAACCGTACTCAAGTAATGAGTGTGAAGAAATCGATGTGACTGAGACATGACTGAAATTTTCAGCAATAGATTTTATAGTTATTTATTTTGATTGATTCATGTTTTTCTAAAGTTACATAACTATTTATTTAGTGTTTAAATATATTTGTTTGCTTGTTTATTTTCAGTGATGAATCATGTCATATTACATGTTTATCATGTCATTAAATAACATTCAAAAGATGAGCAAAATGGTCAAAAAATGTAGCAAAGTATCTATAGATGAAATTCAGGTGAGACATTAAATCTTGTTTTATTTTACTTAAGCACACTAGTATATTTCAATGTATCTTTTTTCCATTTTACAGGAAAATATATCTAATAGGTTATCGAGAATGGATTCTAACAATTCTGCTAATTCATCACATGATTTGCATGGTAAAGAACCAATTGATGATGAGAAAACATATAAGAAAAAATGACGGGGTGCATCAAAGTTGAAAATGGTTAGTGGCCAAGACAAGTGTAAAGAGCTGGAGCGTAATGAGTTTGGACAGCCGGTTGGAGATAATTCAGTGAAGTACGCATCTTTCCTAGGTTGCATGATAAAAGAATTTGTGCCTTATACATTAGATGGATGGAATGACATAAGCAAAGAAGTGAAGGATAGGATGTGGAGCTGTCTTCAGGTAATATATTTAGTTACTTAATTTTTCATTTCCATTTTCATAACAAAATGTAGACATATTTTCTTGTTATTTAATGTACAACTGACTTACAAAGTTGAGGATTGTGAAAAGAAATCACTTTTTTGAAAGTTGGCTAAATTGTGGCGTGATAGGAAATGTAAATTGCAAATACTTGTACGAGAAGCTAATACAAGTCGACTGGCTTCACGAGATCTCGATCTTTTGAAGCCTGAATTTATGGAACAAAATCGGTGGGACTTGTTTGTACAAAGGATATTATCGCCTAACTTTCAATTAAGAATTTTTCTGGACTCTTTTATGGTCACTTAGTACATTTGCTTTACCTTTCAATTTGTTGGTGCTATTTAGATCTTTGTGGTTAATGTATTGTGCTGTTGCCCCGAAGAAACTGCTTGTCACATACATTATTTGCCACACACAGGACATCTGGCCTTCTTGCCGTTCTTTAGGCACCATTTTCTTTCTTTTTTAGTTTTGTATAATGATTCGATGATTTTATTGATTATTTATTAAGTGCATTTTGATCTTGCGATTTAATTATATAGTTATGCTTTTCAATCTAAATTATTATTCAGTTTTCTATTTTGATCGGGACTTTCATCTTAAACTTAAAATCTTGATACAAATGAGCTATAATGTATTGAATTTCCTTGAATCCTCATATTTTGGTTGTGTTGCTTTGGTGGGGCAAGAGACTACTAAGTTTTAATCTTTTGAACAGTTTGATTATGCGATTTTAACTAATCTCAGGAAAAGAGTGAAAGATTTAGAGCGATGAGAAAAAAACAAGATCACATTCACACAATGAGCCTGAGAGGTTATGCTCGTTTGACTCACATTATGGTAAATTTTTTTATTTTTTATAATTTATGTAATTAATAATGATATATACTTCTTGAATTATGTTCTAACGATTTTGTATATATTTTTATATTAAAGGAAAAGAGAATCCCGTCAGATACGAAAATTACGAGATCTCAAGTTTGGATTGACGGTCACAAGAAATAAAATGGGGAGCCTAGTACTCAAGCTGTTGGAGAGAAAATGATAATAAAATAAATATTTTATTTTTAAAATATTAAGCACAATTTTCCAAACAATTTTTAAAATATTAAACACAACTAATAGATGTAGGTTGCCATTTAGATGAAAGGAAACATTAGCTCCACAGCTTGTTGAAAGAAAATTACAAAGTACCACAAGTTGCCATAGTATTGTTGCGTGTAAATTATGCATTGAAGGTCACGAGCTGCTGTTATTATTATTTTTATCAGCAGTTATGTGTGAAAGATTCATCTGTTTTCCAATAAGAAAATTTGAACACTACTCCATTTGTAAAACCATTATAATTTAGTTCAAGTGAAATGCTTAGAGCTGCTTCTACTTCTGATAATGTAAATTCTTTGTTATTTGAAATCCCTTTCTCAGTTTTATCGTGTTTGCTCATAAATTTTTTTTTGCAGAAAGAAATACAAGAATGTACACCTGAATCTCAAAACACAACTAACATTGTTGATGATGCAATTAGCCTTGTGTTTGAAAAGGAAGCTCGGGGTAGAGTGCGCGGAATGGGCTTCAGAGTTACACCATCAAAAGTTGGAGCTTCTGTGAAACAAAATGGAACTGTTCAACAACTTCAAACTATGGTACAAAGCTTTCAACAACAAATGCAACAAAATCAGCTAGAAATGTAACAAATGAGTTCCATGTTTTTACAAAGTACGAATCAACAAAATCAGCAAGAACAGGTTAGTAAGTAAACAACATATAAAAAATATGTTTGGTATATATACACACTTAAATGCTTTTGAATTATCATGATTACATCGCTTGACACGATTTGATTGTAAAATTAGGTTGTTAGTGGTGACATTGGTAGCGGTATTGAGAATGAAGTTGGTAGTAATGATGATATCGAAATTGGTGCCAAGAAAAATGGTAATTTTGATAACGTTTCTCAGGTAATTATATTTAAATTATGTATTTTTAAACCGCAAAATCGTTACAAAAATAAACATGGTTGAATCAATAACTTTTCATTGTTTATTTACAGTCAAATTTGAGGAATGTGAGTCTTGGAGATATCCGTGCTAATACTAAATGTAAGGTGCTTCATTGGTGTGCTGATGAATTAGTTGTTGCAGAAGGTCGAATTGCATCCACAGATCCAAACACAAAAGTGCATCATGTTGTTCTTGGTAGATATTGTTGGAAAGTTTGGGTTGATAAGGTTTTTGTGGAGAAGGTGGACCTAATTCGACCAAATGATGAAATGCAGTTTCTCGTGGACGCGATAGGAAGCACGGTCGCATGGTTATCTAAATGTATAGTATTGTGTGATTGATAAATATTCTACTGATTTGTGTGTATTGAAAGTTTAATCATTGTTATATATGTACCAGCTCGTTGTTACAGATTCCGTATCTTGCTTTGGATTTTCAGACTTTCTGTTTGATATACTGAAAAACAATGACTTTTATCAATTTTGTGTTAATTAAACTTAAAGTTGCACTAAATTTTTTGTAAAATTTTTGTTTATCGTTTTTGTCCATTCGATTGATTTTTTTAACGAATTTGATTTTATCGACTTGCAAACGAACGATGTAGAATTTGTTTACATGTTACGGATATGAATATTAATGGCGTACATTGCACGCTGCAGATAATATTATCCGCAACGTGCGTGCGCTCGCTATCGATAATAGTATTAATGGCGTGCACATGTACGCCACGGATAACAGTATCCGCGGCATGCACATGTGCGCCGTGGATAATCTTGAACTTTAAACAACTTGCAGTTGTGCAGCGTGCAATGTGCGCCGTAGAAAAGGAATTTGCGCGCTGCGAAAAGTCATTTTAATTGTCGTGTGGTAAGCTTGACCACGTTCAAAGAGACAGCGATATCCAGGAGGAAAATGGTTATACTCTTAAATTTGGTAATTGGCTTAAAGCATCGTCTTTTTCTTGAGAAAAGAAAGTAAACCCCTCAAAATCCAATACTAACTACAGTAGTGGCTCACCTACTGGGGATTCTCAAAAGGAAGGATCAAAAGATATTATTATTAGGTCCGGAACAGATGTGAAACATGATAGTACCGATTCATCCCGAGACAAAAGTGTGACGGATGATAACTTAGTGTTAGACTATTGTCTTGCAACCTGAGAATCTTCTGTATGAATTGCATCCTGAGAACAGGGTGATGGAGTTATGTCCAGATAAGGAAATTTATGTGTCTCAAGAAGTGCATACCAATACAGAACCTCACAGGAAACAGTGGAAACGCTTGGCTAGAGACAAATCAAAATTTAGCACCGATAATGCTGAGAGTCCTCCCCACAAGGACAAAGGAAAACGTGACATGCATACACAAGTAGATTCAGTGGAGGGTTCAAAACGAGCACGAAAATCGACGATTTCTGGAACAACAAAAATACAAATTCCAACGGTGATTGCGATACAGTCCCTCAAAATCCAATGAGTTGCTTGGTGTGGAATGCATGGGGGCTTGGGAACCCACGTGCAATCCTTGAATTTAAACGGCTCATCGTCGTAAGAAACCCATATTTATTTTTTATTTGCGAATCAAAGTTGTCAGCTTCTCAATGTAAGTGGTGGTCTGGTTGGCTTCAATATACTGGTATCTTTGTCGTAGACAGTCAGCAGAGCAGGGGTGGTTTGATATTATTGTGGCGGGAACCTCTTTCAGTGATCATCAAATCTTATTCAGCGGGCCATATTGATTGCATAGTGAAGGATGGTTCATTTCAATGGCGTTTTACGGGCTTCTATGGTAATCCTAGGGTGACCCTTCTTAATCAATCTTGGAAACTTCTACAAAGACTAGCAGGGATTCACGAACTTTGTATGTTACCCTAGGTAGTTGGAGGGGACTTTAATGAGATTTTATTTGAGTCGGAGAAAAGTGGAGGGTTGTTGTGTGCAGACTCCCAAATTTCGGTTTTTTCGGAAGCTTTAAAAGTCTGTGGATCACCTAATTTGTCTGCTCAAGGAGATCGTTTTACCTGGTGTAACATACGAAAAGGTAATGATCTCATTTTAGCAAAGCTTGATCGGTATGTTTATAATCTTCATTGGCATTCTCGGTTTTTTTCTTCTTTGGTGGAGAGTTTATCTTTCTTTGGGTCTAATCATCGACCAATTTCCTTGATATTGAAGCCAGATTACTCGTCGAGGATTAAAAAATTTCCAAAACGCTTTACTTTTGAACATAAATGGATTATGGAAGAGGATTTTACTGATTACTTCATGCACAGTTGGGATGTATCTAAGGGCATTGACAGTGTGGGGACCCGGACGCTAATCATCTTCTTAATCGTCATTGGGATAATTGGATCAAGGTAATTAATCTGGGTCTACAATTTTTTTTTAAATATAGTGCGGAACGTAATGGAATCAATCTAATTATACATATCAGTATAAAGGTACAAGTCTTGTACAACATACATTCATCTAAATCTAAGGTTCAACAACTAATTATCAAGTGTTCAAACCCTATTTACATCGAAGTCCGTAGTCTCCACTCCAATCACGATCTCTCCTCATCTCTTGGACCCTGATCCTGTCCCACCTGTTGCCATGCACACATACAAATACGACAACAGCCGGATAATTCCGATGAGAAATACATCCTAGTATAAATCAACAAAACATGCAATCATATAATCGATATAAAAGCATGAAACAAATATCAATAACATGTATTAAATCTGAAAACATAAATCGATATAAAACTGTAAATAACTCGTGACTCTACAGCTCAGACTAGACTCATTCCTGGTCTAGGGATCCCGGTTTCCAGACGTTGGCATACTATATCGAATCTCAGTAATAGAAGTAAATCCACTCCTAATCAAACATCGATATAAACCAAACATCTAGTGTCTTGACCTATCCGTCAAAGACTTTGGCACCTCCGCCAATAACTCCTCTGTGACAATGTGCAATGGGCCAGTGACTACTCTATCACAGTCTGGCACCTCTGTCACAAGACCAATCGTCTAATCACGCTTTTTATAAATCAATAGAACAAGCATATCAATTCAAATCAATGCATATAATAACAATAAGTATGTGGTTTAGGGAAACTCAAGTTATATCTAACTCGAGTCATTCTCTCGGGTTCGACATTGACTTATACCTTTCTTTTTGTAGTCTCGGTCTGAAGAATAGCAGTTCTGAATTCAAGACTGTCTCTATCAATCTGAAAGGACATATCGAGAATAACAATATCAACATTCCATTCCCAATTCAATACCGAATCTGATCAATCTGAATTTAATTCGAAATCAACGGCATAACGGTACAATCCCGATATTCCTGTTAATACCATATCAACAGATATCAATTACCAATCATAACCCATATCCAATACAATCTGTAATCAATCCATAATCCAAATCTATTCAATTTCAATCAATATAATCAGAAAATCATAACAATTCCATAATCAATCTATTCTTCGATCTGACTTCGATTCTACGATGTCTAACATATCCAAAACACCATATAATAATCAAATAATAATTCCTCCAATATCATAATTTCAAATGATAACAGAACTCAATAAAACTTACGTCCTGTAGTAGCTGTCGACGAGAGGAGTACAGTACTATGCTCGGATTGAAATTCTGATGGCCGGATCATGCACAAAGAGATTTCTAAGATCACAAGGAATTTGAGCACTTCTCTAGAGCTGTTCTCGATTTTCTTTGCTGGAGTATGAATTGGAGATTGTGATATATATATATCAAGTTGTATGGTGGTGACAAGTGTCCCACTCAATCCAATATTGCACTTTAGCTCCTGAAACTTCACTATTTGCAATTCAGCCTCAATAATTACAAAATTGACATCCAATAATTACGAAATTGACATCAAATTGAAATCAAGTATTTTTCCACTTAATTACAAAAATGTCATCAATACTATTTTCTTTTCGGTGTCTCACAAAATTGATAACATCTCGGGCCTTACAGACAGTCTTCCTGAAAGGCTGTCCATGTGTAGCGGAGATCTGACACATTGGGCCCGCAACAGATTTGACCAGTTGGGTCGTCAACTAAGTGTTATGCGGAAGGAGTTGGATCGGCTTATGCATTCTAACGGTATCAGATGTAACTTTTCTCGAATAAAGGAGATGGAGAAAAAGATTGAATTACTCTCAGAGCAAGAAGAAATACATTGGAAACAACGATCTTGAGTTAGTTGACTTCAACTTGGCGACCGTAACACTAAATTCTTTCATGCCACAGCTTCCCAGAGACGCAGAAATAATTTTATTAAGGGTCTTTTGAGCTAGCGCGGAAATTGGTGTTCAGATATCAATGATATGACAGATATTGCTAAAGAATACTTTTACAGTCTTTTCTCCTCTTCTAATCTGTCTACAGGGGATATTGAAGCAGTTTTGTATTTGACAGATTCTGTGGTTGGGGAGCAGATGAATGGACTTCTTGGTGCATCTTTTACTGTGGAGGAAGTTCGAAATGCGTCCCTTCAAGACACCAGGACCCGATGGTTTCACAGCTCTTTTCTATCAAAAGCTTTGGCCATTGATCGGTAAAGATATCACAGAGGCTGTATTGCTTATTCTTAATGATCAAAAAGACCCATCAGATTGGAATGCCACTCTCATTTCTCTTATTCTGAAAGTCAAAGATCCTTTGTCATTAAAGGATTTTCGACCTATAAGTCTTTACAATACATTCTATAAAATAGTATCTCGCACGATTACGAATCGTTTCAGACCCATTATGGACAAGATTATTGATTCTTTTCAGAGTGCTTTCATTCCAGGTAGACTAATTATCGATGATGTGATTGTGGGCTTTGAAGGCATGCATTGGATTATCTAGAAAGACAAACCATAATTAAATATTCAAAATCATATCAACAAGGAAAAATTAATCTTGGGAAATAAATATAATATGGTAATTATATTTTCCTTCAATGTTTTGTAGGTAAATCAGCTAAAATGGATATAGCGAAGCAGATCATTTTAGATGCAAAAACATATTATCCTTCTGCCTGTAATGCAAGGGTGTGTTCTATTCTTCATTCTTACACAATTGTTGAAAATTTAAATAGACCCCTTACCACAGTGCTCCCTATATTTTGAAGGAAACACTGCTTGTTCATAAGGAGTTGGTAGAGACTCAGCTTCTAAATGAACTTACTATGGGACTTCAAATCAAAGGTTGGGCTTTTCCCAAATCCCAGCTCACTCCCCAAAATCCTTTTTGTATGACTAAATTAATTGGAGTTTCTTCCTTTCGAAAAAAAAATTTAATTGGAGTTTCTTGGTTTGAGAAAATGATGACAAAAATTTCATTTAATCTGTATGCACATGTTCCGAATTCCAGTATCATGATCAGCACCCGACTATTTTGTAATTGTGCATCTTTTTAAGCTGGGGTGATTGGAAATTAATAATAATGATAAAACTTGAATCATTCTCTTACTGTAAGCTTATAAGAAGTATCTTAATTTGGTATGTAAGGATCATACACACATTGGACATCGAATTAAATAAATATTTTGGGAGTATACTAAAATTCGCACCGGAAGCCATGTACCCTTCAAACGATCCTTGATTTGGCTATGATGCTGCAATGATGTGCATACATCTCAGGTGTCGCAATATTTGGTGGACCTCCATCAAGCTCTATACTGAGTATTCCGAGCACCTTACCCAGAAACTCTTGTGACAATTAAACTTGAACACTCTTGTTCGGATAATAGGATTGCTAGAGGAAATGGCCAAGTGGTGAATGGTGATGAAGGCATTGTGTACACCTACAAAGACTTGAGCATGAAATCTTGAGGCCAAGCAAGCTATAAGATTAAGAAGTGGTCTCCGATCCTCGTTTCGTTAATTATCCCCTGAAATCACTTGGTGTGGATGGGATGGAAGTGGGGCACTTTGATCTTTTGACAAGAAGAATATAATGGTCACAGTGTATTATAACTGAGATTTTGACGGATCAAATTTTGCAAGAATGAGAACTTGCAGGATAAGTAATGTATTAGAAATAAGATGGTTTGAGGATATTCATTTCAAAATAATATTTGAATTCTTGAGATTTTTGAGTTTGCAAGAATGAGAACTTGCAGGATCAGTAATGTATTAGAAATCAGATGGTTTGAGGATATTAATTTCAAAATAATATTTGAATTCTTGAGATTTTTGAGTTCATTCAACCTTTTAGATGACATGACTGATATTCTGAATGTGACTTATTGCTTGTCTTTAAATATCTTTTATTTGTAAAATCTTTTAATAATTTTTACATCATATGAAATTAAAGATGAAGTGGAAAAGCTGAATTAAGATGAAAAGCCAATAATATATACCACATCTGACATAAAGGTTATAAGTTTGAAGACATCAAAGTTCCAAGTTTGAGACGAGGGATTTGGTTCAAAATACAATTATATCGAACACTTCTCAATCTTAAAAAAAATTACAGATGAAAAACGAGACAGTTTAAGAAACTAAGTTTGGTCGATTTTTCATCTCCATATACTGATGAAAAACGAGACAATTTAAGAAACTAAGTTTGGTCTAACATTTAAAAAAAAAATAAAAATCAACCCTCTCCGATATGATTCAACACACTTGGAAGGTTATTTTCTTTTTAAAAAAATTGACCAAATTTACTCTCCCAAATTTGTCATGAAAGACTCTAGCACGGTCGATTTAACTTTTCTTCAGTGCTCTCTGGTTCTGAAAAAAGAAACCTAAGGAAAATTCTTTTTTGAGTTAACCATGTTCTGCAATGATCAATTTTTGGCTGCGTTTTATTAACTTTTATATAAAAATAATATTTATTTTAATAATATTTTATGTTTTGATCCAATTGTAGTATTTATTTTGTCTGTATACACATGCAAGCTGCATAGAAAAAGCTCTTGAATATACAATAAGTGCCATGAGCTTTGTCTCGCAACGTAAGATCATGAAACTCATTAGGNTACAGAACAACCCTCCATCAGACTGTCCAAGTGGTTATCACTTATCGAGTGGAAATGTCTAAGGTTATGGTTGTACACCATTAGTCTTTTGACCCGAGACAACGTATAGGCTCAACGTACTAATATGCACTTTGGTCTATTTACCGACTCCATTGAGGGTTAACAGATGGCGAGGTTGGTTGCAGTTTCGAATTACGTAGGAGCCAATGCATTGTAGTTGGGGATTAACCGTTCGCTTATGAGTGAAGATATTATATGTGATCTGATGAGTTAATAGTATAAGGATTCTATAGCCAGTGCAAGACATGTTGTCACGCCCCGAGACCAGGATTAGTCGACACCGGCGTTGTTTTACAACCACAAAATTGAAAACAACAAGCCTCGTAGTACAGTATAAAAAAAAAACCAGTCTATTTCATCATTAACTCAAAATAATCTTGTCCTACAGCGATAAATTGCAAAACGAAATAAATTGTGCGGAAGCATTGTACAACTTGAATCAAAATTTAGGAAGAACTTAAGCGAGAAATCTTCATATCTCGAAACTTCATCACCAACCCCGAAGCATGTCTTATTCATCGTCGTCTACTTGATCTTCGTTCTTATCTGGAGAGAGATGTAAGGGGTGAGTGTTTTGGGAAACACTCAGCAAGTGGGGGCCGATCGATTACAACAAGTACATATAAATATAATTTAAAACCCATATTGCAAACTGATTTTCAAAACGTAGTATATCATATCAGGTCAGAATCAGAATCGAAATGTGAAACAGAGATTATCAGACATTCAGAACAGAACGAA
>NC_133307.1:18865382-18894750 GCF_012295235.1 Primulina huaijiensis
GTATGTCATGAAATACTTATACAAAGTTTAAATTACAAAGAAATACATAGCAAAAGCCCACTTACTGATTTCGTTTGGATTAAAACGCTAGGAGGATGTGCCAAAAGAACTTCGTTCGAACAAGGTTGCGGAGAGCTTCGTCTTGTTCCGGTAGAGCTTCGTCTAGACTGCTGCAAATGCTAAATTTTGAATTCTTCAAGTTATGGGGAGGGAGTTTGCTTCTTATATAGGCTTGAATAACCAACTATAAAGGTAAGCCCGTATCACTCCAAGAATGTCGCTGATTGCTTAATCAAAGTGATGATTGCACTTTTCTCTCCCGAATGAACGTGGCCTCTTCTTGATTCAAGATACACATCCGAGATTCATGAGTGATTTTGGTTTTCTTTAAGTGCAAATGGAGAGTGATTTTGGCTGCATGAATCTCTTCCAAGATTGGTGCACTTCCATATTGCACATGGTGATAAATGGTCAATAATGAAGGGACAATGATTATTCAAATTTTCAAGATTATGATTGTATGTAACAAAAAAATATTGTGCCAAAATTAGCTGAAATTTCCTATGACATATATAGATTTTTTTTTTCGTTGCAAGATTTCGGGTCTTCACACATGTGCTTTAGGAAAATGTGTTTTCCTAGTTGCACGTGCGATATCACTATTATTACTCAAAGATACATCACATCGTTATCGAATTCATTATATTCGATCGGGAAATATGAATTGAAGGGACTGTATTGTACGCTAACCATAACTTAAGGTTCTTGCAGGTACTATCAGTGATACTTATGAGATCATGAGACGATTCTACTAGACGTCTTACCATGATTCAATGAGTGCGATAAGACTTGAGTTCTGACATTTTTGATCAAATAGTTGATGAAAAGAATGGAGCAAATTAGGGTAAGCATGGATAAGAATAAATGTTATTCTAAATCACAATGTAGCTGTGACCCACGACTAGCTGTATCCCTGAACCATTGAGAGTCACATAAGTATTGGATTTTATGTTCCTGTTGAGATAGTCAGACGATTGTAGTTTGATTAAGGTCAAACAGATTGGTTATAAAGGAGTTTATAAGTGGATTCCATGTAATGAAAATTGTGGCAGATAGCTTAATTGCAAATTAAGTGAAGAGAGTGTGACTGCTTGTTTTAGCGAATGGGTTCACAAAGCTGACAGCTGCAAAAAATGGGAATCAATGGAAATTGTACTTCGAAATTTTCAATTTTCATTATATGAACAAGATTTATGCCCTAGATACATGGAAGCAGTCTGATCGTCTATCAGAGTTATAATGAGGTCATAATTATTTATTTAGTAAATTTAGAATCTACTAATTAAATAATAATGTTAGTAGTGGTGATTATTATACGTACATGGTTCTCATGTAAAATTCTAGAGATGTCTAGAATTGAATAATTAATTAAGAAATTAAATAATAGTTATTTAATTTTACATAATGCGATATCAATAATTGACTTTGCATGGCATATACTACATGAGAATTTTAATTAATGAACAAAAAAGAATCCTAATGAGATTAGGATTATGAATCCTGGTCGAATTGAGTTAGTGTATTTTTATTAATATGTTATCAAAGGTTGATAATATGCAACATAATAATACAAGAAAAATATAAAAAAATTATTTCCCCCTACACAATTTTTTTGGCCAAAATGAATTTTTGAAGGAAAAATTTGGCCACCCTCTTCCATCGCACCGCCGCTCCGACGCCACCGCAACACCGTCGGATTTTTGAAATTCCGGCAATCCAATCTAGACGCTAAATCGTTTAGATCTCACGTGTGATCTAAACAAAAAACGTACTTTCCAATAGTGAACTTAATAAGACGATCAAAATAGGGATATCCGTTCGTATGGATTTAAAAGAATGACTATCTCCACTTAAAACATGGAATAGTTTTATGTCCATTGTTGAGAACACAAGGTAATTATTCCAAACACCTTATTAATGTTTTTATTTATACGACGTCCAATGAACATTTTGAACGTCATGACAAAAATATTTAAACTTCCGCTGCAGTATGGATGCGAGAAAATGATATTCCAACACTATTTACCTCTCTATGTCGTTTTTATCTATAAATCATATTTAACAACGTGTTGGTAGAAGCTTAATTTGTCCAACCATGTTCAAAAATAAAGAAATGATTCAAAAAAGCTTGGCCAACAGTTCATTGTGCTGGGATGAGAACAAGGGACGACAAAAATGCTCAGCTAACATGGACTCAATTACTGGATCGTGAAAAAAGAAAATTTTAGTACGAAAAAGATTGGCTAACAGTTCAGTGTGCTGGGATAAGAACATTCGTAGTACCTGAAAATCATTTACGTGTTGCAAGCCCGAAAATGAATTCGAAAACAGTGCTCCAAATTTGCAAAACAAAGCTATATTGCAAACAAATTTACTTAAGATGACCTTTCACATTACCGTTGCAAGCAGAGTTTTCACAATTTGGGAACCAACCAGTTCAGTGCATCAACGTTTTTAATTCTAAGTTTTCCTAAATCATACTTAAAATACTTGCTCATCAAAAAATTCCTCGTAAACAGGTAAATTTTCTGCGTCTTAATCTTTAATGAACTTCTCTAGGTTCTTCAACCATGTTATATACTCTTTGCTGTCCTTGTCCACCATGTAACCATGCAAGAAATTGGTTGTGCTGGCCTTAATTCCCCTGATCTCCAAATACTTGTGGAAAGCCTTCTGCAAATTCTCGTCCAAATCCCTGAAAAAATACGGGAAACATATTAGCATCTCACCGGAAGTCACAACTCACAAACTACCAATCATAAAGGAGGAATAGACCCAGTTGGACAAGCGGTACACAAGTAGGGGCGGTCCATAGCAAACATTCACTTGACTTTTTATCTCAGTATAATCATTGATATTGTGACCCTTCCACCAGATGAACCTAATCTGAGCTAAGAAAAAGCATCACGTAGAGAAGAACATGAAACTTACGAGAATTCAGGTCCTTCATATGGTATTTGATCCACAGCAGCATCGGGATCTTTGACAGACAAGCAGTCGATCACAATCTCATCAGGATAAGCAGTACAATCAAACTCGAGTGTTCGTCCTCTACTCTTGGTAACTTGAACGACTAATGGTATACTAGGTTGGCTTGCACTTTCCTCCCCTTCATCATTATTATCATCAGTATCATCCCCCGCGCCATTAATAATGTCAGGCATGTGAACTTCAATAGATATGGTTTCACCTTGATATTCTCTGGTTAGCGTTATAGTCTGCTGTCCATGATGGTCTTGAATTTTGAAAGGGAAACCCTGTGGAACCTCCTCAACCTGCAAAATAATAGGAAATGAGAGAACCATGATGGTTCAAATTGTCAAATATTACAAACACAATACAAGACAATGATCCTTGTTGTTTATAATTAACTGGATAGAAAAATTTAAATAACAAGAAAAAATTACACGTAGAGATACTAAAACAGTCATCCACGATAAAAATCTGATGTCGTACAATCACAAGATAAACTAAAACCACAGTTAAAGTAAAAGCCAACGAAAGTGTTGTATCTTGGAGAGAACCTTTACACAACATGTTCAGCTCATTCTTACTACAAGAGTAGAAACTTGCCTTTATTGATGAAACAAATCAGGTGCGGCTCCATGAAAGATTGAGTCACACCAAACTATAGTGCGAATATTTGAAGTTAACTACTGTCGTACAATCAAACATCCCCAACTTATTAAACCTTGTTACTACATTTTCAATCAAGTGGGCTAGTGGGTCTTGATAATTGTACAAAGTTTTACTTCAACAAATCCTCAAACAGAAATGGATCTAAGAATTTATTGGAGCTAGCCAAAAATAAGATCAAAAGATGAAAGCCCCTTCTCCAAGAAAGGAACCACATTGTGACAAATCAAAGAAACTAAACATAAATATGATCCCTGTCAATTCCACCATCACTGAGTTACCAAGCATACACGATTTCAATTTTCTATAATTATTTAAAAAAAGACCTGATCCTCCTTCCGAGACTCCACGGCGCACTGAATCTCTGACTTGATTACTTGTAGAAGTGATTCGTCAGAGCTGGGCCGGGTGGAGTAGTGGTGAAGATATGACGGAAATGACCGCTGCAGGAGATTCCGCGACATTCCCGAGGAACGGTCATTGAAGGCGGCGAACAGGGCCGAGGTGTGGTGGTGATTGTGGCTGAGATGCTTGTGATTGAAGATCAACGGTGCAAATCTTGAAGCAGATCGTTTAAGCATGTGGCTTAGAGCCATTTCTGTTATGCGTTTTGGAGAGTAAATGAGGAAAGTTTTAGGGTCTAAGGAGGGTTTCTATGTCCACTTTTATGTGGACTTATGTGCCACTAATTATTATTCGAGTAGATGATCAAATTTATTTTTGAATTAATTATATCCATAAAAATATTTTCACGAATACTGAATTTAATTTATTTTTTTAAAAATCAGAATAACTGAATATATAGTAAGATGTATTACAAAAGAAAGTTGCTTTCTGACATTTGGTATGATTTTCTTCACCATCACAAATTTTCACTAGTTGCGGGGTCGACTAAATATTGATTCTCCAAACTAAGCGATTTTCCCACATCTCATCTCTAAAACAAATATCTAAGATATCATCATTAATCACTTTTATCAAAGTTTTCAATGACATACTTCTCATTCTACTCCTTCCATTAACATGTTAATCTAAGATTTGTCAAATTGGGGTCGTGTTTGGTCTCTTCTTCACATGATCAAACAATGTTAGGCTTGTTGCCCTAAACTTATCCTCCATCTATGAGGATATAAAGCATAGCTGGTCGAACAATAGTCTTATAATATTTTCTTTCAATCTCACAGGCATTATTCTATCACATAAAACTCCTGATGTCATCTTCCATTTCATCCATCCTACTTTAATTATATGGTTTATATCCTATATAATGTCCTCAGTCTTTTGGATAATAAATCCTAAATAGTGAAAAGTTTCATCAATCTCAATTGCACTACTCATTTGTCTATATTCAAGACCAAAGTTACAAGCTAAATATTTCGTTTTTGAGCGACTAATTCTAAAACATTTACTCTCAAGAGCTCCACAACATCTATCTAATTTTTTTTATTTGCAACTTATTTCGTTTCTTCTATCAGGACAATGTCATCTACAAACAACATACACAAGGTAACTCATCCTAATTATGTTCAGTTAGCTCATTCATAACCAAATAAAAAGAGACAATGGCATAAGGTCGATCCTTGATGAAGTCCTACTGCCACAAGAAATTCACATGACATCCTCCAACAAATATAACACTTGTTACCACACCTTCATAGACATCCTTAATGATCTCGTTGTAGCATTAATGCACATGTTTTTTTCTAAGTAACAACCAAATTAATTCTTTAGGTACTATATCATAGGCTTTCTCTAAGTCAATAAATATCATATACAAACTTTTATGTTGTTTTCTATATTTATTTATCATTTTTTCTAATAAAAAAATAGCTTACATTGTAGATCTACTCGGAATAAAACCAAATTGGTTATATGATACAGTAGTGATACTCATAAGTCTTCGCTCTATCACTCTCTCCCATAACTTCAGTGTATGGCTCATAAGATTAATCCCTCTATAGTTTGAGCAGTCCTATATATTTTCTTTATTCTTATAAATTGGTACTACAATATTATGTCTCCGAGATTTTGGCATATAGATTTCTATTAAAAAGCTTAGTCAATCATAGGATCTCAACTTCTCTCAGACACTTTCATACCTCAATTGGTATCTGACATGATGCATAGAAAAAAATGAAGAAATTGTTTTTTATTTTAAAATGAAAATTAGCAATTTTTGAAATTGAAATGGTACGAGAGAATATAATAGGAAAAAAGAACTTGAAATATGGAGTTTGATGATTAAAGGGTGTGTTTGGAATTATTAAAAAAATTTCACCATGATGCCAAAAATTACTTTAGAGGTTTAACTTTAATTAACAATACTCAAATCCAACGCACACGCATTTCGTGAGCATATATATGTATAATATTATTTTTTATTTTATTTTAATCATATATAATTTATTTAATTTGAATGAATAAAAAAATATGTAAATATAAAAATATTTATAATTATGTTAAGTATTAACGCGAACTGTCGAACAAAATAATTTTAGCTCGAGTTCAATAAATTCAAATACGAATCAAATATTTATTTTTGTCAGTTTCATAATTTTTTATTTTGATTTTTTTAATTAATTTTAGTATTAAATTTTTCATATCTTTTTAATATATTTGAATTGTTTTATTTTTTATTAATTAATTATAATTTTACTATTTATAATAGACATCAAATGGAAATAATGAACAAGGTCGTGACCAAAAAAATACATAACATAATTTATTGCAAACCCTTATATCGACTTAAGTTAACTTGATAAATATGCGATATTTTTTAACATAGAAAAATAGATAATACTAAATAACATTTCACCAACAAATTTTTTTTTAAAAAAAAGCGCACACAATAATTAAAATTATAAACACATTCATTAAAATCAAGACAACACACCAAACATGATCCAACTTCCAAGTCGACCTAAATGATTGCCTTAATTAAATAAGGCTTTTGCTTGATCCAACTATAACCAGTTATGAATTGTATCTTAGTTACATTTTGGATAAGAAAATATAGGTCAACGGTTTGGATGAAATAATATCTGATGTGACGGTAGAAATTGAAATTAGTTAGATTGATTTGTTTGAGGATACAAAATTTGATCTAACGGTGTATATTGAAAGAACTGTATTTTGACTATACGATGCATCTTTGACATATTGCAGAGCTATTTTATTAGTGGGTGATAACCCATGCCAGAGTAGGGTCTCATGAATCTTTATCTGTGAGACGGGTCAACCCTACAGATATTCACAATAAAAATTAATACTCTTAGCATAAAAAGTAATATTTTTTCATAGATGACCCAAATAATAGATCTGTCTCACAAAATACGACCCTTGAGACCGTCTAACACAAGTTTTTGCCCCATGCCAGATGAGTTATCTTTGCTGGCAACTAGACAACCTGTGATAGCTGCAAGTAGACAAGAATTGGCAGATGAGTTGTCTATGATTGCGACTAGACAACCCGTGACAATTGCTACTAGACAACCCATGAGTTCGCTTTTATTCTAAATACACAACCCGTGGCAAATATGTGTATTTTATTGAAAATAAACAACTAGAGAACCCTTGAGTTGGCTTTTAATGCAAATACACAACTAGTGACAAATATTTGTCTATTTTATTGAAACTACACAACTAGACAACTCTTGGACCGGCTTTTATTGCAAATACTCAACCCATGACAGATAATAAAGAATCAAATATTATAAAATTTAAAATATATATAACATAGCTAAACAATAATTCTCATCACTTATTTAAGACCCATGACTTGGTCATCATTTACTCATCCTGCTCAAAATGAATTTTCATGAAGGAGGACCTTCAAGTCTTTCTTTCTACTCGTCCTCGTCATCATCTGGCAATGAAGAGCAGTCTAGTACCAAGAAAAAAGAAAGAAAGAAAGATGAGTTTAAGCTCATTGACCAACAACAAACGGTTTTAAGCCAACAAATAAATAGTCCTACCGTTGTCTCCAATTACTTCCAAGAACGTGATAATTTGCACCGTGGAGGATTGATTCCTAGCCATGTTGTGATTAATCGAGATATATTGGCCGCCGAACAAAGCTTGTACAATGACTATTTTTCGGAGTCTCCAATGTACAATGAGTTAATGTTCAAGAGATATTTTTGAATGTCTCATCGGGTATACTTGCGAATTTTGGAATCCATTCAAAAGCATGACAATTACTTCGTACAAAAATTATATGCATTAGGGAGGCACGGGTTGTCCCCATACCAGTAGATAATTGTTGCAATGCATATTTTAGAATATAGTGTGGCGGCAGATTCAACGGATGAGTATATTAAAATCGAGGAGTCTACTGCGACTGAAAGTTTAAAAAGATGAGGAGCGACAAGAACAAGAGGCATCCCAACAAACACATCATCATCCAAGTCAAGAAATATGAGCAATCCGACTCCACATAAAACTAGAGTGGTGCCTTGCTACACATCTAATATTTTCCCCAAACATTTCGAAAATATGACGCTTCCTTTCGGAGATTTTCAAGACAAATGCAAATATTGTTCGAAAACTTAAAAATTTCAACAAAGAGGTAGTTACAGAACTTTAACGTGGCACGTCGAGAAAAAAAATCTGCTGAAAATTGGTATTGATCATTATAGAACTAAATTGCCGGCATTCTCATCTTAAACGGGTAACAATTCCAACTATTTAAATATTCAAAATCTAAATTCAGAGGATAAATAACTAGATATTTTGCAATTGAACAACTTTCTTTTAGTTTCTGCGATAAATTATATTTTGAAAATTGGCTTTCAACAAGTGAAAATCCTTCTATTAAATGTATCCCACGAAATAAATTAAAACACACAAGTATGAGATTATTGTGCGTTTAAATAAAGCACACGATGATCTCTGAAAAGATATGATAAGGCTTTTGAGAGTGTGTTTTTGATATTTTCAGTAGAGCTTCTGAAGAGCAAGAATTGATCGTTAAAAATGTCTCTTATTTTTTTGATTTATGAGTTGACCTTATATAGATGATCTTCAAACGTCTGGATATGAAAGGCTATAAATTAGTCACATTAAGAACATAAATGCACTTGTACGTCTTGCATGTGTCATAAACAACCAATGCTAGGGGAAAATACATGGGCCCGTGCTCTAAATTAATATTTAATTACCAAACAACAAGGATTAATAGGTGTAAACAGCGAAAAAGAGTTTAAAACGTTCATTTGGGCCTACAGAAATTTCGGCATGACCTCCCCGTAAGTAGGACATTCCAAAAATTTCAAAACACAACATCATCAATATATGCTCGAAAATAACGTCAAGTTCACAATCAACCAAACAAATATCCTATAGCCGCACTGGCCAGGGCTAGACACAACATACCACAATTTAAAATCCAAAACAACATAAAAACATCACCATACTGCTACACATGTCATCTCCCTTGCAAATGTATCAAACCAGTATAATATATAGATATCTGGGAACTCAGACACAAACCAACTGACTACTGGGTACCACTCGCTGACGCTCCACCAGACGCGTCAAATCCCCTGGAATGACCTGCTATGGCATCAAAAACAACCACAACATAAAAAGAAAACAGGGGTCGGACCCCAGTACGACAAACCAGTAAAATTACGACGTATATAAAATACATGTAATAATACCAAGTAAATGCAATGATATGCGATGCATGGATGGTAACAATGGAATAACGGATACCAAATGGAGTACAAATGAATAGCATCATAAACAGTAACAGTGGCCACCCTTGCCAAGAATGCAGCTTCAAATCGCCGCTTGCCCATGCACGTAGCATCGGGAATGCGAGTAGCTAAAACCCTCGTCCCTAGCTGTCATCTGGGAATGTGGGTAATCCTAACCCACTCGTCCCTCTGATGACTCAATATATATCAATAGAATCAACATAAATCGTCGTCAAAGGAGTCAAGGCTCAATATGTTATGCCAATACAATTAATGAATGAATGCATCAGAATAAACATTCAAGGCACATAACAGCAAACAACATCCACTGAATATTCTTACACGCCAATATAAGCGTCATAATGATATAGGTTTGAGCGTACCTCAACTACAACTTACAATACCACAGTAATTTCTTAAGGACTTCCCGATGAACTCGTCCAACGATATAACCTACAATATAAATTCGCTATCTAAATCAATATAATGCATTCCAACTGACTAAAACAATTTAATTCGAAGCGGTTAAAATTCGAAATCTGGGCAGCCAACAAAACCAGTTTAGAATCTGAAATTTCAAGCTTAATACCTCAGGAATCAAAGCTAAAATGCACAACGTTGATCTCACGGAGGTGGCTCGTCGGAAAAGTTGCCGGAACCATTGTTCACAGTCAGAAACAAGCTGGAAAAATAGGGAAAATCTTAGTACTTCACTTATACAAACTAGTCTACCAATAACAACCAATAATCGAAGCCAAAACCTTACCTAAAATCGGATCAAAGTTACACGCATAGGAGCTGTAAAACAAGCCAATAGAGTTCAATAACTTCCGATTCATTGCAGGAAAAAGTCTAATAGTATGGAGGAAGAAGATTGTTAAGTTGCTGCACTATCATTCGGGCAGTTGGCGGTGCTACGGGACTGAAGCAGAAAGAGGAGAAAAGGCGTCAGTTGCAAGGCAGGGGATGAAGAAAATTTCTAGATTGAGCGATCTGTTGTCTATATATCAAATGGGTTGGGTTTAAATAATTAAATGGAAATGGGTTGGGCCCAACTTGGGTATTGGGCTCTCTCCCACTAATAAAAGATTTCGTCATCGAAATCTAACATATACAACACTGATATCCGCAACATTACGACTGATAACACATAGGAAATTCAGAATACATCGCGTAATTCATTACATTTTCAAACAAATGAGGCAATTCTTGTCGCATCTTTGCCTCTAATTCCCATGTAGATTCTTCCCTTCCATGTCTACTCCATTGTATCAAAACTAGTGGAATCGTTTTGCTCCTGAGTTGTTTTTCTTTGCGGTCCAAAATTTGCACTGGATGTTCAACATAGCTAAGAGAACTGTCCAACTCCACATCCTCGACATTCAAGATATGAGCTGGATATGCCTCATACTTCCGCAACATAGATATAACGCGGAGCTAACTTCTCTTTATGTCCAAATCTCATAGTACCCCGGAATGGTGATACTTTCAAGAAAACATAATCGCCCACTTGGAACTTTAAAGGTCTACACCTTTTATTAGCATAACTGGCTTGACGATCCTGGGCTGCTTTCATCTTTTTCCTGATCAATTCAACTTTGTCTTTCATTTCTTGAATAAATTCTGATTTTGACATCTGTCTTTCTCCTACATCTTCCCAACATATCGACGATCTGCACTTTCTTCCTTACAAAGCTTCAAATGCTGTCATACCGATTGTTGCTTGAAAACTATTATTATAAGAGAATTCAACCAAAGACAATGATTCTTGCCAACCACATTTGAAATCCATCACTACTGCCCGTAACCCGTCTTCAAGCGTTCGAATGGTTCTTTATGACTGACTATCTTTCTGTGGGTGATAGGCGGTGCTCATAGCCAACTTTGAACCCAAAGCTGATTGCAAACTTCCCCAAAACTTCAAAGCAAACCTTAGATCATGACCGGATACTATGGTTACTGGCACACTTACTATATGATCAATGTACAGTTTCGCCATTTTTATATAAGTACAAGTCCGATTGATTACAGAAACTTTTTCATCTCAAGATTGAATAAACACTTCAAGATTTTCAAATCTATTTCAACGGGGTGAATCAGTTTAGTGATAAAATGAATTCAAAAATCTTGTTGTCAATGTCAATCAGTTAACAAATGTAGTCTGGAAATAAACTAACTGACAGATTGAATACTCAAAGTCACTCAGAATAATTGTGCAAAAGTTATTTGTCTCAGCTGATCTCCACCTATTTAGAGGCTTTGCTTCCAACGGTAATATTGAATGCGTTTAAATGACTTGTATCCATTTGTTTGTCCTTTCTGAACGTGTCAACATTTTTCTGACAATAGTACACGTGGCATTTTGATATGCGGCGCTCCCACTACAAGTTACAGTCTGCTTTTGTACAAATTGTCGGTTGTTGGCTACGCTTAGTTGACTATATAGCCGATCAGTTGAGCTGACTGTATAACTGATAAGTCTTAACTAATAGTTCAGTTAACTATACAAATTCAGTTAGATTCGATCAGTTCGATTGCCTTTGATTATTTAGCACATTAATTATCAGTTCGAGCAATTTCAGTTCGAATACGTTTAGTTGAACCAATCAGTTCTGCAATCTTCAATCGCTTAATTTGTCAAACTCCGAAATTCTGATTCCAACAATTTCTCCATTTTTGGTATTTGACAGAACATAGAATTCGAGAACTGATAAACTTTATTGTAGATAAAATAATCTTTCAATGTAGATAATCTTTCACTGTACAGATTCGTACAAAGAATGAAAGAATTGTCTTCTAACTGATCTTTGCTAAAATACTCTTCTACTTCACAAATTCGTACAAATCAAAGAATGAAAGATTGTCTTCTAACTGATCTTGACTGCTCTTTATTGCTTTTCTCTTTTGTTAGCAGGTTCTTGATCAGTTGGTTAACTTGGTCTTTTCTTTGATTGCTACTGTTGTTTTTCTTCTCCCTTTTTGTCAACATCAGCAATAGCGGAGAGAAAGCGGACTTCCGAGCTGACTTGAGATATAGATAGCATTCAAACAAGCGTGAAATCATCGTATTTTTGAAAATAAACGTTTTACCGTAAAAGATATCAAACACCTATATTTTTCATACATAAACAATTAAATCATGCATATTATGATTTGTATGATGTTTAAAAGGGTTTAGAAAAGGTGTCTTTGCATTTATAACGCTCGATACTCGATCGTTGGCGAGGGTGCGACGTTGGACGACCGGACGACGAAGAACACAAGCTTTTCTTCTTCCCCAAATTCTCGAAATTATTTTGTGTGTGTGAGTGTGTTTTTCGGCTGATGGAGGAGTGAATTATGAGGTTAGAAGGCCTAAGAGTCTTTATTTATAATTTAATCAACATGTTAATGGGCTTGAGTTTCGGGCTTGCAAGTTTAAGGGTAATTGAGTCTTCTTTAAATAATTAAATTGAGCTCAATAACACTTATTTAATTAAAACATAAAATTTTATAAAATTAGTTTCTCAAAAATAATATTTTTTGATCTTTTAAAACTCCTTGTTTGCCAAAAACCGGCTTCCCGGGGAAAATCGAGTTCGACTCGTAAAATAATTCGAACTCCAACATTTTTAGAAAAATTAAATCATTTTTAATCATATTAAGAAGCTTTGAAATTAATTAATTAAAAATTAATATTCTTGTCTTGGTCATCCTCAGTCTCCTTTCCATTGCCTATTATCGAATATTCGAGTAAATCATTCAATTTCATGAAATCATTTCATATAATCATTCAATCATATCTTTAAATATATAGTAAATATCATGCTAGCATTTAAAATCAATTAAATAAAACAATTAAGCAATTGAATTAATTTTGCATGTACGTGGTTTAAGTATGTTTGGTTTTTCGAACGTTACAAATCTCCCCCCATTAAATAGAATTTCGTCCTCAAAATTTTTCCTTGACTAGATGATTGCAAAGTTTAGATTCTCTTATCCACCTCAAACTTAACCTCTAACTTAAATCTTACTCTTCAATTCGGTGCTCAAAATCTTGAAAGTTGCATTTGTAACCCAAAATTTCCCAAATTCGACTCCTAAATCTAGCTCAAGTAGTGCATGCACCCTATTCTCTTCAAAGTTTTTTCATCAACCCTAATCAATTCCATAACCAATTTTAACATTTTTTATGCAGCATACAACTAACATTTATATAATGCATCATGTAAGCATTTAAAAGAATTTTAGCATATAAAATATAAAGCAGTAAAAACTGACATATTTGAGGCGTGACTTCTTGGGCTTCTCGGAGTGACAATACACAACCCTTTAAGGAAACATTAGCTCTGATACCAACTGAACGACCTCGACTTTTTTTTAAAAAAAAAAACTAATAAACTCGAAAATACTAATTAAAAATAAACTTAACATTTTTATAAATAATAATAATTTAGCATTTAAATCTCAAGTGCGTAAAATAAATCTCTAAATCGTCAACTAACCAAAAATCCTACGTCGACCTTTAAAAGATCAACAAACATAAAATTAAAGCATAAAAATATCTATAATAAAATCATTAACATAAATCTTTTTAAATCTTTTATCTATCAAGCTAGTGCGGAAACATAAAGGTCCCTTGGCAGTGTACTGCAGCACTTGATCCACTCAATCGTCAGCACCTCCCATATATCATCAAATCCTGCATCATACAAACCTAGTTAGTCTAATGACTCAACACGTTCCAAACATTAGTAACAAATAATACATATGCAATCAAAAGCAAGTAAAAATCAAACTTTTATTTTAAAATAGTTTTTGAGAATAAATAAACCATTTAAAAATCATTTAAGCATAAATAAATCATTTAAGAATAAATCATATATCATAAATAATTTTAATCGTAAAGCTTTTAATCATTTATCATTTTGGGTGAAGTTTGATCTTTAAAAGTGACTAGCTTTTATCCTTCGGTCGACTGCAATCTTAGCTCCACATGGTCCATGGGGGTGGGCACTAGGCTCCACCATGGAAATACGATCGCCGGGGTCCCTCTGGGGCCTTTTCCCATAGACGGGGTCCCTCATGGGCCTTGGCCAGTAAACGGGCTCTCTCTGGGGCCTTGGCCCTCACGTCATCTCCACAAAATCAAATATCATTTGTCACAGTCAAATCACATCTCTCAAAATATTTTTTCTTTTCTTTTAAAATCATAAATCATCATAACTTCCAAAAAATAGCATTTTAAACAAAGAAAATTGCACAGCTTTTATCATAAATTATAAAATATCCATAAATCATAAAATATCATTTTTACATCAAAATCATCATTTTAAATCATATAATATTATTTGACAATAATTATAATCCTTCTGGACGCTGCCAAGCTTTTACGTATTTTCCAAGTGTAAAATGACCGTTTTGCCCTAGACGTAAAAATTCTCGATTTTATCTTTTTCATACTTTTAATGACATGAGTTTATTACAAATAATTATTTAAGCTTAAATATTATTTTTCATAATTTTATTCGACTTAATTCGAGGCTTTTTAATTATTTCTTTAATTAATTATTCGTGAGACGATTAAATCACGGATAAATTCAAAACTCATTATTTTCCTCCCAAATTTTAAACATATTCTTTTTATTACCTAATATACCCTTGTGAGCCATGAACCACACCCGTGGAACCATGGTTCCAAATTTATTCTTTTAAATTCGAAATATGACCCTTAACCGTACAACCCCAGCCATCTCCCAAATTACTCGAGCCACGCCCGAGCCACCTCAAGCCAAACCCTAGCCAACCCACCTAAGCACCCTCCTAACCAACCCTGACCCTTAAATCTTGAACCTAGCTCGCGCACGAGCCCTGCAACCAGGACCCCAGAACCTGCGCGTAAGCTCCTCCTCGCTGAAGACTCCTAGTTAGCTTAGGACTCTTCTACCTGAGCCACCACCGAACCAACCTGACCCTAACCAACCCTCAACCACGCCCAGACCAAACCAAGCCCAGCCCAAGCAACTTAACCCATGAAGCGAGCCACCAGTTCAGGAAACCAGCAGCTGCGTGTGAAGGTGCTTTTCCTGATGCGATCGAGCTAGCGGAGAGCCCATCCGTGCCACCACCCGGCCCAGCCCTTGAACAACTTCCTTAGACCCTATAGGACCCACTGTGAGCCTCCCTGCCCCATCCGCAAGCCCCCTTGGTTGCTGTCGATCAGGAGTTGCTTGGGGAGAGTCCCAACTTTCGTGGACTCCTCCCCAGCCTAGATATCAAAGTCCTAGCATGGCTAGGACTCTACCAGGCCCTCACCCATGACCCCCTCAAGCCCTAGCCAGACTTGGCCGAGCCCAATTTCCCCCATGCATAAAAACCGATCCTTGAACCATATGCAAACCACATCCAACCCCACGGTCCTCTTCTGTAATTTTCCCACGGTTTTCCAGCTTTTGTTTCTCTTTAATTTTATCATGTTTTATCCATAAATCATTCATATAGCATCCTATGTTGGCAGCGTACTCGTTGGATTCAAAAACAGTTTTAAAACAAGCGTGAAATCATCGTATTTTTGAAATAAACGTTTTACCGTAAAAGATATCAAACACCTATATTTTTCATATATAAACAAATAATTATGGATATTATGATTTGTATGATGTTTAAAAAAGTTTAGAAAATGTGCTTTTGTGTTTGTAACGCTTGAATACTCGATCGTTGTTGAGGGTGCAACGTTAGACGACCGGACGATGAAGAACACAAGCTTTTCTTCTTCCCCAAATTCTCGGAATTGTTGTGTGTGTGTGTGAGTGTGTTTTTCGGCTGATGGAGGAGTGAATTATGAGGTTAGAAGGCCTAAGAGTCCTTATTTATAATTTAATCAACATGTTAATGGGCTTGAGTTTTGGGCTTGCAAGCTTAAGGGTAATTGGGCCTTCTTTAAATAATTAAATTGGGTCCAATAAAACTTATTTAATTAAAACATAAAATTTTATAAAATTAGTTTCTCAAAAATAATATTTTTTGATCTTTTAAAACTCCTTGTTTGCCCAAAACTAGCTTCTCGAGAAAAATCGAGCTTGACTCATAAAATAATTCGAACTCCAACATTTTTAGAAAAATTAAATCATTTTTAATCATATTAGGAAGCCCTGTAATTAATTAATTAAAAATTAATATTCTTGTCTTGGTCGTCCCTGGTCTTCTTTCCACTGCCTATTATCGAATATTCGGGTAAAATCCTTCTATTAATGAAATCATGTCATATAATCATTTAATCATGCAATTATACCTTTAATCATATAGTAGTTATCATGCGAGAATTTAAAATCAATTAAATAAAACAATTAATCAATTAAAATAATTTTGCATGCATGTGATTTACGTAGGTTTGATTTTTCGGACGTTAAATGTTCCCTGTAAACACTGAATTTTGTTACTGGTACCTAATCTTTTAGGGTCAGAACTGGATTAGTCCCTTACATTTGTACTTTTCTAAAGGGTCTTGTACTTCGAGTAACTTCTACGGTGTGTGCAACTGAATATCTGACATTATTATTCACAAAATTTACTCTATTAGGTTGTCCTTCCCCGTTGTTCTTGTCTTATAATCAATATTTCTTTTGAACAGGTATGTTATTTTTGTATCGATAGTTTCTAGCGTTTGTTGAGGGGTGCCCAACTGAAACAGATCCTTTACTGGATCCAATATTCAAGTAAACTTTATCTCAGGCTGAACATAGTAGAATCCAAAATGCATGTTCATCTAATTCATAGATTTTTCAACTTGAACATTAAATCCGGTATGTTCATATATCATATTGGACTTAACAAAGTGAATGGATTTTTCTTTTCACATGTCCAGCTGTGACTGAGTACTAGTTTCAAAAGTGCCTTCATTGCTACTCAATCTGAGACCACTTCTATCTCCATACCTCTTTTGTAGCTCTTGAATTCTCTCCAATGAAATAAAATACTTATTCCATGCTTTTACCAGTAAAAATAATTTTTTTTTCAATAAGTAGCAACTGGTAATTTGCACTCGCTCTCTCATTCTCAGTTTTTAACCAAGTCACTTCAGCTTTAAGATCCTCACAATTGTCCTTTGTGAAGACTTATTTATCTGATTAGTTAAACTTTGCTTTCAGTTTTGACATCATCAAATGATTGAGAAATCTTCGAGTACTCCTCAACCATGTTTTGTAATGCTTTTTCTAAATCAACGAGTGTAAAAATTCATTTGAGTCAAAATCGAATACCTCATTAGTGGTCATGTCCTGATCAGCATCAGTCATGAGACACTGAACTTGTTTAGCATCACATTAACTGGATTGGCTCTCTAAATTAGAGGATTCAGAACTAGAGTATGCCTATTTGCTCTTTTATTTTCATAATCAACCATTTCCTTACGATCCTTGAGAGACTTTTTGTCATTTCTCTTGTCCATTCTTTTTATAATCATCTTTATTTGGATAAGGACAACCAACAATGAAAGGACCAGTATTTCCACGGATTTAACAAGGCATGTCATCGGATGGTGAATCCTTCTTATAATTCAAATTAGGATTCTGAAATGTCATGTGGTTCTTCTTCATGAACATGGAAAACTTTTTAACAAACAATGACAAAGAATCATTGCTCAGTTGTTCAGTAGTATTCTTTTGGACAATTTTAGTAGATGTGACAAAAAGAGCTTTCGTTGGATGGATATAAATAGATTATTGTTGGAACATTACATGTTCGTAATCTTGATTTTGATGATAACAAAACTTGTTATTTTGTTTATAATGATTTACATTAGTGTGCAGGAAGCTGAAACTGATCAGACTTCTAACTAATCAGTTACCGAGCCTAAACTGAAGCAAAGAACAAACTGAAGGTGCCAACTGATTGCCCAAACTGAATCAGTCCAACTGATGTATCAAAGACTAGTTCCACTGAATGATCAGTTGATAAGTGATTCGGCTGAAGACCTTCAGAAGCCCGGCTAGCTGATTAAGAGCTCAACCGACCAGTTCAACTGAATCAGTGAAATCAGTTCAGTTGACGAGCCAACTGATTTCATCGAACCATTTCAACTGACCAGTTCAAAGCATCAGTTAAGAATCAATCAATTTGCATAACACGAAAACCTTATTCAATGTAATCCAGCTGTGCGTACTGGGTAAAGCATCTGTACTATGGATGGTACAATAATGGACGTTGCAGCAAAGATTAAAGTCGAGAGATTCCTGAATGAGTGTCGGAAAAGTCGAGACATAAATTTCAAGGAACACGTTCAAGCTGCAACAGATACAATAATTGAGTCTCACTGTACGATCAAGCCTTCACGCCTATAAATAGAAGATCAGTGAAGACCAAAATAGAGAAGTGAGAAAAGAAGAGAGGGCACGCTTACTGCTTATCAGCTTACAAGAAGCAATCAGCTCTGAGTGAATACAATGTCATATAAGCTTACTTTAGAAGCTCTTTTTCCTCAGTGTGTAAGAACACCTTTTCGGTGTATACATTGTTCAGTTTTCACACACACTCACTCACCTCCACCACCTAAAATACAGTCTTGCACAAAGACATTAAACTTGTGTATGTAGTTTTTGACACACAGACGTTAAAAAAGTGTTGGCTGGAAGGTGCTAACTTCAGTCTAGTATAGGAGTTCAGATTAGGCAGTAGCGTAAGTTCTAATCTAGGTGGGTTTGTACAAAGAGTTTTATAAATCAAAGTCTTCTAGTGTATCCTACCCGAAGAGGTAGAAGGGATGACGCAGGAGCAGTTGAAGTCTCCGAACATCCATAAACATATCTTGTGTATTTTACTGTTTAACTATTGTTTTCAAACTGTTTTGATCAGTTAGAGCAATTCAGTTTTCCCCATAACTGAACTGATATATGCTAGAACCGATCCCCTGCTTTTCAGTTATCCAGATTACACAAGTTAAAAGGCTTTCAAATATAGCAGCTTTCTTCACGAAGGATTACTTCGAGTATTTACCGTTTGGTTCTTTAACCAAACTCGATTTAATTAATCAGTGTGAACATTCTTAGAACACGAGCTATTGCAACTCTTTGAGAATATTGTGTTTGAAGCACCTTCGGTGCCCCGCACATGATCCTTCAATTGGTATCAGAGCTAACTGTTCTAAGAAGAACATTTGAAGAAAACTGTGTTTTAAGTTATTTTACTTTAAAATAGTTTTAAATGCTATTTAAAAGTACTTTATATTATTTTCAAAACTATTTGAAAATGTTTATATATCGCTTATTGCAAAGGATTGAGAGGATTGCTCTGCAAATAACATTGTCGCCACTTCTCTCGACTCCGAGCTTTGGGTTTTAACCAGCCTGCAGGGTTATGAGCTTTATCTGTCAAGACGTTCAGTCATACTGTTCAGTGAACAAGATTTCAATTGCAAGCCTACCAATTTAGCTGATATAAAAACGAAGCTCAGCCATGTTGGGATGTTGGATGATTAAAGTGGAGCTTAATCATCAGCATTATGTTGTCGCTTCATTTTCGTATCGGATAATCAATGTAGTTCAGCATCAGTTGAGTCCTGTTTGAGTCAGTTCGACCATTTAGCCAGCAAAGAAATCAAGTTCAAGGCAAGTTAGCAGTTCTTCTGGCAAAGAAACTCAAGATCGGTACAGCATTTCAAGTGGTGAAGGTAACCAGTTGTTGGTATATCTAGTTCGGTCATGCTCAAACCAACTGATATATGATGTTATTTAAAATATGCTATTGTAGTAGCAATTTTCCTTACAACTGTTGATGTACTCAAATGTAAAATACAAGGAAGTTTATTTGATTAAATAAACATCATGTTTATCCAGTTGAGTTTCGATATAACTAAATTGACATCTCCAAATTTCTTGCCTACATTGCTTAAATGGTTAAAATCTGCCAATTTACTTTGAGTGCATATACATTTTTTTGTTTCCAAAAAAGATCTTTAACTCAGTTCTTGAAGGAGAGTTTTTTTTTTTTACCCTCGAACTGTAAATTACTTTTAAAAACCGCTCTTTTATTTGTTTTAACCTTTTAGTTGCTCAGAGTTTTGTGATCGTCAAAAGGGGGATATTGTTGGAACTTTCATATTTGCAATCTTGATTTTGATGATAACAAAACTTGTTATTTTGTCTCTAATGATTTACCTTAGTGTGCAGGAAGCTGAAACTGATCAAGTGTCTAACTAATCAGTTACCGAGCCTAAACTGAAGCTTTCAAAGAACAAACTGAAGGTGCCAACTGATTGCCCAAACCGAATCAGTCCAACTGATGAATCAAAGACCAGCTCCACTGATTGATCAGTTGATAAGTGATTTGGCTGAAGACCTTCAGAAGCCCGGCTAGCTGATGAAAAGCTCAACTGACCAGTTAAACTGAATCAGGGAAATCAGTTCAGCTGACGAGCCAACTGATTTCATCGAACCAGTTCAAGACCAGTTCAACTGACCAGTACAGAGCATCAGTTAGGAATCAATCAGTTTGCAGATCACGACAAGCTTATTCAATGAAAACCAGCTGTGCGTACTGGGTAAAGCATCTGTACCATGGATAGTACAATAATGGACGTTGCAGCAAAGATTAAAGTCTACAGATTCCTAAATGAGTGTCGGAAAAGTCGAGACACAAATTTCAAGGAACACGTTCAAGCTGCAACGAATACAATAATTGAGTCTCACTGTACGATCAAGCCTTCAAGCCTATAAGTAGAAAATCAGTGGAGACCAAAATAGAGAAGTGAGAAAAAGAAGAGAGGGCAAGCTTACTGCTTATCAGCTTACAAGAAGCAATCAGCCCAGAGTGAATACAAAGTCATAAAAGCTTAGTTTAGAAACTCGTTTTCCTCAATGTGTGAGAACACCTTTTTGGTGTATTCATTGTTCAGTTTTCACACACTCACTCACATCCACCACCTAAAATACAGTCTTGAACAAAGACATTAAACTTGTGTGTGTAGTTTTTGACACACAGACGTTAAAGAAGTGTTGGCTGGAAGGTGCTGCCTTCAATCTAGTCTAGGAGTTCACATTAGGCAGTAGCGTAAGTTCTAAGCTGGGTGGGTTTGTACAAAGAGTTGTATAAATCAAAGTCTTCTAGTGTATTCTACCCGAGGAGGTAGAAGGGGGAGAAGTTGAAGTCTCCGAACATCTATAAACATATCTTGTGTATTTTATTGTTTAACTATTGTTTTCAAACTGTTTTGATCAGTTAGAGCATCCTTCAGTTCAGCTTTCACCATAATTGAACTGATATATAGTAGAACTGATCCCCTGCTTTTCAGTTATTCAGATTACACAAGTTAAAATCTTTCAAATATAGCAGCTTTCTTCACGAAAGATTACTTCAAGTATTTTCCATTTTGTTTTTTTAATCAAACTCGATTTAATTCATCGGTGTTAACGTTCTTAGAATACGGGCTATTGCAGCTCTTGGAGAATATTGTGTTTGAAGCACCTTTGGTGTCCAGCACATGATCCTTCAATTACTCTCATCTTCTGGTTTCTAGTTCAAACTCATATGCTTTTAATTATGTAAACAAGCATTTAGCTCCAAATTTTTTAGATCTTTTGATTCCCTCGTGGAAATTTTCTTTACATCCCTTTCCCTTAGAATAAATCTAATAACTTTCAAGGCTACTTCCCTATTGGTGTATTCTTTTCCCAGAGTTACTGAATCTCTCATCAAAGTCATTCAGAGATTCTTTAGACTTCATTTTGATGTTCTCGAATTTTGCATGGCTACTGTGAGTTTGTTTTCTTTTTCTGATAATTTCTCTCATAGAGCTGAATCAGCTCGTCCCATATCTTTTTCACAGTGGCACACATCTTGATCATACTATGTTTTTTTTTCAAGAGTTTTGTATAGTATGTCATTTGCAACGTTATCCAAGTTTGCTTTCTTTTTGTCATCAATAGTCTATTCTGATAGTTGTTTCTCTAACATCTGTGGTGCACCGTCTATAATGGCTACTACAGTGTTGGTCTTCATAATTTTGATTGGTTCTTGAGTAATGACGTACCACATGTCGTCGTCCTGGGCTGCCAGATGATTTTGCATTTTTATTTTCAAGTCATCAGACTCTTCTTTGGAGAACATGATAGTTTTTCTGAAAAATGGCATCCTTATATATATATATATATAGGTTCAGAGGTTAAAAAAACCTTCTCTGATACCACTTGTTAGGATCGGTGGAGGTGCTTTAGAGGGGGGTTGAATAAAGCGCCTTGAAATTTTCTTATTTTCTGAATAACATGTGACCTCTACTTGTGTTAATAGCAGAAGTCTCAAAAAATTGAAACGCAATTCAGAATGAATCTACCAAACTTTGTGAACAATAACAGAAGTAATAAAAAGAAATCGTGATTTTTTCTGGAATTTTGAAGTATAAAATTCTTCTACGTCTCTTCTTCTTCTGTTTCAAGAAGTTATTCACTGAAACAATTTGATATTTACGCCTTCTATAAACACACACTTCAATAAGACTTAACACTGTCTACTGAAACTCTTAATATCTATTTCTTCACAACTTTAAACAATTTTCTGAACAAAAAGACTCTTCTTGTATGTTACAAAGACTTACTCAAAAGATAATGCAAGTATGAGATTACAATGAGTAAATATATAACACAAGATAATCTCGAAAAAGATATGATAAGATTTTTGAGAATGTGCTTCTGATATTTTTAGTAGATATTCTGAATCACAAGAATTGACTACGTAAAGTATGTGTCTCTTATTTTGCCGATTTATAAATTGAGTTTTTATAGATGATCTTCAAACGTTTGGATCTGAACAACTACAAATTGGTAGTATCAAAATCATAAATACACTTGCACGACTTGTCATATGTCATTTGAAATTTTCTAATAATTGAAGGACACAAAAAATGCTTGTGACAATGACAGTCAGATAGTGTTGTCATTAATTAGTATAATGATTATCTTCTGAATGTTCGATTTGTTGAATTTATGCTTCATTAATTAAGATAATAAATACAAAGCTCATAAATGATCGTTGAAAAAATTAATATTCTGAGGATGATCAGTAATGCATGTTCATTTAGTTTGGTAGACCTTGAAGAACTAACATATATGGGCAAGTGGTCTGCTGAACTAACCGGGTACTAAATTTCTCATAGAGTTGAATCTTAATAATCCTGAGTTAATTTCTTATGGCAGGCTTATCATCAAAATTTAAATGTTTCAATTGCTATAAATCATAAGAGAAAAGAGAGATGGATATAAAGAATTCATTAAAGAAGAGAGAGAATTCATAAGTCAGTACTTAGATACAAATTTAATTGAACTCAACCACCCTATTTATATTGAAAAATAACAAGATACAAATCTTTACGGGCATTGTCTTTCCATATTTATCTTTATCACAACTCTTTCAAATATAACTAAATAAGGATAATCATCTAAAACATGAATATATTTATAACATGCTTCCTTAGAAGATTATTTGCACAAATAATCGACCGGTCAAAATATCCATTTGGAAATATAAATGCTTAGAAACTTCATCTGAACTCAATAATGTCTTGTTAAAACCTTGTCAGTATAACACATTAGGAAAAATCCAAATGAAATAAAAAGAGTACATCAATATGTACTCATAGGAAGCGATTTGGTGCCAATTGCCGTGTTTTTGAATTGTATGTGTCGTAGGGTGGACGTCATTGCTTTGGGGTGTTTGTACGAGTTTTGTTCAATGTTAGGGTATGCTAGGATGGGTCTAGGGTGTCGGTTCATGGTCCGTAAATCGAGTCAAGAATGATAAGGATCGCAAGTATTGAATTTTTCGTGTGTTTACAATTTACGCAGGTACACGGACCCTGGCACGGGGTCCATGCCTTTGTTTTCATCTTGGTGTCAATTTTTGCGAGCCCACACGGACCCCTACACGGACCATAGCACGGGGTCCGTGTCCTTCCTTCTTTTCGGCATGTCTTTTACAGTACCTACACAGACCCAGACCCGGACCTAGGCACGGGGTCCGTGCCTTCCCTTTTTCTCACGACACACTTCACAGTACCTACACGGACCTGTGCACGGACCCAGGCACGGGGTCCGTGTACCTCACTTTTGGGAAATATTATTGATCACGTTGAGGTTTTATGTCATGGATTAGTACGAGATTAAAAGAGGTCAAGTCCCGAGCGGCCTAGAATGTCATAAGCTATTTAATCACTTTGGTGGTGAGCTCGAGTACCTACATCTAAGTTATGCAGTGTTAAGTATGTAAACTCATGTTAGTAGGTTGCAGCAGCGGCCCCAAGCGAGGTCCAACGAATCCCTCAAACTCAAGTAAGTATGTTCGACGTGCAAAAGAAAATATTTTATGTTTTTGAGGTATGCTAAATGTCTTGTGACCAAATTATGAATAGGTTTGGAAGCCGGAGAACGTGTCCGGGGACCTCTCCAACTATGAATGGGTTTGGAAGTCGGTGAACGTGGCCGAGGACCTCTCCACTCCGTTAAAGTGGATCTTCCCTTTCAGCCCAGTACTGTGGTTTAGTCTGATCAAGCACTTTTATGTATGGGTCACTTGCTTTGAATCATGCCCCTATGCAAAAATGATGAAGTTATGTATGTACAAGTATGCAAGCATGTTTATGAAAAGTTTTTACGTTGATGACACGTCTATGTATGTATGTACGTTCAAGTTTTGATGTATGTTCAGTTTCAGTATGTACGTCCTATTTTAAAGTTGCATGTGGTTTTATTATGTATTACTCGTTACTTCCAGTTTATACGTGTTGAGCCTTTAGACTCACTAGACTTGATCGATGCATGTGAGGATGATGAGGAAATGAGGGGTGGGGACCAAGGAGCAGGCTTGGACTGAGCAGCAGGCTAGACCCGAGGACCGCTTATGTCATTTTAAGATATTATGAAAGTTTCAAATACTCTGATTTTATGTTACTGATTATGAGTTTTAAACAAGTACTTATAGTAAACTTCATTTGAGATCTTTTGTGCAACATTTGGGGATGAACAATTATTTTATCGAATTTTGAAGGTTCGCCTTTTATTTCAGAAAATTTTTAATTTTTCGGCAAATTTTAGATAGTTAAAAAGTACGGTACATTACAATTGGTATCAGAGCGGTGTTCTTGTAAAGGGTTACGCCTACGGCCAGTTGCAAGAAGCTCACGAAGTCACACATCAAGTCTGTAAGTTGTAAAATTTTAAGTTCTTTCATGCATTACGCAATAAGTCATGATTTCAGCATATGCATATTTAAATTCAAATTACGTGCATCTTGTGTCATTAATATCATGTTCATGCATGTGGGTTTACGTGTTGGGTAAATTTGGAATAGTATGCCTCCTAGACGTATGGTTAACCGTGAAGCAAGATATGAGAACAGAGAGGCTCGGAATGAGGAGAGGGTCACTCCTCCTCGTCCCTTCCCGGATATGCAGGCGCAGATGCTTGCAGGTATGACGCAGTTCTTTGCGCAGTTTGCGGGGAACCAAGCTGCAGCTGACGCAGGGGCGAGGCCCCGACCGGAGGCTGTGTATGAAAGATTTTGGAGGATGAACCCGAAAGAGTTCTCGGGGACGACTGACCCAATGGTGGCTGAGGGATGGATTAAATCCATCGAAGTGATCTTTGATTTTATGGAACTGTCAGATGTAGACAGAGTGAGGTGCGCCACCTTTTTGCTGACCGGAGACGCTAGGCTGTGGTGGGAAAGTGCGTCTGTGTCGGTTAATTTGCAGACGTTGTCTTGGAATGGGTTCAAAGAGGTGTTCTACTTTAAGTACTTCACTGAAGAAGTACGATCCAGGCTAACCAGGGAGTTCATGGCGCTGCGACAAAGAGACAGCAGCGTAGTAGAGTTTGTGAGGAAGTTTGAGAGGGGGTGTTACTTTGTACCCCTGATAGCTAATGATGTCCGGGATAAACTGAGGAATTTCATGGATGGGTTGCGGCCGGTCTTGCGCCGTGACGTCCGAGTTGCTGGTCCTACTACTTACGCAGTTGTCGTGTCAAGAGCTTTCGCGGAAGAGCAGGATCAGAGAGACATTGAAAATGACAGACAGGGCAAGAGGCCCTATCAGGCTCTACAGCAGCAGCAACAGCAGCGACCTCAGTTTAAGAGGCCGTTCCAAGGGCCGCCAGGAAAAAAGCCTCACCAGGGACCGCCGCAGGGCAAGGGTCCAATTCAGCAGCAGAGGGCGCCTCAGAAGCTCGGTGATTTCCCAGTGTGTCCTAAATGCAACCGCCAGCATCCCGGGCAGTGTCTATGGGGAATGCTTTAAATGTGGAGCCAGTGACCACATGCTTAAGGACTGCCCACAGCGCGTGCAGCCGACTCAAGGAAGAGTGTTCGCCATGCATGCTCAGGAGGCGAACCCAGACACAACACTATTGACGGGTAAACTTATTTAATTAAGCACCGTATTATTTACCATGCGTGTGTTGGAATTTTAATCGGGTTTATTAGTGTGCTAGTATTTACTTTAGTGACTTAGGATATAAATTAGCTACTATGCTTGAGGTTAAGGTTAGAACATTGGGAGATAAGTTTTGTATTGTGCTGACGTCTTTCAGGAAATATTTTCATAAAGAGAGTCGCCACGAAGGCCTTGATAGATTAAGGGGCCACTCACTCTTTTATTTCGGAGAAGTTCGCTAGTCACCTGGACGTCAAGTCTATTGGACTCGACGTGAGCTATTCAGTGACGGTCCCATCGGGGGAAGAATTGACAGCTACTAGTGAGGTCAGAGACATCAATCTGGAACTGTAGGGCCACCTAGTGTACGCCGATTTGATTGTATTGTCGATACCAGAATTTGATATTATTTTGGGAATGGACTGGCTGACGAAAAACAGAGTTCTCATCGATTTTCAGAAAAGGTCAGTGTTAGTAAGACCTATGGGTATGGAGCAGTTTTTCTTTGAACCAGACAGATGGAGAAGTTTCCTTCGCATGATTTCTTCCATGCAGGCGCGGAGACTCATTTCCAAGGGATGTCAGGCTTTCTTGGCGAGCGTCATTTCTTCACCTGACGCACCCATTCCGTCTATATCAGATGTGCCAATAGTCAGAGACTTCTCGGACGTCTTTCCTCACGACATCACATGCTTTCCACCAGATAGAGAGGTGGAGTTTTCCATTGATCTTATGCCAGGCACAGTGCCAATCTCTAAGGCACCGTACCGATTAGCTCCAGCTGATATGCTAGAATTCAAACAGCAGATTCAGGAGCTTCTTGACAAGGAATTTATTCGCCCTAGTTTCTCGCCATGGGGCGTGCCAGTGCTTTTTGTAAAGAAGAAGGATGGGAGCATGAGGCTGTGTATCGATTACCGAGAATTGAACAAGGTAACGATCAAGAACAAATATCTACTTCCAAGAATCGAATACTTGTTTGACCAGTTGCAGGGAGCTACAATGTTCTCTAAGATAGATCTTCCATCGGGGTATCACTAGCTAAAGGTGAAAGATGCAGATGTTCACAAGACAGCCTTCAGGACCAGGTCTAGGCATTACGAATTCTTAGTGATGCCATTTGGACTAACGAATGCTCCAGCTATTTTTATGGACCTCATGAACCGAGTATTTCAGCCTTACCTAGATCAGTTCGTCATAGTGTTCATTGACGACATTCTCATATACTCAAAGAGCCATGAAGAGCACAGTCATTACCTGAGTGCAGTTTTGCAGGTTTTGCAGAGTCGCAAGTTATTTGCGAAGTTCAGTAAGTGTGAATTCTGGTTGAAGAATGTAGCGTTTTTGGGTCACATAGTGTCTAGCAGTGGTATTGAGGTGGATCCAGCAAAGGTGACAGCCGTTAAAGAATAGGTTGAGTCGAAGAATGCATCAGAAATCCGTAGTTTTCTAGGTTTAGCCGGTTACTACCGTAAGTTTATTCAAGGGTTTTCGGCGATAGCAGTGCCACTCACTTCGTTGACTAAGAAGAATGCTAAATTCGTGTGGAGTGACAAATGTCAGAAGAGTTTCGATACTTTGAAGGAAGCTCTTATTTCAGCACCAGTGTTAGCCATGCCAACAGGGCAAGGTGATTTGTGCTATACACCGATGCATCTAAGCTCGGGTTAGGCGCAGTATTGATGCAGCAGGGTCGGGTTATAGCTTATGCCTCCAGACAGTTGAAGGTGCATGAGAAGAACTACCCGACTCATGATCTAGAATTAGCCGCCGTTGTCTTTGTATTGAAGATTTGGAGACATTACTTGTACGGCGAGAAATGCTAGATATTCACCGATCACAAGAGTCTCAAGTATTTCTTCACGCAGAAAGAATTGAATATGAGACAAAGACGGTGGTTAGAGTTGGTAAAAGACTGCAATTGCGAAATTAGATACCATCCGGGGAAAGCTAATGTTGTCGCAGATGCCTTGAGCAGGAAAGTCGCAGTTGTAGCACAGTTGTAAGTGCATAGACCTCTTCAGTCTGAGATTCAGAGGTTTGACCTAGAAGTTTATCACAAGGGCAGAACTCCTAAGCTGTCTAATCTGACAGTCCAGTCTTCTTTGTTAGACCGAATCCGTAGAGGTCAGTCTTCAGATGAGCAGTTACAGAAATGGCGACTGAAGGATGAGGCCAAGGGCAGTGTACTCTACGCAGTTTCTGATGGTATTGTGAATTACGGAGATAGAATGTGGGTGCCTAAAGTTGATTCGATCAGAGAAGATATCTTGTCAGAGGCACATGCATCTCCGTATTATATTCATCTAGGAGGTACAAAGATGTACAAAGATTTGCATATCCTGTATTTGTGGTCAGGTATGAAGAGAGACATCCGCCGATTTGTGTCTGAATGCCCACTTGTCAGCAGGTGAAGGCAGAGCATCAGAGGCCAGCAGGGATGCTTAAGCCACTCTCTATCCCTGAGTGGAAATAGGAGAATGTTACCATGGACTTCGTCGTTGGGTTGCCAAAGTCATTCAGAGGTTTTAATGCCATTTGGGTCATAGTGAATCGACTCACTAAGTCAGCGCACTTTTTGCCA
>NC_133307.1:18894973-19002854 GCF_012295235.1 Primulina huaijiensis
AAAGATCTATGCTGATAAGAGGAGGAGAGATCTCGAGTTTGCCATAGGTGATCATGTTTTTATAAAAATAGCACCTATGAAGGGTGTTATGAGGTTTGGGAAAAGAGGCAAGCTGAGTCCGAGGTTTATTGGACCATTCGAGATTCTTGACAGAGTTGGGACACAATGTGTTCCATGTCTCGATGTTGAGGAAGTACCTAGCGAATCCTTCGCACGTTCTGAGTTATGAGCCGTTGCAGTTAGCTCCAGACCTGTCATATGAGGAAAGACCTGTTCAAATCCTAGACAGACAAGAGCCTAGGCTTCGGAACAAAGTGACCAAGTTGGTCAAAGTCCGGAGGCTAAATCAATCAGTGGAGGAGGCCACTTGGAAGACCGAAGCAGATATGAAGAGTCGCTATCTAGATTTGTTTGGTAAGATTTAATTTCGAGGACGAAATTTATATAAGTGGGGGAGGAACTGTAGAACCAAAATCGGTACACGTAAAACCCATGCAATTATTTAATAGTTAAATCGTTTATTTAATTTTAAAAATGATTTTTAGTGATTCATGATTTATTTAAATTGCATTATTTTACTGTTTATGTGATGCACGTTAAAATATTTTCGAGTTTCATGCTTCAGGCGATTATTCGATGCGGGATCGAGGAGAAGAGACCGAGGACGATTTTTGGTAATTTTAAAACGTGGTAATTTATTTTAAGCTAGGATTGGGGTATTTTTTTAATGATTTATAAGTTTTTAGCATTTTTAAAATCTAATTGATTTATTTAGTAATTTTAAGATTTTAAAATTTTTAAAGTCTAGCACATGTACATTTTAATTTTTTTATTATTAAGGGTTTTATTTCAAGTTAGAGGAAAGTTAGCATTTTTAAATAATTGTTAATGATTTGATTAAGCCAAAATTATCTCCTAATTTCTATCAAACACACGCACACACACTTTTACACACACACACCACACGACCAAAAAACACACACACTTCTCTACACTCTATTTCAGATTTTTTAAAAAAGAGAAAACCTAGGGTTCTTCCACTCTAGAGCAGCCGCCCCTTCCTCTGAATCTTTCCAGCAAAATTTTGTTTATTTTATTGCAAGAAAACCGTTCCACAAGCGTCCCGGATCAACCTCGCATCTTTCTCCGCTTCGGTATCGCCGCATCATGAGTTTTTCACATCAAAGGCACGTATATTCTTTTGTTTATGCATCTATCTCGTCATATTATGTGTCGTGTTGTTATTTATGCGTAAAAATACATGTGTGATGTGTAGAAGTTTGAGCAATGATGTTTGGATCAATTTTTAAACGGTTTTTGGATCACAAATCTCGATTTTTTCTGTCATATTTAAAACTGCGATTTTTTGATCGTGATTTTGAGAAACATTTCAACATACAAAACGTAGAACTTTTTGATACCTTCGATTTGACAGTAAATTCGAATTATTTGGATAAAAATTGAGTGCATTATGGTGTTTTTCGTGGGACTGCTCAAACTGCGTTTTTTTGAAAATTATGTATTGATGCGTTCTTGAAGTTTTATTGTTGCAAGCTTCGTTGGGGATCGACGGGTGATCATTGCTGCGTATAGGTATGCTTAGTATGATGTTGGGTTGGTATTTGGATTACCGGTTAGTGTCGATAGGCGCTTGAATTCATGAGAAGTCATAGGAAGCGATTTGGTGCCAATTGCCGTGTTTTTGAATTTTATGTGTCGTAGGGTGGACGTCATTGCCTTGGGGTGTTTGTACGAGTTTTGTTCAATGTTAGGGTATGCTAGGATGGGTCTAGGGTGTTGGTTCATGGTCCGTAAATCGAGTCAAGAATGATAAGGATCGCAAGTATTGAATTTTCGTGGGTTTACAATTTACGCAGGTACACGGACCCGGACACGGACCCTGGCACGGGGTCCATGCCTTTGTTTTCATCTTGGTGGCAATTTTTGCGAGCCCACACGGACCATAGAACGGGGTCCGTGTCCTTCCTTCTTTTCGGCATGTCTTTTACAGTACCTACACAGACCCAGACCCGGACCTAGGCACGGGGTCCGTGCCTTCCCTTTTTCTCACGACACACTTCACAGTATCTACACGGACCTGTGCACGGACCCAGGAACGGGGTCCGTGTACCTCACTTTTGGGAAATATTATTGATCACGTTGAGGTTTTATGTCATGTATTAGTACGATGATTAAAAGAGGTCAAGTCCCGAGCGAACTAGAATGTTATAAGCTATTTAATCACTTTGGTGGTGAGCTCGAGTACCTACGTCTAAGTTATGCAGTGTTAAGTATGTAAACTCATGTTAGTATGTTGCAGCAGCGTCCCCAAGCGAGATCCAACGAATCACTCAACGCCAAGTAAGTATGTTCGACGTGCAAAAGAAAATATTTTTAGTTTTTGAGGTATGCTAAATGTCTTGTGACCAAATTATGAACGGTTTGGAAGCCGGAGAACGTGTCCGGAGACTTCTCCAAATATGAATGAGTTTGGAAGTCGGTGAACGTGGCCGAGGACCTTTCCACCTCGTTAAAGCATGAACGAGTTTAGATCAGGATTGGAAAGCGTTAAAGCATGAACGGGGACCAATCCACCCGTTAAAGCATGAACGGGGATCTCATGTATGTGACAGTGGATCTTCCCTGTCAGCCCAATACTGTGGTTTAGTCTGATCAGGCACTTTTATGTATGGGTCACTTGCTTTGAATCATGCCTCAACGCAAAAATGATGAAGTTATGTATGTACAAGTATGCAAGCATGTTTATGAAAAGTTTTTACGTTGATGACACGTCTATGTATGTATGTATGTTCAGTTTCAGTATGTACGCCCTATTTTAAAGTTGCATGTGGTTTTATTATGTATTACTCGTTACTTCCAGTTTATACGTGTTGAGTCTTTAGACTCACTAGACTTGATTGATGCAGGTGAAGATGGTGAGGAGATGAGGGGTGGGGACCAAGGAGCAGGCTTGGACTGAGCAGCAGGCTAGACCCGAGGACCGCCCATGTCATTTTTATATTTTACGAAAGTTTCAAATACTCTGATTTTATGTTACTGATTATGAGTTTTAAACAAGTACTTTTAGTAAACTTCATTTGAGATCTTTTGTGCAACATTTGGGGATGGACAATTATTTTATCGAATTTTGAAGGTTCGCCTTTTATTTCAGAAAATTTTTAATTTTTCCACAAATTTTAGATAGTTAAAAAGTACGGTACGTTACAAAAAACCTTGTCAAGAAAATCCAAATGAGAAAAATAATAGACGAGGAAAATAGAGTAAAACTTTGACTGCTCCCCCTATTGCAAGCATCACTTGAAATCATCAACTATTCGTATTCTAATCTTGTACACTAAATTGCCAAAAGTTGATGCATGTGATAACTTTGTAAAAAGATCGGTCATATTATCTTTAGTTGTTTCTAATCTCTTTACGTAAATCCATAGTTTGTTTGAGATTGCGAAGAAAACATGATATGTGCCTTACTGGTTATCACTGTCTTCAAGTTGGAGAAAAGATGTACATCACTAGTATAATTCATGAGATATGGTGATGCATAAATTGCCCTTAGATATGGTAATTCAAGACAAATATATTTTCTTGATCTTCAAGTTGGCGAAAAAGATATTTTGAGTATCAAATTGTCAAACAACCATCACTAGATGTGACTTATAAATATAAAGTATTTTAGTACTTTTTTCGCATACTATAACTTATGAACAAATATTTATTTTAGGAAATGTTCAATCCATAATTCAAGAAATAATTTTGTGTTTTCAAGTCTATCATTGAAAATATATATTTCAAGTACTCGATCATTTTTAGTAAACTTTTCAAGAGTACCAATTCCAATATATCACATGTTCCAGGATTATCTTAATCCTTATAATGACATGTTGCTTTATTGAAATCATAATTTTGGATTGGGATCTAATTCCATTTGACACCTCAAATCATACGATGATTTTTCCATAAATCACTGTCAAGTCAACACATCCATGACAACTGAAAGATTTGCTTATAACCAACTTGGGTTAGAAGCTTTGAGCTAAAGTGTGCTCATATATCACATGCCTATTTGTCAATAATTTTTTTCATAACGATTAGCTTCCATTATTCTTTGGACATTGAGATATTCACTTATTTTTTTTAATGGGGTTCTTCTTCACTTAGTTGTATAATTGTTCAACTAGAACATTAATGAAGCTAAATAACATAATTGATCTTATACTCAAGATCAAATAACATATTTTGATATTTAAACTTTGAACTTCATGTTTACCTTATATTAATTTGGGATCGATATCAAAATTATTCTTTTAGCTTCTTTTTCCTCCCCTCAATGTTGGATATCGTTTTACAAGAATTATAAATGAGAAATTGCGTCATAAAAATGTCACTGCTCAAAATATTTGATCATAAAATTAAAATTATTTCCAACATATCTACAATATCTTCAAGAGATTTACTTTAGTACATTTTTCGAACATAACACATTATCAGTTGGCATATTATATATAATATATATTTCAAATATCCTAAAAATATGGCACATTTATTATCAAAATCAATTGTTTGAATAGTTGATTGGAGGCATAATAAATCAACTAAACTAATGTATATATAATCATAAAACTTATATTCATATTCTCTCTTTTAATCAAGCTTGTCTTGATTATATATTCTGAAAATTTTCTCAAAACGTATTTTCGCAAACATCAATTTGTGATTTGTGGGCTCACATTATTTATTCATTCCAGATAATATGGGGATTTCTGCTAACTTGAGCTTATGGTAGTGATATCAAATTTCATATGCCATAAATAAGAATTCATAAAATTTTATGGATATTTGATTAAAATATATTCATATTTATCAATCTAGGAACTTTTGGCTTCTTCATTTACATTTTGTGCAGTATCAATAGTTTGTCAACTATTTATATAATTCGAATGCTCAACCCAATCGATTATGCTAAACGCTGAAAATATACGTATAAATGATACTTTTATAGGAATAAAAACCCAGTGGTTTACAATACCAGTAAACCCTTTTGTTTACTATTGAGGTTATGCAAAACACAATAATAATATTCATTCTATGTCCCCAATTTTTTTCTTTAAGGGAAAATGCATATTACCTCTTTGGAACGTTATAGCTCTTCTATAGCTATTGATTTGTAATATCATACATAATTTGATCAAATCAATATTGGCATTGGATTCACAAATCCATTTACGTATCAAGCATATAATCCTTTTTCATAGTCAATGAAACGATCTTTTAGATCCTTAATACATTCATATCAACATACGATGAAAATATAATTTGGGTAGACATCATCGGCCTCCACAAACTTTATATCGGGCTTGATGTGTATCGATAAAATCCATATACGTACTTCAGGTTCGATATTAATAAATAACGACATGAGAGACATATGTACATTTAGTACAATACTTGATTAAGACGTGTATCTCAATATTTTGTATCGATCTTACAATTCATATATCGCTTCAGATGACATAATATATTATTCGTCTTTGAAGAATTACTCAACTACGATGTATCAACTATGTTCATTAATACTTTCACATTCACCTTAGAGAATGAATCACGTTAATTAGATAACTTTCAATATTTTTCTCTCTTTATTTTCTTTGAATCAAAGAAATACTATAACTAAAATATTTTTCATTATTTTGGAAAAAATGAAATTGTGAAATTGAACTTAATTTTTCAAATTTCTATGCGTATCAAATAGATAATTTGACATCAACAATGTCGTTCAATATATCATGAATGTCATTTCATATTGAATTTTTGTTCTTACATTTGCAAAACATATAAGACAATAACATTTAATTAAATATTTTATCATTCATTAGTACTTTAAAATAAAGACTATTTTTAATTAAAAAAACAAAATTATTCAAAAAATAAATCCACACTAAAAATTTAATCAAAATTTAGGAAACAAAGTTCTAACAACCCAACATGTTCTTAAATAAAAAAAATCTCAAATCCAAAAAATTATCACAAAATTGCATAATAAATTAATATAATATCCCATACAATATATTTATAGAATAAATTCACAAAATTTATAAATGATTTATGTCACAAAATAATTTATATGAATAAAAATAAATACATTCTAGAATTTTTCAAAATTTAATTGAATTTATTAATTCACTATAAAAATTCAAGACATGTTAGGGAATAATATGAACACAATAAATAAAATAACTATATTAGTTTAATAATTAAATAAATAAAATGGCTCAAAATCGTTATAAATCAACCAATTGTCATAATCCTGCATAGGCTACCTTTATGGTCATTTTCCAAGATAGACGATGATATCAATTCATTGGGTTTATCATTTGTTTTCTTTTACGGTTGATGGCGTTTCGGTCTCACTATCACTCATTCAGAATTTTTATTCAATAGCCTATGTAGTTCACCATTAAACAGCAAGTCACAATTAACAAACAAATTATAGTGACAAATAATAGATCATACTTCTTCTAGAGCGTTAATAACAAATATATATTTTGAATCGATATGAAGTCAAATATCTTTTGATATATCTTATATCTTGAATCAGATTATTTATAACACCAATATATTTATGCATCCTTTTCCTTTTCCTTTTCTTTTCTTTTTTCCCTTTTTCCGTAACTCGGTTTGATGTATCTTATTTCTTGAATCAGATTATTTATAACACTAATAAATTTATGCATCCTTTTCTTTTTCTTTTCTTTTTTCCCTTTTTCAGTGACTCGGTTTTCTAGTGAACAATCAATTAGTAATGTATCTTATCAAATATTATCTCCCGATAATTTTTTTCCCTTGTGGATATATGTACTAATCTTGTCAATAAAAATATATCCAACTCAAATCATGCATTTAATTTCGATTTATTTCCATAAAATTCACAAATTAATTATTACAATCTCGGCCCAAATTATAATCGGTGGTGATATATTTAATACACCGGATACAAAATATATTTCCTCATAATATGATCATAATTACTAACTGGAAAAAAACCTCTATAAATTGGACTTCGAAAACTGTAACATTTCAGGAATTATTATTTTCTTCTCTCCAAAGAAACGATGAGATTCATCATTCCGATACTTTTGGTCTCAGCCATTTTTTTCCATCAGGCACTGTCATTAGAGAACAAGCGCACATGCATTCTTACGGACAGCTACCAAATTTACATCGTGGATAGTCTCCCTCCCAATTCTGCGCGCTTGTACACGCATTGCCGGTCCAGAGACGACAGTCTTGGCATCCATGGGTTGTTTCCGGGTGAAAATTTCAACTTCGGCTTCTGTGAAAGTGTAAAAGGCACTCAGTTCACTTGTCATATATGGTGGAATCAGAAGAACACAAATATAGAAGTCTTTAGTTCGGCTTGGAAGACTTATCCATGCATTAGAACTGGTGAATGTTATTGGTTCGTAAAGGAAGATGCTATTTATTTCTCGAATAAAAACCCTCCGCAAGAACTAGTGAAAGTATATCCATGGTGACAAACATGGCAGGCTTCATTAATTTCTCGAATATGTTCATTATTAATGTTTGATTTATAATCAAATGGTATGACGAAATAAAGATGAAGGAGTTTGGTATGATCCATTTGTATGTTTTTACGAAATTTCCAGATCTAAATTAATTTAAAGTAATTTTACTCTCAATTTTCTTCATTAGTTTATGAAACCCCGGCCATTCATCATTACAGTCATCGGCATCATCCCCCGCGCCATTAATAATGTCAGGCATGTGAACTTCAATAGATACGGTTTCATCTTGAAAAATTAGGCGAAACCGATCATGAACGAATTAAGCCACGTGAGAGAAATGAGTTTTTGCTCGTCCAATAATTTAATATATTATTTTTGAATTTTGAATATCATAAATGGGAAAATTAGTATATAACATACCAAAATAAAAACAAATAAAGAGATCAAATTATCATAATTCGAAGAAAACTCATACTATATATCTTTCCTTGTCAAAGTTTCCGGTCAAATCTAAGCCGATTTCATAAAGAGTAGGTCTTTTGTGAGACGGTCTCACGAATCTTTATCTGTGAGACGGGTCAACCCTAACGATATTCACAATAAAAAGTAATATTCTTAGCATGAAAAGTAATATTTTTTCGTGGATGATACAAATAAGAGATTCGACCCACGAAATTGATCCGTGAGACCGTCTTACAAGAATTTCTGTGTTTCATAAAATTCAAACTAGGACAAAATCTAGGGGGCTAAAAAAAAATTAGTCCAATTCAATTCAATTTGTCTGAACATAGTAAATAAATTATCCTTTTTAAAATAAGAGGAGGAGCAACAAAAAATTCATCACAACATACCATTTATTATGTCGTAAAATATATCACAACGTACCATTTATTATATTTTATGAGGTCGTCACTAACTAATAAAAATGAAGTGTTGAATCAATGTGATTATTTATCTGAATTTATAAGTTAATTTGAACCGTGCGCTCCAAAAATATAGGCAATATGTTTTTTTTTATTTTATTTTGATAGAAGGAAATAGGTTTACATTTTATAAAAAACGCAAAAAAATTTATGAGATTGTTTTACGGATCAATTTTGTGAAATGGACTGATCAAACTCAGTATATATAAGTAAGATCGTCACATAAGTTTACATTCATAAGACGGTTTCATAAATCATATCACCTGTTAAAAATATTTGTTGAATTATAAAATATTTTAGTTGAAACTTCGTTAAAAAAATAATAATAATTCATGATGGTTCAAATTGTCAAATATCGCAAACACGATACAAGAAAATGATCCTTGTTGTTTATAACTATAACAAGAAAAAATTACACGTAGAGATACTAAAACAGTCATCCACAATAAAAATCTGATGTCGTACAATCACAAGATAAACTAAAATCTCAGTTAAAAGTAAAAGCCAACGAAAGTGTTGTATCTTGGAGACAACCTTTACACAACATGTTCAGCTCATTCTTACTACAAGAGTAGAAACTTGCCTTTATTGATGAAACCACTCAGGTGTGGCTCCATGAAAGATCGAGACAAAAGTACGAATATTTTAAGTTAAATACTGTCATAAAATCAAACATCCCCAACCTATTAAACCTTGTTACTACATTTTCAATCAAGTGGTCTAGTGGGTCATGATAATTGTATAAAGTTTACTTCAAACAGAAATGGATCTAAAAATTTATTGGAGTTGGCCAAATATTAATAAGACCATAACAGATAGTTGGAGAAAACAAATCAAAAAATTAAAATCAGGTAATTAACCCTTGGAAATCATTTAGTTAAATACTGTCGTACAATCAAACATCCCCAAACCTATTAAAACTTGTTACTACATCTCCAAGAAAGGAACCATATATACTGAGCAACCAAGCATACACGATTTCAATTTTCTACAATTATTTAAAAAAAAAAACTTGATCCTCCTTCCGAGACTCCACGGCGCACTGAATCTCTGACTTGATTACTCGTAGAAGTAATTCGTCAGAGCTGGGCCTGGTGGAGTAGTGGTGAAGATATGACGGAAATGACCGCTGCAGGAGATTCCGCGACATTCCCGAGGAACGGTCATTGAAGGCGGCGAACAGGGCCGAGGTGTAGTGGTGATTGTGACTGAGATGCTTGTGATTGAAGATCAACGGTGCAAATCTTGAAACAGATCTTTTAAGCATGTGGCTTAGAGCCATTTCTGTTCTTCGTTTCGGAGAGTAAATGGGGAAACTTTTAGGGTTTAAGGAGGGTTTCTTTGTCCACTTTTATGTGGCAATTCTCAAAAGTCGCCTCCACGACTTATATTGCTTTCTGACATGTAATTTGGTATGATTTTCTTCAACATCATGGCAAATTTTTGCTAATTGCGGGGTGGCTAAATGCATATTGGTTCTCCAAACTAAGTGATTGTCTCACATCTCATTTCTTAAACAAATATCTAAGATATCCTCCTTAACTACTTTTTATCAAAGTTTTCAATGACATACTTCTCATTTTACTCCTTCCATTAACATGTCAATATAAGATATGTCAAATTGGGGTCGTGTTTGATCTCTTCTTCACATGATCAAACTATTTTAGACTTATCGCCCTAATCTTATCCTCCCTCTATGAGGACATAATAAAGCATAGCTGGATGAACAATAGTCTTATAATATTTTCTTTCAATCACAAGCATCATTCTATCGCATAAAAATCCTGATGTCATCCTCCATTTCGTCCATTATACTTTAATCATACGGTTTATATCCTATATAATGTCCTCAGTTTTTTGGATAATAGACCTTAAATAGCAAAAAATTTCATACTCTCAGACTTCTCGATCGTCAATCTCAATTGCACTACTCATTTGTCTATATCCAGGACCAAAGTTACAAGCTAAATATTTCGTTTTTGAGCGACTAATTCTAAAACATTTAGTGGGGTGTATTCAATTCAAACTTTTGATGACTTTTAATGAATTTTTCAAATGATAGACTTTTATGGATTTGATAGATTTTAATTGACTTTTACAAAATCTCACCGATTTACGTAGACTTTTTTGCAAGATTTTTACAAACTTTTGTGAATTTTTTTTTATAGAATTTTATAAATTTTGTTCTTAATTATAACATATTATGAACTTATAATTAATTGAAATATAAAACATAGTCAGTTTGAAATATTTTTTCAATATTTATCTTAATAAATAAATTAACTTATTTAAAAGTTAAATCATTTAATCCTTACATATGTATATATATGGGTTTGTATGCATGTTTGTAAATTTTTAAAAATACATCAATTGATTAATATGTAACCTTTGTTTTTGAATTGATAATATACATGTGAAAAAAATATTATTTATCATTGTGTGAATATAATTTTGTATAAAAATATTATAGCTTACATATTAATTGAAAATGCTAAAAAAATTTAAAAAATAATGGTTGTTGCGAGACTATTCAGTTATTAATAATTAAGCAACATTTTTTTAGATCATCTTTTATTATTATTGAATATTACATTAATTTGTATAAATCATAAATTAAAAATCACAAAATCAAATCTAGAATTCAAAATTTCTTATGATATTAAAATAAAAAATTATTAAATTAAAAATCAACCAAAAATGAAAATTTTTAAAAGGAAAGATGAAAAAAATATATATAGATATACATTTTGAAAATTTGATAGAGTGATAAGATAATGAGAGGAGAAAAGATAAGAAGAGAGGTGATGTGATGTGACAGAGAAAAAAATAAATAGCTTGTGTATGAGTTAGAACTTTTAAAAATCCATCCAAATCTTTGGGTTGAACCAAATACAATTTTTGACAATTTATAGTTGTACCTTAGGCTTTAATGTTTGTATGTTAATGAATTCTATGAAGTTATTAAAAGTCTATTGAAAATTTGAATACCTCTAGATTTTTATAGAGTTTTTAAAAGTCAATGTTGAATATCACTTGACTTTTTAAAAACTCTATGAAAGTCTATTTTGAATACCACTAGACTTTTATAGAGTATGCTAAAGTTTTGATTGAATACTTCTAGACTTTTAAAATCTAAAAATCTCATTTAAAGTCAGTAAATCTCTTACATTGAATACTCTCAAGAGCTCCACGACACCTATCTAATTTTTTTTATTTACAACTTCTTTAGTTTCTTCTATCATGAAAATGTCATCTACAAACAACATACACAAGGTACCTCATCCTAATTATGTTCTGTTAGCTCATCCATCACCAAATAAAAAGAGACAAGGGCATAAAGTCGATCCTTGATGAATACGTACTACCACAGGAAATTCACATGACATCCTCCAACAGAGCTAACACTTGTTACCACACCTTCATAGATATCCTTAATGATCTCGGTGCAACATTAACAACCAAATAAATTCTCTAGGTACTATATCATACGCTTTCTCTAAGTCAATAAATATAATATGCAGACTCTTCTGTTGTTTTCTATATTTATTTATCATTTGTCTAATAAAAAGTAGCTTCCATTGTAGATCTAACAAGAATAAAAACAAATTGGTTATATGATACAGTAGTGATACTCATAGAAGAAGTTATTCAATCCATTGTTCTCAATGCTGCTACTGCAACAAAATCAACTCAGGCTAATGATGTGGTATTCTCAGAAGCTCCACTCGAACCTCAACCCATGGAAGCATCAGATGTTAACCCATTGCCAAATCTAGAGATATTTTCTGCTGAACATCAAGCAGAAATGGAAGCTCTATTGAATAGGTCATCTGAACTTATTCCTACGGATCAACCACCGGAGGCCAGTGAGGTTGCTCTCATAGACGATAGTGCAGCTCCTGAAACAGTTACTGTTTTTGAAAGAACTTCTACTGCTCCATCTGCTGCTGAGGAAACTACTGCAACACCTCTTGTTTTCATTGCTCCAGAAGTAAGCTCTGCTGAACCTGGCCCTTCTACTGATCAAACAGATGCGATCCTTCATATTGCTCCAACAGAACTTGAAACGTCTACTGCATTGGTTGTATCCATTTCTGACTCAGCTACGCATACTGCTCGTACTGCTGAAATCAAGCAGCGTATGCTCGCAAGGACTCCATCTCCAGAACCAGAACGTTTTGATATGGAATTTGAGATAGATATTTTGCAAAAGAATCTCAACAATCTCTCTGAGACAGTGAGGCAGCTATCTCGTGAACATGTTGGAGAAGTCAGTGGATCAAAGTATTTTCGTGACCGTATATCTAAAGAAGTCACTCGCACGGCAGAATCTTTGAGTAAACTGCATGTTGTTTTTAGACAAGCTGCTTCCAGAAGCCAAGGTACCATCTTGGTCGGACAAGCTGACAGGATCAAACGACTCACCGATCATGATGAATTTATTCGTTCAGTCTCCACCAAAATTGAATCTATGGATGCCAAGATTGAGTCCCAATCTCAATCTCTTACTGCTCTCAATGAACGAGTTTCTCATCAGGCACCATATCTGGAGATGCTGAACAATGGAATTCTAAATCTCTCTGGACGCATGGATGATTTGATTGCTCGAGTTATGGCCGTGGATGCCAAAAAGGGGGAAGAAGAACCAGAAGGAAGACAAGCATAAGAAAGAAGAACTGGAGACATGGCAGAATCCTCTGCCAGAAGAGATCAAGATGCTCAGAATGACGCAATTATTTTCAGGGACATTGGCACTGATGACTAAAACTTTTATCGTTTAATTATCTTAATATATAATTGTCATATGCTTTATATTGCCATTATTTATCTCTGCCAACGTCTAGGTTTTGACATCACCACAAAGGGGGAAATTGTTAGACTTAAATTGTGGCGATGAGAATCAAAACCAGCATGTCATTAGTTAAAATCAGTAGGCAATATAAAAGCAGAAGTCTTCATCTCACTAAACCAGAAGCAGAACTAAGCTTCAACGGGTTAGGAAACAAGAAGCAGAACTCAGTCTAAACTAGAGTAATTTAACATCTTTTGTGCAAACGGAACTAATCTTAAATGTTACAGTTACTGTACCTAGTACTAGCATTAATTGCACCATTAATGCTATAAGAAGTTATTTATTACGACTTACCAGTTTTAGTATGAAAACAAGACTGACTGTATCAAAGCTTTCTGCAGGACCCTTTTCAGGTATTAAAGTTGATTTTATCAGAAGTCTGAGAAGCCGTTTTGTTTATAGACGTTGGAATCAAGACTTCTATAAATACACAAGATCAACGACGTTTATACGTTACCCCACCTGAACTCAACAACGAACACATTCTCTATTATACAAACGTCGATTTGAGCAATCAAAACTACTTATCTTATTCAAGTTCAATATACAGAAAATTAGCACACGCTTCATATCATATATCTGATATGTTGAAATCATCTTGTGCTGCTGTTTCTCACACTCTTCAAAAGCTGTTCACATTACTTATATCTTGTTGAGAAGAGTTTGTAATTTGGAAAAGAGTCTTTTCCAGAACCTTGTTGTATTAAACTATATTGTGTTGAGTTACTAAGAGTTTTAGTAGGCAAAGGGTAAGTCCTGCTAAAGTGGGTGTGTACATGTGTTGTACTGTAAAATCTAAAATCTTTTAGTGATACCTTCTGGAAACAGAAGAAGGGGAGACGTAGAAGATTTTATCTTCGAACTTCCAGAAACAACCATTGTCTACTGCCTACTGTTTTTTTTTTTATCATTTTCACCCATCAAACCATCAAATCGTTTCCGCACTATTTTGTGATTTGTTGGTTATATATTTGAACAAGATCAGCTACAATCCCTAACAGGATTTTAGCACCTTTTGAAAAAGAGATCAACAAAAGAGAGAGTTTATTCACCTCCCCCCTCTAAACTCTATATCGATCCCCAACAAAACGGCTTCTTTGACTCTGAGGAAATCAGCTTTATCACCGAAAAAGGGTCCTGCAGAAAGCTTCAGAATAATTACTCTTTGTTTTATACCAAAACTAGTAAGTCGTGTTAAATGTCTTCGTACAACATTAAATGGTGCAATTAATACTAGTACTATGTAAGGTAACGATAACATCGAGACTTGTAACGATCAAACGAAATATGTTACGTGCTGCTTCTGCTTAGGCTACGTTCTGCTTCTGCTATTTATATTTTCCTCTGTTTTTACTATCACCATCTACTGGGTTTGACTCTCATCACCACAATTAAAGTAAGTCTAACATACATCACTAGTATAATTCGTGAGATATGATGATGCATAAATTGCCCTTAGATATGGTAATTCAAGACAAATATATTTTCTTGATCTTCAACTTGGCAAAAAAGATATTTTGAGTATCAAATTGTCAAACAATCATCACTAGATGTGACTTATAAATATAAAGTATTTTAGTACTTTTCTGCATACTATAACTTATGAACAAATATTTCTTTTAGGAAATGTTCAATCCACATTGAAATTATATATTTCAAGTACTCAGATCATTTTTAGTAAACTTTTCAAGAGTACCAAGTCCTATATATCACATGTACCAGAATTATCTTAATCCTTATAATGACATTTTGCTTTATTGAAATGATAATTTTGGAGGTTGGATATAATTCCATTTGACACTTCAAATCAAATGAGTATTTTTCTATATATCATTGTCAAGTCAACCATCCATGACAACTGAAAGATTTGCTTATAACCAACTTGAGCTTAGAAACTTTGAGCTAAAGTGTGCTCATATATCACATGTCTATTTGTCAATAATTTTTTATTGACAATATATACAAATTGTAGTTTTACATAATCATAATTTTGTATAAATAGCAAAAAAAATTGATAATTAGATCATTTTGATCCCAAATAAATTGTGAAATCTCATTTTTTTAATATGCTAATTATTATTCAGGAATAACATATCCCAAAATTGAATTTTTTGAATTAATTGGTCGATCACGCTTCTAGCTTTTTTTACATTTACTTGAAAGTAATATAAGATATCGTCCTGCGGGACATCAATTTCTTTCATAACGATTAGCCTCCATTATTCTTTTGACATTGAGATATTCACTCATTTTCTTTAAAGGGATTCTTCGTCACTTCAGACGAGTTGTATACTTTGTTCAGCAAGAACATTAATGAAGCTAAATAACATAATTGATCTTATACTCAAGATCAAATAACATATTTTGATATTTAAACTTTGAACTTCATGTTTACCTTATATTAATTTGGGATCGATATCAAAATTATTCTTTTAGCTTCTATTTCCTCCCCCTCAACGTTGGATATCGTTTTACAAAAATTATAAATTAGAAAGTGCGTCATAAAAATGCAATGCTCAAAATATTTGATCATAAGATCAAAATTATTCCCAACATATCTACAATATCTTCAGGAGATTCTAGTACATTTTGTCGAACATAACACATTATCAGTTGGCATATTATATATAATAAATATTTCAAAAATCCTTAAAATATGACACAATTATTATCAAAATCAATTGTTTCAATAGTTGATTGGAGGCATAATAAATCAACTAAACTAACGTATTTATAATCATAAAATTTATATTCATATTCTCTCTTTTAATCAAGCTTGTCTTGATTATATATACTGGAATTTTTTATCAAAATGCATTTTCGCAAACATCAATTAACGATTCGTGGGCCCACATTATTTATTCATTCCAGATAATATGGAGATTTCTGCCAACTTGAGCTTAGGGTAGTGATATCAAATTTGTTATGCCATAAATAAGAATTCATAAAATTTTATGGATATTTGATTAAAAAAGCTTCATATTTATCGATCTAGAAACTTTTGGCTTCTTCATTTATATTTTGTGCACTATCAATAGTTTGTCAACTATTTATATAATTTGAATGCTCCACCCAATCGATTATGCTAAACTCTGAAAATATATGTATAAATGCTACTTTTATAGGTATAAAAACCCACTGATTTACGATACCAGTAAACCCTTTTTTTACTATTGAGGTTATGCAAAACACAATAATAATATTCATTCTATGTCCCCAATTTTTTTCTTTAAGGGAAAATGCATATTACCTCTTTGGAACGTTATAGCTCTTCTATAGCTATTGATTTGTAATATCATATTTTGATCAAATCAATATTGGCATTGGATTCACAAATACTTTTACGTCAATATTTATCACTATTTTATTGTATCATGCATATATATAATCCTTTTTCGTAGTCAATCAAACGATATTCTAGATCTTAATACATTCATATCAACATATGATGAAAATATAATTTGGGTAGACATCATCGACCTCCACAAACTTTATATCGGGCTGGATGCATATCGATAATATTCATTTACGTACTTCAGGTTCGATATCGTATAAATAGCGATATGAGAGACTTATGTACATTTAGTACAATACTTGATTATGACGTATATCTCAATATTTTGTATCAATCTTACAATTCATATATCGCTTCAAATGAGATAATATATTATTTTTCTTTGAAGAATTACTCAACTAAGATGTATCAACTATGTTCATTGACACTTTCACATTCGTCTTAGAGAATGAATCACGTTAATTAGATAACTTTCAATATTTTTCTCTCTTTATTTTCTTTTCAATCAAAGAAATACTATAATTAAAACATTTAATCATTATTTTGGAAGAACTGAAATTGTGAATTGAACGCACTTTTTCAAATTATTACGTTATCAAATAGATAATTTGATATCAACAATGTCATTCAATATATCATAAATGTCATTTCATATTGAATTTTTGTTCTTACATTTGAAAAACATATAAGACGATAACATTTAATTAAATACTTTATCATTCATTAGCACTTTAAAATAAAGACTATTTTTAATTAAAAAATCAAAATTATTCAAAAAATATATCCACATTAAAATTTTAATCAAAATTTAGGAAACAAAGTTCTAACAACCCAACATGTTCTTAAATAAAAAAATATCAAATCATAAAAATTATCACAAAATTTCATAATAAATTATTAGAATATCCCATGCAATATATTTATATAATAAATTCACAAATTTATAAATTATTTATGCCAAAAAATAATTTATATGAATCAAAATAAATACATGCTAGGATTTTTCAAAATTTAGTTGAATCTTTAATTAACTATAAAAATTCAAGGCATGTCAGGGTGTAATATGAAAACGATACGATATAATTAACAATTATATCATAGATCGATGCATGAAAAATGGCATTTAGGACCTACCAAAAAAAAAATTCAAGATTTACAAAATAGCTATTTTTTATATATAATAATTATATATAGTTTGACATTATAGTTGATACATTCTATTTTTATTTTAAATATACCCTATAGTAATAGAAAAAAATTATAAAATATGATATCATTTTTTATATAAAATTATGTTTCTCAATTTTAAGTCATTTTGAACATAATGCTTACATATATAAAATCGTCGTCCCTAATATCTACTATATTTTGACCCTCATACACATGGAAAGGTACCATCGTCTGGCTTGAAGACCGCAATCCCCGACTCCCAAGCTGTACGTCAGTAGGGTTGCTTATATATATACCCGATCCACAGCTTAGGTTATTCTCACCAATTAATTACATATGTACTTGATTTTAACAATTTTAATTTAAACAAATAAATCCAGCGTACGGAAATAATTAAATAATATTCTGGAGATATACCCTCCAAATAGGTCGCCACGAATAGATATAATTTCAACATATCACAATTATAATATTCCTGGCTCAGGACAATCAAAATGAATTGATGCCATTACCTCAGGTCGTCTGGTTACATCCCTTGGTTCAATATCCTTCTCATCTCCAAAACCCAATGTACCTAGAGCACCCACTGTTAAGATCAAACGTTTAACACAATGCGAAAATCTATAGCTGTTAGTCAAAACGCAACTTTATTTTTTTATACTCGTGGAATCTCAGACTGCACCTACTTGGGTTTTAATGGGTCAGACTGTTTGGCCCATGAGTTCGGAGAAATACATGTCTATCTGCTAATGTTGTCTTATATTCTTTGTAAAAAAAAAATTATATTAGGTTCACATGTCATATTTTAGATTTGTGTGTCAAGATGGATTAAAAAAATTAGAAGCTCATATTAAACTAATTAAGACCGCAATTTGTTACCTATGGACACTTCCCCAAGTTATGAAACTGAAACGTCTGCTCATTTTAAAATTCTATTGGATATTTTTTTTTAAATACAATGGCCGAAACCATGCCGGAATAAATACATAAAATTCGAAACCTGTTCCCATAAAATCATATTCTTGCGGAAGAATACAAGGTCCACGGGTTAGCGTGCGCCACCAGCTCCGTCCGTTCAGTCATCATCACCTCCAGTCTCCTGATCAAAATGATCACCTGCATCATTCACACCTAGCGAGTCTAAAGACTCAACACACCTGTAACGTTATAACGAGTACATATACATAACACACAGCAGTGAAAAATACCGTAATAAAAATACATTTCATGATCGTGGAAAATCGTGTGCACAATCGTAACCTGTCAAAACATAATTATATCCCTAACATATATAAATGTTGAAAAACATGTAAAATCGTGTTTCGGACGCTGCCAGGACTAAAAACTCGACCCAGGCGCAAAATGACCATTTTGCTCCTGGACCTCAACATTTCGATCCGAAGCCTACCAAACTCCTTAAAACATCCCAAAACATATTTGTAAACATTTCTTGGACGTAAACTCGAGCCCGATTCAAAACTTACATGATTTGTTTTAAAACTTGGGCCGTAGTCTCGGTTTTAACCCAAATCAACCGAAACCTAACCAAATCTTACCAAACTCGAATCATGTCCTGAACCTACTCAACCAGCCTTAAAACCACACTTTCCAGCCCATTAAGACACACGAAAAACGAGGCCACATGCTGCTAGAAATTTAATTCACCAACAAACAAACCCTAGATGCAACCATGGACCCGAACCATCGACCCTACACCTAACCAATTAGGACCTGCCACGGGCCATCCCCTCTTAGACCACCCAAGGACCCTCTTGGACCGAACCACCTCAAGGACTCAGCCCTATGCATGCTGCAACATGCTAACAGCCGAGGAGCAACCCAAATCACTCAAACCTCGACTCATCTCCCTTCCTCACGCTCGATCGGCTTCAAGGCTGGTTCCAGCAGTGGTCGAGCCTCACTAGGCCGTGTCTCAGACCCACCAAGGTCTGGTATATGGTTTGGTTCAGCCCTTGCACCGACAGCTCAGCCTCTCACCCGATCTCTACCAAAAACGATCAAGCCCTTGACAAAACACCTCTCGACCCTCAACCTTACGCGACAACCCTCAAAACCAGCCTCATGACTCAAGTATACCCTTGAGTACAGCCCCTTAGTGACCCAAAAACAGGAAGCCCCTCGCACAGAACATGAAAATGTGAGTTGTGATAAAAAAGAATGCATGAAATCGTGAAAAAACCGAATAAGATCCATGCTCCATGCTAGATCGAAAAATCCTCATGCAAATATACACATATTAGCAGCTATACAATGTGAATGATGAGAAAAGGGTTATATGGCGTGCCTTATCGTTTTTATGCTTACAAACGTGAAGATGGTCGTGTCGGAGAAGCACCGGAGGAGCGGGGAGAGAGCGTGCTTTGATTTTAGTGGAGGAAAACAAGGTGGCTGCTGGTTGCTGCTGAAAACCGAAGAGAACGCTGCTGCTAGAGAGGGAGGGGCGGCCGAAGCTTGGGAAGTAGGGTTAGGGTTTGAGGGGTAGGGTTTTAAATAGAAAATGCATGCATTAATGGGCCCTAATTATTTAAATAAATTAACAAAAAGTTTTGGGCCTACTAAGCATTAAAATAAACCCATCAAGCTCAATCACCCTCTCGAAAAATATTACGTTTAGGTACATTTTTGAAAATATTGCTCGAGCCCTTAAAAAGTCCTCTGATTCGATAAAATTTGCATACCGGCTAAAAATATGACTCGGCGAGTAAAAATATCCAACCAAGGCCCATTTTCAAACATCATACTTAAAAACACCTCATATTAAATAATTAAAAATAATTATTCAATAATAATATTTTTCCTGAATGTCCCCGGTCTCCGTTCCTGTTTCGAGCGCGAAATGCAACTTAAAATCCTAATGCATGAAACTTTAAATAAACCATAAATTAAAACACAAATTTATGAAATAAACATGCATTTAATGCTTTAAAACAATTTAATAAAATACAAAAGAAATTTAATAACTTGCATGCATGTGGCTTATGTAAACCTTCAAATTTTCGAGACGTTACAATCTAACCCCCTTAAATTGAATTTCGTCCCTGAAATTCTCTTATCCTAGATCATCAAAAGTTTAGACTCTTAATCCTAATATCCCAATAATACAAGATTCCGCTACGCCACTCTAATAAAATAAGTATTAAGTTGTCCTTATGACCCTTGTCCCACATCAAAAAAATCAAAGATTTAAAATGAGTTTATAATGGCTTACAATGGACTTCTATAGCAACTTGGGTTAATGATTTTCGTAAAGCGAGGACGAATACGAAGTAGTTGCTATAGGGGCCCATTGTGCAGTCACGCAGGCGCAGGCCCGGGCTCGGGGCGTGACAGAATGGTATCAGAGCTGGTCACCGGCATGGAACACCGGGAAATAAGTGCTATACAGGGCAAAGTGCTACGTGCATGGGAGCCACCTCTTGAACCTGTGAGGCAAAGTGCTACATGACGGGAGCCATCTCTTGAACCTGTAGGAGCCACCTCTAGATTCTCGGTGCTGGTGGATCGAGGGGTCAAGCCGCGACGAGGACATCGCGTTCTGAAGGAGGGGTGATTGTGATACCCTTGTCACACATAAAAAAAATCAAAGATTTAAAATGAGTTTATAATGGCTTACAATGGACTTCTATAGCAACTTGGGTTAATCATTTTCGTAAATCGAGGACGAATACGAAGTAGTTGCTATAAGAGCCCATTGTACAGTCACGCAGGCGCGGGCCCGGGCTCGGGGCGTGACATTATGTCTCCTGAATCCTAATTAAATTGCCTACCAAAATCCTCGTTTGCGAATCGCAATTTAAAACGACTTAGGGTGACTTAGTTCTATTCTACTATGACCTCGAATTTGACTTATCTCGCAATTCCTCATACTAGAAATGGATGTCCTAACTTATCCCACCTTACTTTTCTTATACTATACCCATAATGCTCATCGTCCTATTACATTAACATTTAGGCAGTTCAACTTAGGAAACCTTAGCCCCAAAATTTACTGACTGACTTCTATCTTCGGTGATACACCTAAAAGTTAAACCTTATCTCAACCCCATAATAATATTAGCCTAAGATCCAGGAATCGAATCTTTACCTTATGCTACCAAACTAACGTAACTTAACTATTTTCAAGTACATCCCAAATTTCAAATTGTTGCAAATCTTAAATTCGAGTAGTGATAATCCATAAAACCCAAAAATTACAATATTGATCTTCTACCTAAGTAATAAAACCCTTCTAGCATCGATTACATGCTTAGACTATTTTCTTCCCACTTACAAAATAATTGAGGCCTAAGACTCTTAGGCTTTCCTCATTGAAACGAATGTCGCATTCTTATGTATCCTTATTGCTTAATTAATACTAGCGTACAAAACTAAATAAATTATCCCACATGAGCATTAGACTAACTATAGTAATTTGACTTCACTTATGATCCATAGCATTCTAGAATCCACATATCGAGATTTTAGATTACTTACCCGACTAAAAATCTTAATATTCGTTCATTGGTAACTTATGTTGAACCCAACTATAGTTTCTTTTGGTTTTTATTTCACCCAAAAATTTTCGTATGAACACCTATCTCATAAACTTTAAATTCAAGCTTACACAACTCAAGTAGTCTTAGATAACCTAACTCCAACACTCATATCCACTTAATCCTAAGTTTCTCAATGACTTACAAAAAATTTCCTCAAGATAAGGTGTCCACCACACTTCTTACATGCGTTTATCGAGTATCATAACCATCAACCATGACTAACTTTCTAGAAAAACTTAACTCTAACACAGGTACAACCTTAACTGTTAAGATCATGACTAAAATTTATTATACATCAAACCTAAATTCCCAAAAATATGCTAACTAAATGCCTACTTTTATAACTTAACTAATTGATCAACTTCACCCTATATTGTCATCACTCTAAATTCTTAATTTTCTACATCATTATTCCATTAACACTTATATTTTCAAGCCTAATATTGATTCATCCTACAATGCCCTCGATTACCATTCTTTATAACATTATAATCCAGATATTTCAAGGTTCTAAATATCTCTTCAAACCTAAATCATCAAAAATTACTGTCATTTAAATCATTCGATTCTCACTTACTGCTAAACTAGTCTCCAAATTTATTAAAAATTACAAAATTAATTCTTAATTTCCTCAAAAATTATCGAATTTGTCCTTAATATAGAAAATTCCACAATTACCCTTAAGTTCTAGGCGTTCCTAATTTCATTTTATAGGTTTTCCGTATCATAAAGTTCAATAACCTTAAGCTTATTAAACCCAAAATCAATTCTCTTAATCAATCTTACATTCCCATAAATACTTAAAATCCCAAGTTATATATTTTTATACTTCTAAAGATTGTCGTAGCCTTCGAATCATTATTTTTTATATGAATTTCCCAAAAACTAACTCAATTAGTAACCGCGAATATTCAGTATTTTCTTAAAAAATCTACATGTACCAAAAGCATTCAGAATCTTCATGATTAACTTATAACCCAAAAGAGTAGAACATCAGTATTAAAAACCACAAATCAATCTAGTCAAATTATTTTTAACCTTTCTTAACGCCCAATAACCAAATTCTTAAACTCGTCCAATTCCAAACGTAACCACCATGCAATCCAATCTAGTTTTTAAAACATTTAATCTCCAAAACATAAAAACAGCTAAACACGTACTATAAACATACATCATGTAAACATGGAGGTGATAGCATTAAAACATTCAAAACATTTAAAACATATAAGCTTACAGACTTGAGGTTTGAAAACCGAGCTGCAGAAGCTGGCGGTGACAAAACCCTATACAGGACCCTTGCTCTGATACCAACTTTGACGTCTGCTCATTTTAAAATTTTACTGAACTTTTTTTTTCAAATGCAATGGCCGAAACCATGCCGGCAAAAATACATAAATTCGAAACCGACGTTTTGTAAAATCAACCCACTGCTGAATAAAATAACTACAGTTAAAATTATGAAAAGTGCAACCAACCTAAACAATTAACGTTTAAAAATATAAAATGTAAAGCATATTAAAATCTTTCAAAACCCTCAACAAGAATACAAGGTCCACGGGTTAACATGCGCTACCAGCTCTGCCCGTTCAGTCATCATCACCTCTAGTCTCCTGATCAAAATGCTCACCTGCATCATTCACACCTAGTGAGTCTAAAAACTCAACACACCTGTAACGTTATAACGAGTACATATACATAACACACAGCAGTGAAAAATACCGTAATAAAAATACATTTCATGATCGTGGAAAATCGTATGCATAATCGTAACCTGTCAAAGCATAATCATATTCGTAACATATATCATCGTATCAACATATACGTGTTCATTTTCTTAATTTGAATTGTGTTCATTAGCTGTGACTTTCGTATAACAATTTCAGTCGATGGATCCATCTACGTGTAACTGTGGTACCCGGCGGCGAGGACATCAGCGACAGCATTACCCGTCCACTAAGCCCTAGCCTTACATGTCATCGTGTCAACGTGTCATTGTGTTAGTCACAACCAAATCTTATCCTTCAAAACATTACATCATATTCATCACTTAAAAAAATCATACATATACGTAAATTTTTCTTAAAATCAAGCATGCAACGTTTTTTCATAATTACGTAAAAATCATATACATGATACATAAACGTTTAAAAACATGTAAAATCGTGTTTAGGGCGCTGCCAGGACTAAAAACTCGACCCAGGTGCAAAATGAGCATTTTGCTCTTGGAAACCCAAAATGACTGTTTTACCCCTAGACCTCAACATTTTGACCCGAAGTTTACCAAACTTCTTAAAACATCTCAAAACAAATTTTAAAACATTTCTTAGATGTAAACTCAAGCCCAATTCAAAACTTACAGGATTCTTTTTAAAACTTGGACCGGAGTCCCTGTTTTAACCCGATCAACCTGAAACCTAACCAAATCTTACCAAAGTCGAATCATGTCCTAAACCTATTCAACCAGCCTTAAAACCACACTTTCCAGCCCACTAAGACGCATGAAAAATGAGGCCACATGTGGCTGGAAATTTAATGCAGCAACAAACAATCCCTAGATGCAACCGTGGGCCTGAACCATCGACCCTACACCTAACCAATTAGGACCAACCATGGGCCAGCCCCTCTTAGACAACCCTAGGACCCCCTGGACCAAACCACCTCAAGGACTCAGCCCCATGCACGCTGCAACATGACAACAGCCGAGGAGCAACCCAAATCACTCAAACCGTGACTCATCTCACTTCCTCACGCTCGATCGGCTTCAAGGCTAGTTCAAGCAATGGTCGAGCCTCACTAGGCCGTGTCTCAGACCCACCAGGGTATGGTCTATGGCTTGGTTCAGCCCTTGCACTGACGGCTCAGCCTCTCACCAGATCTCTTCCAAAAATGAGCCAGCCCTTAACAAAACACCTCTCGTTCCTCAACCTTACGCGACCATCCCTCAACACCAGCCTCATGACTCAACTATACCCTCGAGTATAGCCCCTTAGTGACTCAAAAATCGGCATCCCCTCGCACAGAACATGAAAATGTTAGTTGTGATAAAAAAAAATGCATGAAATCATGTAAAAAACGAATAAGATCCATGCTCCATACTAGATCGAAAAATCCTCATGCAAATATACACATATCAGCAGCTATACAATGTGAATGATGAGAAAAGGGTTACATGGCGTGCCTTATCGTTTTTATGCTTACAAACGTGAAGATGTGCACATCGGAGAAGCACCGGAGGAGCGGGGAGGGAGCTTGCTTTGATTTTAATGGCGGAAAACAAGGTGTCTGCTGGTTTCTGCTGAAAACCGAAGGGAACGGCTGCTGCTAGAGAGGGAGGGGCGGCCGAAGCTTGGGAAGTAGGGTTAGGGTTTTAAATAGAAAATGCATGCATAAATGGGCCCTAATTAATTTAAATAAATTAAGAAAATGTTTTGGGTCCACTAAGCATTAAAATAAACCCATCAAGCCCAGTCAACCTCTCGAAAAATATTATGTTTAGGTACGTTTTTGAAAATATTGTCCGAGCTCTCAAAAAATCTCCCGATTCGATAAAATTTGCGTACTGGCTAAAAATATGACTCGACGAGTAAAAATACCCAACCAAGGCCTATTTTCAAAAATCATGCTTAAAAACACCTCATATTAAATAATTATTCAATAATAATATTTTTCCTGAATATCCTCGGTCTCCATTCCTCGTTTGAGCGCGAAATGCAACTTAAAATCTTAATGCATGAAACTTTGAATAAACCATGAATTAAAACACAAATTCATGAAATAAACATGCATTTAATGCTTTAAAACAATTTAATAAAATACAAAAGAAATTTAATAACTTTCATGCATGTGGATTACGTGGACTTTCAAATTTTCGGGACGTTACAGAAACAATGAGTCAAAATTTTCAAAATCAATGATACGAGGCCTCAACCGTATGGGACATATCAATACTTTAGAATTCAACATATAAAATGTTTTTATCATCTTTTGAATATAAAGATTTATTATATATATTTTTCATCAACATGTTAAAGCTTGTGATATTTATTTGTTTTCAGTAATCGGAACATATGCAATAGTATTTGTGAAATTTTAAGGTGTTTAATGATGCCTAGTGACCAATTATCCATTGTTTATATTATCCAACCTCTCATTTAGTTTTAACACATTGTTGCAACATTGCATGTACATTTAGTGAACATATTAAATATATTGACGTCATGAATGCAAAATGAAAAAATATTTTTTAGAAATTTCTGAAATATTTTTATGTGATTTTTTTTTTCGATCCTAAACTTAATTTAGATGGTTTACAAAAAATGCTAACAATATATTATGATTATTTAGACCTTACTACAGAAACAGTTTCATCTAACTTATTGATTTTTTTTTAATATTAGAACTCATTTGAATGATATTTATAATGAATATAGGACCAAATATAGTAGATAAATTGTTACACATGAAGCACAGTCCATTACCAATAGTAGTATCATTTCTAAAACTTACTAAATCACAACCTTTATTATGAGAACGGACGAAAAGTCCATGAGGATCCTCAAGTTTCAATCAAGAACTTGTCAATTATTTTACCTCTATTTTTTATTTTAGTGATGTAAATGTGGACAATTTCGACATATTACGATGTTGGTCGCCAAAACACAAGTATATCTAATTTTGTCTATAATGGCAAAAGAAATTCTATTTTGCATGTTTTTGTGGTTGTACTGAAGCAAAATTTTAGTATGAGAGAAAATGCATTAGATGAGATATGTTATACCATAAGGCAGAAAAAATTGCAAGCCCAATACTTCTCAAAGATTGGTCAAAAATTGCTACATGAACATGAGATATTAGAAGTAATGAAGATGACTAAGACAAAACTAAGGGAACATCCGAAACAATGACAGGAGAAAATGTGAGTGATTGTACAAGATAGAGGCTTGAAAGAAGGAACAAAACATAAGTTCTTAAGTAAGGCGTGGGCACGCCTTGTAATTGCAAAGAGTAGCAAAATTATAATGATTGAACTTGAGATTTATGATGATAATGTCATATTTTTGGAGTTTTAATGATATTTTGTTCATTAAAAACTTTTGAAGAGAACAATTTTTTATTGAGAGAATGAAATATTTGATATAATTTTTATAAATGCTAGCCCTTTTTTAATATATATTTTTTAATTTTTTAAATGTTAATTAACAAATAATAATGTTTTTTAATTAAAAAACTACGGGCTAAACCGGACCCCGACCGCCGAGATCATAATCCGGACTGTAATCGTCCTAAACAATCACGGTTAAGACCGAAATTTTCCCAACACGAACTCATCTGAGCATTTGATTCGTCCTTGACTAGCAATCAACACTGCATACATCAGTACAAAAATTAGGGAAATAAATTCTTGTTGCAAAGTCTATTTTTGCATTTGAATAATTAATAGCGGCAAAAAATAGTAATGCCATCACGTGCACATGAAATCCTGCGACACAAATTTCAGGAATTCAATATATTTACAAGCAGGCCCAGCCCAGCTCGATTATTACTATATATTACTTAACCAAATAATATGATTAAAATTTAAAAAAAAAACAGAGAAATAAAACTAATTTTTCATCTATTGACTGACTTTTATAATTAATACATAAAATTGTATATTTATCATGTATGTTTTTTTTGTTTTTTTTTTTATTTTGATCATCTATGAACTATGTGAGTAAATTGCGTAAAACAAACTTGTCAAATATCAAAATAGTTGATATACCCCAATGAAAAATAAATAAGCATTTATGCTCATAAGTTTTTTTTTTTTAACAAAAGTTCAAATAACATCAATTTCATAATTTTAGATGCACGATCTTTTAATACTTTCGACAATGTGTAATTCATATTTTGTGTTTGAATTTACTAAATTTGTCATTAAAAACATACAACAAATGTTTTACATATATAATTTAATAGTTTCAACATAACGCTATAAATTAATCAAAAAAATAAAATAGAATAAAAGGTCACAACTTGACGAAAAAAATAATGTAATTTATATTCATTTGTATCAATTAGATTTTGAATTATATGTAGAAAATACGATGAAACACTATTTTGAACGCAAAACAAAAAACTAGAATCATATTAATCTTTTTATTGAGGGTTTATAAGAAATTTTTGATAATACATAAGTATATAAACGTTAAGTCGATATCAAATCACCATTAGAGAATTCTGATGCAATATTTTACATGTTAGCATCGAGTCGATATCAAATCAACATTAAGTCAGAAAAGCTAAAATTCCGATAATAACAAAAAATTAACTAGATTAAAAAATACAGTTTACCCTAATAAAAATTATTATAAATTATAAAAACTAAAAATTTATTTATGTTGAAAATTAATATTTAAAAAATGTGTATTGAATATTTGAATGTTGAAAATAAGAGTTGTAAATATTGAAAATTAGTGTGTGATGATGTAGGTAATGAGGAATTTATTTTTGGATTATTTGTAAAGATTTTCTATAAATAGATATCTCATTTGTGAAGAAAATCACAATTGAGTTGAGAGAAAAATATTATAAAGTGTGTAGTGTGATAATTTTGAGAGTTTGAGATTTTACTTTTTACCGTAAATTTTTACTTTTTCATAACACGTTATCAGCACGAAGTTCTAAAAGTCCTTCATATTTTTCCAAGCTCCTAAACAAAAGAAAAAGGTAACAAAAGTAATAATATTTATTTTACTGCTTATTTATTTATTGCGTATATATTTAATATTTAATATAATGTTATTATATAATAAAGATCAGAAATAATAAAAATAAATTTTTCAAAAACTTGTTATAAATCCTGTGAGGATGTTAAGATGACATCCCACACTCCCGATAAGGGATACGACAAGTATAAAAGCCTATAAAGTTTTTAAATAAAATATCTTATGACAACTCATTATAATAATGTGATATGATATACATAATTATTTAAAACATGATTAATATTATATACACCATATTATTACCATAAAATTATACAAATACATACATTTATTTTTTGTACACCAACGGTCATAAACGGTAACAAAACAGCTAGTTTTTGCCCTACAAATATGATCTCACAAAAACATTCAATCACTCCAACTTTCTCTTCTTCTCTAAACAATTATTCTTCATCAAATTTTCGGGAAAAAAAAAAAAGAAGATGGCTTTCTCAAGGTTATTTTTAATTATTTTGGTTATCATACTGAGCCTTGTATTTATCGGAGAATATCCTCCTCGTGTGTTTACTTTATTTTTACGAATTCTTGTATTTGTTGTTTATCCATTACTTTGTATTACAATATTCATTAACTAATAAAATGCATCGTAATTTTTTAGTACCACCATGTCAAACTTGGCAAAGCTCGAATTCATTGCTCTTGATATTACGGGGAAAAATTTTATGCCATGGACTCTCGATGTAGAAATGCATCTTGAGTCATTAGGTCTAAATGAGACCATAAAATAAAATGGCATATGCACATCACAAGAAAAGGCAAGAGCCATGATATTTTTGTGTCGACATCGCGACGAGGGATTGAAATGTGAATATCTGATTAAAAAAGATCTCATGGCTTTGTGGAAGGGATTAAAAGAAAGATTCGAACATATAATGGAAGTTATACTTCCGACCGCCCGGGATGAATGGAATACGTTGAGATTCCAAGATTTTAAGAAAGTCAGGTGATTACAACTCGGTGATGTATCTAATAATCTCGCAATTGAAATTTTGTGGGCACGAGATTACTGAATTGGAAATGCTTGAAAAAATATTTTCCACTTTTCACGCATCGAATATAACTCTACAACAACAATATAAATTGCGTGGATTTTCGAGAAATTCTGAACTAATCGTCTGTCTTCTCGTGGCGGAAAAGAATAATGAGCTGTTAATGAGAAATAATCAGGCACGACCTACTGGTTCAACGGCATTTCCTGAAGTAAATGTCGTAAGCAAAAATGAATTTAAACCTGCAAACCAAAATCAAAGTTATATACAAGATTTTGGTCGAGGACAAAATCGAGGTCGTGGTCGTGGACGTGGACGTGGAAATGGTCGTGGTCGTGGACGCGGCCGTGGTTTTGAAAATAATCGAGATAGTTATTTCTATAACTCATCTCAAAAGAGCGTCTCAAACCATCCACCGAAAAGGCATCATGAGAATATGATTGTTAATGAGAATTACTCAAAAAGATTTGAAAGTTCTTGTTTTAGATATGATACTCGAGGACATTGGTCCCATATTTGTCGAGCTCCTGAGCACCTTTGCAAACTTTATAAAGAATCAATAAATGGGGAAGAAAAGGAGACCAACTTTGCTGAACACAGTGAACCTTTGAGTGATTCAACTCATTTTGATGCTGGAGATTTTCTGATTGTTTTCTCAGACAATGATCAATTTGTTGGTGGAATAAATATGTAAAATATTTTATTTTTCCATGTACTCGTATGCTAATCTTTTATAGTGTGTTATATTTTTAAATATGTATTCTATTGTATTTTATTTTTATAAACGTATTGTCAGTAATTTTATTTCATTGCATATTTTTTTTGAAGTTCAAATATGGAAAATGCTATGAACCAAGCTGAAGTTTGCATACCTGATAGTGGTACAACGGACACTATCCTCCGAGATAAAAGCTATTTCTTGGAACTAAAACCAACAAAAACAATGGTGTATACAATATCAGGTCATGTAGACTTGATTAAAGGATGTGGTAAAGCACAATTTTTGTTACTTAATGGTACAAAATTTTTGATCAATGATGCTTTGTATTCACCACAATCGAAAAGAAATTTGTTGAGTTATAATGGTATATATTCCCATGGGTATGATACTCAAACAATGAATGAAGGGAATGAGAAATATATGTGTCTTACGACATATAAATCAGGAAAGAAATATGTGATTTCAAAACTACCAATGCTCCCTACTGGATTGCATTATACACATATAAGTCCCATTGAATCAAACATGATAGTTGATAATTCTTCAATATTAACCAATTGGCATGATCGATTAGGACATCTTGGTTCAACAATGATGCGAAGAATTATAGAAAATACACATGTTCATCCGTTGAAAGGCCAGAAGATCTTTCAAAATAATAAGTTTCAATGTAAAGTATGTTTTCTTGTAAAACTTATTATAAGATCATCATCAGCCAAAATCCAAACTGAATCACCAATGTTTCTTGAACGTATTCAGGGTTATATTTGTGGACCAATCCATCCACCATGTGGACCATTCAGATATTTTATGGTATTGATTGATTCCTCCAGCAGATGGTCACATGTATGTTTATTGTCAACTCGAAATGTTGCATTTGCAAGATTACTTGCTCAAATAATAAAATTGAGGAATCAATTTCCCGATTATAAAATCAAGAAAATTAGACTTGATAATGCTGGTGACTTTACATTCCAGACTTTCAATGATTATTGTATGTCTATGTGAATAATTGTTGAGCATCTTGTTGCTCATATACATACACAGAATTGATTTACTGAATCATTGATTAAACGTCTGCAACTCATTGCTAGACCAATGATTATGAAAACAAAGCTACCTATTTCTATATGGGGACATGCAATTTTACATGCTGCTGCATTAATTCCCATCAGACCAAGTGCATATCATAAATACTCTCCATTGCAACTTGCATTTGGTAAAGAACCAGACATTTCTCATCTGAGAATTTTTGGATGTCTGGTGTATGTGCCTATTGCACCACATCAACGAAAGAAAATGGGACCTCAAAGAAATATTGGAATTTATATCGGTTATGATAGTCCATCAATCATTCGATATCTTGAACCTCAGACAGGCGACATGTTCACAGCACGTTTTGCTGATTGTCATTTTAATGAGGAAATCTTCCCAATGTTAGGACGAGACAAGAAACATAGTGAAAAGGAAATTACATGGTATATATCATCATTGTTACATCTGGATCTAAGAACACAACAATGTGAAAAAGATGTACAGCAAATTGTGCACTTTCAAAGAATAGCAAATCAAATACCAGATGCATTTACAGATGCAAAAAGGGTAACTAAAACATATATACATGCTGTAAATGCTCCTGCTCGAATTGAAATTCCAAAGAAACAAATTGAACAAAGTCATGATGTGTTAAAACGCCTGAAGCGTGGAAGGCCAATGAGTTCTAAGGATAAAAATCCTCGAAAAAGAAAATTCATAGAGAAACACAATGATCACAAAATAAAAAATGATGTTCCTGAAGAAACACATGATGATCACAAAATAGAGAATGTTGTTCTTGAAGAAACACATGATGATGAAAATGTTCTGTCAGAACCACAAACTGACGAGAATCATGAAATCTCTATCAATTATATTAATACTGGAAAAATATGGAACCGAAAAGATATAGAAGAAATTGATGATATACTTTCTTATAATGTGGCAATCGAAATCATAAATGATAATAAAGATCATGAACCAAAATCTTTTGGTGAATGTAAAACTTGGCAGGATTGGATAAAATGGAAAGATGTCATCAAGGTTGAATTGGATTCGCTAAATAAACGTAATGTTTTTGGACCTATAGTCCTTACACCTGAAGGTGTAAAACCTGTTGGATACAAATGAGTTTTTATTCGAAAGCGAAATGAGAAAAATAAAATAGTAAGATATAAAGCTCGACTTGTTGCACAAGGTTTTTCTCAAAGGCTTGGAATTGATTATGAAGAAACGTATTCTCCTGTGATGGATGCAATTACGTTTCGGTATTTGATTAGTTTGGCGGTATCTGAAAATTTAGAAATGCGTCTTATGGATGTTGTTACAGCTTACTTATATGAATCACTTGATAGTAATATATTTATATGAAAATCTCTGAAGGATTTAAGATGCCTGAAGCACAAAGTTCAAAACCCAGAGAATGTTATTCTATGAAATTACAAAGATCATTATATGGGTTAAAGCAATCTGTCCGAATGTGGTATAATCGGCTAAGTGATCACTTGATGAAAAAGGGATATGCAAATAATTCAATATGTCCTTGTGTTTTCATTAAGAAAACAACATCCGGATGCGTAATTATTGTTGTATATGTTGATGATTTAAACATCATTGGAACGAATAATGAAATTCATGAAGTTGTGTCATACTTGAAGGAAGAATTTGAAATGAAGGACTTGGAAAAACCAAGTATTGTATGGGTTTACAAATTGAACAAAAAGAATGTGGAATATTTGTTCACCAGAAAAATTATACAGAAAAGATCCTTAAACGTTTTAATATGGATAAATCAAATCCTTTAAGTACTCCAATGGTTGTTAGATCATTAAATATAGAAAAGTATCCATTCCGTCCATGTGAAGATGATGAAGATATTCTTGGTCCAGAAGTACCATATCTAAGTGCTATCGGTGCCCTTATGTATCTTACAAATTGTACAAGGGCTGATATATCTTTTGCCGTAAATTTATTGGCAAGATTTAGCACATATCCAACAAAGAGACACTTGAACGGAATTAAACATATATTCCGTTATCTACGAGGAATGACAGACTTGGGACTTTTGTATTCAAAATATGTTAATTCAAGTATAATTGGTTATGCCGATGCTGGATACTTATCTGATCCACACAAGGCACGTTCTCAAACTGGATATGTATTTACTCGTGGAGGCACTGCAATTTCTTGGCGTTCACAGAAACAAACACTCATAACAACTTCATCAAATCATGCCGATATTATTGCACTACATGATGCAAGTCGTGAATGTGTGTGGTTAAAATCAATGACTCAACATATCCAAATCTCATGCGGATTATCATTTGACGAGAAGCCTGTGACACTATATGAAGATAATGCTGCATGTGTTGCTCAAATGAAAGAAGGATACATAAAAAGCGACAGAACTAAACATATTCCTCCTAAGTTTTTCGCATTCACCAAGGAGCTTGAGAAGAATAAATATATTGATGTTCGTCACATTCAATCAAGTGAAAACTCATCAGATCTCTTCATAAAGACACTACCTACGACAATATTCAGAAAGCATATATATAATATTGGGATGCGCAATCTACAAAAATTTGTGAAGAATTGTTCATATCAACATGAGGGGGAGTTTACGTGACTGCACTCTTTTTACCTTACTATGGTTTTTATCCCAATGGATTTTTCCTAGTAAGGTTTTTAACGAAACATTATAAAAACACGTAATGAAGACAATCATTATGATCATCATCACAAGGGGGAGTGTTGAAAATTAATATTTAAAATATGTGTATTGATTATTTGAATGTTGAAAATAAAAGTTGTAAATATTGAAAATTAATGTGTGATGATGTAGGTAATAATGAATTTATTTTTGGATTATTTGTAAAGATTTTCTATAAATAGATCTCTCATTTGTGAAGAAAATCACAATTGAGTTGAGAGAAAAATATTATAAAGTGTGTAGTGTGATAATTTTGAGAGTTTGAGGTTTTATTTTTTACCGTAAATTTTTACTTTTTCATAACAATTTCAACTTTTTACTCGTACTAAACTGCTTAAAACTTAACCTTACGTTTTGTAATCATTGGCGTAGAATATGCTTTTCTAAAGAGATCGAGCTTAATCTCTAATGGTCTCCTCTTCTTACTTTCTTATAATGATTCAGTTCGAGTCCTTCCACTTTGGTCTCCTCTTCTTTCTCTTATAATGATTCAGTTCGAGTCCTTCCACTTTTTAGATTAAGATTTAAAAAAAAAAAAAAAAGCTTTTTTAAAACCTTTTGTAATTCATAAAATATATATACGAAAATACCAGAGACTTCTAGAACGAGAATCCTCTGCGAAATCTTCCATTTCCCCGTATAAAACCACTGTAACCCGTCGCTTTTTTTCTTGCTCAAAGTATTCCGATCGATTGCTTGAACAATTTTCTCACAAGTTTGCTCGAAAATGGCGTTGATTCCACGCTTCTTCCGCCGCCGATCCATCGACGCTTTCGATCCTTTCTCTCTTGACATATGGGACCCATTCGAGGTCTTCCCTTTCAGTTCCCACTCCCGGCAACTCTCCGACAATTTGCGTTCCAATTTCCCATCCGAGAGCTCCTCTTTTTCCGGAGCAATGATCGACTGGAAGGAGACCCCTACAGCCCATGTGTTCAAGGCTGACGTTCCCGGGCTGAGGAAGGAGGAGGTGAAGGTGGAGCTGGAGGATGACCGGCTTCTGCACATCAGAGGCGAGAGGAAGAGGGAGATGGAGGAGAAAGGGGATACATGGCACAGGGTCGAGCGCAGCAGCGGCACCTTCATGCGGCGTTTCAGGCTGCCGGAGAACGCTAAGGTGGATGAGATGAAGGCGAGTATGGCGGATGGGGTTCTGACTGTGACTGTTCCGAAGGTGGATGATGCCAAGAAGGCCGATGTGAAATCAATTGAGATTTCTGGTTGAATTGTCCTCTCTTGGAGATGGATTTTGTTACTGTTGTCTACTGTGAATCTTATGTCTTGTGGGTATTATGGCTTTACAAATCTTGTGTTTTCTTTTTCTTGTCTGGGTAACTGATAGGTCTATGTAAGAATGGTGGTGTTCTGCGTCTGTAAATCTTTTGATCAAGAGTGGTAATAGAATGTTGTTTTATAGTAATAGTTGGCTCACGAAATGTTCGGTTCAAATCGACTCAAACAGCAGCTGAACTATAACTAAAATAGTTAGCAATCGGAATCAAAACCTGAACTGTATTTATGGGTGACAATTTCGGTTCCACCGTCCCTTCGAACCCGAACCCTCGTTTTAAAACTGTTGCCATCACTACAAGAGAAAAAAGACTTGATTCAATGTCTTTTTTTTTTTTGTAAGACTCGATTCCATATCTCAATGTGGTGGAGCATATTCTGGATCAACAGACATAGAATAACAGTTCCAGAAAGCTGCAGAATCCACTAATATATTTTACAATTTTCAGGCAGAAATATCTGATTTGGCAATTTTTCGGGGGCTCTATTACTAATGTACAGAGCCAGGCAACAGTTGAACGAGCAGAAAGTGTCGAGATTGTTGTAAACAATGGTTATATTGTCATTTATAAATTAGAATTATCTTGTTTTGGCTCCTGTGGGAGCTCATGAGCGTCCATTGAAGGGAAAAAGCCAGGAAACTACAAATGCAAACACCATACAAGCCAACGAGAAGTTGAGGAATCGATGACCTTGCCACAAGTTTCGAACTTCGGATGAATGGGTGCAGGCACTTCCGGTAAGGCAGCAACATGAGGCATGTCGTCGCAAGGTTTTATTGATCCAATCTCGTTTACACCAATAACGTTTCCTGCAATTGATCCACATATCTCGCATGTTCTTCCAAAAAGAACATCAAGATTCAGTTATTTACACAAGAGTTTGCGTAAACGGCAGAACAACAAAATTTTCATCCCAGTCCCGCTGTCCTCGGAGGGGATCGGGGTACCAGATGTATGTTAGCACATCTAATAACCAGAGTACTACAAAGAAACGGAGGCAACAGTTGAGCTGCAGTTCAAAGTTCAACTGTCGGATGGCAGCTGTTTAATCGAAACATATAAGACTATCAGAAAAGCTATGCTCACACTACTCGTAATACGGTTTATGAAAGTATTTATTAAGAAATCATTTGGTTAGCATAATGAAACCATAACCACCTGTAAAAAACATCAATCATGATGATGATATTGTGATGGTTGATCAAAGAACGGAAACTGATTTGTTTCTTTAAAGTCCTGAAAAATAAGTTGAGCACAAAAGCAAACAAGGGATGACGAGAGGATTCTAACATTCAACATACTTGTGCATTTTTTCATTTCATTCACGTTAGCACTAAAAACGATTCAGATGAATCAGAAACCTCAAAGATCATCTAGATACTCATATTTATTAAGATAGAATCCTGCAATGGATGGATCCAAAGCATCTATCTTATCGGAGCATATCCATCTTATCGAAGATACATATTCTCTTATCATCACACCCCATCGACAGTAAAGATGTGGCAAGTTCAAACATATTTTTTTACACCGAGTTAGTACAAGATTCTCCCCAATGCAAGCTTAAACAAACGCGTTAGCATGTTGGGAGTTCTCAATTACAATGAGAGAGTCATGAACATAGTGTTCTGATTCAAGAACATGGTATGGTTAAAAGAGAAACCTGGAATATACATCTTTAACTAAATATCTAGTTTGAAAAAATTCTAGCCAAAATCAAATAAGAATGATAAAACAGAACCCAGATCGTATTCAGTTTGGGATCATTCCAAGTAATTATTTCATAAAAAAGTTCTAAAATTCTTGTATCACTGAAATATCTTCTAGCTTGAGTTCGACTCCTTCCTTTCCTACGCTGACCATTACTAGATAGACTTCTTCACTAGACTTCATGGCTTTCCAGGTCTAAGAAGCAGAAATATGGGATTTTCGTTTCTTGGTCTTTTCATGGTATATGATTTCTTCTTGGTTCAGGTTCGGAGTTTGACATTCTTGTGCTAGAATTCTACCACTGCATTGTTCTTGGCTAACCAATCCATCCCTAGAATGACATTGAAATACACCATCAAAATTTGAATCAAGTCGGCACAGAATGTATGCATATGTATACTGATTTTTCTGTCACGATGTAGCTCATGGGTTTCGATAGGCTTACTAGTAGGTGTTGTTACTCATGGTTTCCTTTTTGGGTAGGTTGAGACAGGTTCTCTAGATGGTCCACTTGAAATATTTGTCTGCTTGAACCTTTGCCCGCTTTGGGACAACGGGCTAGTGAGGATTACTCTCTTTATTTTGTGTAGTCTTTTGGAAGCTTTTTTGTGCATCAAAATAGGACAAGACCTTTTTTTTCTTCTCAATATGGGCCAAATTTACTGGGCTTTGGCCATCTCCACATGAGGAAACCCACCCAACGGGTAGAAAGCTTTTGGCAAATTTTAAGTTCTGACCAAGTTCGATTCACACGTTTGAATAAAAGTAAGTGGACATATATGTTTTAAAGAATATGCGTATGTGTTAAAGTTCCCATGACTCATTAGAGTACTCCAAAAAAAAAATTACCATGACTCATTAGAATACTCTTTTGGAGTCACTATAAAAAAGGTATTTTTTCCTACAGAAAAACAGTTCTATTATTGTCAACGTTGTGTTAGGTAAGCTGTCACTATCATGCATTTATTTAAGGTTAGTGGTTGTAGGCAAAAAAATCATTAATATGAATGGTTGGTGGTTGAAATTTTTGTCAAATTTGGCTGAAGGAGTTTTGACGAAGGAAATGAGCTTTCACTTTAGGATTAGATTTATAAACAGAGTTCTCGCTGCCTCGGTTTAATCATCCCAACGGAAGCAAAACATCCTACAATAGAGAGCAAAAGGAAAGGTTTTTTTCTCGAGTTTTGAGAGGTTATTTTGTGTGTTAGAAAAATTATTTTCTCGGTTATATTCGATTTGAGATTGTGAGATATTAAGTATTTTGTTGTAAACAGTTGTAATATTTCTTCCAATAAAGATTTACAGTAGCTCCGTAAATGTAGTCTATATTGGGTGAACCATGTAAATCATTGTATTCTTGTTGATTGTTTTATTCCGTAATTTTTATATTATATTTCCGTCATGATCGTCATCGTTTCAGCGTAATCCCCAACAACTGTTATCAAAGTCTTGTCGTAAAATTTTTTAAAATTCTGAATATGCTCTGTGGTTGCAGTTTTGTTTAATCTTCCTCATCAGAAAAGATTTTTTGAGATTTTTTGCTGAGGCAAGAGAAGTGATGGCCGGAGATGATGGGTCAGACCTGGAATCAACAATTTTTACGGAACATATTTTTCATTCTGGCAGTTACATATTAAATATTATTTGTATAGATAGAAGCACCATCAACCTCTATCGGGAAAGAAGCCATAAAAGATAGAGGATGATGAATGAGAGCTCCTTGACCGACAAGTTTTATGTGTAATATAATTGACCCTAACGAAGAACATGACATATAACATGACAGAGGCACAAACCATGTCTATTTTATCGGACATGTACGAGAAACCATCAAAAGAAACAAAGTACATCTCATGAAAAAGTTATTCAACTTGAAAATGGGAGAAGGTGCTTCAGTGGCTAAACATATCAATGAGTTCAACATGATTGTTTCTCAGCTAACATCGGTTTAAATTAATTTTGATGATGAGATTTGTGCACTTATTTTTTTGGCGTCTTTACCAAATGTTTAGGAACCAATGTAGGCAGCGGTTAACAACTTTGTTGGAAAAAAAAAGCTACAATTCAATGATGTCAGGGATCAAAATTTTGCTGAAGAAATTCACAGGATGGATTCAAGTGAAAGAACATTATAAAGATCTGCTCTAAATCTCGAGAACAGAGTAAAGGGCGGGAATGGCGAAAAGAGTTTTAACCTATGGCGCAGTAGTTTCAAGTCAAGAAATGGAAAAACAAAAGAAACTTTGAAAATAATTTGAAGTGCAGGAACTATGGTGAGAAAAAGAACTGCAAATCAACAAATAACAATGCAAATGTTGTTATTGAGGACTGAGGAGGCACATGATGCTCTATTACTATGCATAGAAAGCTCGATTGATTCTTGGGTTATGGACTCAATAACTTCGTTTCATACCATTGGTAATCGTGATGCATTCGATAATTGTATTAATGGCGATTACGGAAAAGTTTTCCTGGCTGATGGAAAACCTTTGGAAATAGTTGGTATGAATAATGTCTGGATGAAAATGTCAAATGGATCTGTCTGAAAAATCAACAAAGTAAGGCATTACCGAAGTTGACACACAATCTGATCTCGGTGGGACAGCTCGATGACGAAGGCCATAATGTGACATTTGGTGATGGTTCCTAGACAATGAACAAATAAGCCATGATTGTTGCTCGAGGCAAGAAAACTGGAACATTTTATATGTCTTCCAGCTGCAGAAATACATTAGCAGTTGTGGATGTTTTAGCTAATTCAATACTATGACATTATAGACTTGGGCATATACATGAGAAGTGAATTAAGATGGTTGTATCAAATGAGAAGCTACCGGAATTAAAGACCGTTTAACTCAAGCTATATGAAAGTTGTATATTTGGAAAGCAGAAAAATGTGAGCTTTTCAAAAGGTGGTAGAGAACCGAAAACAGCAAGTTGGAATTGATTCATACTGATGTATGGGAACCATCTCTTGTGACATCCCTTGGATGCTCAAGATATTATGTCACATTTATTGATGATTCAGGCAAAAATGTCTGGGTTTATTTTTTGAAAAATAAATGCGATGTTTATGAGACCTTTAAAAAGTAGAAAAATATGGTTGAAAATGAGACCAACTTGAATGTGAAGTTCTTACAGCCTGATAATGGTGGTGAATATGAAGATGATGAGTTCAACAAATATTTTGAGAACCTAAATTTTTGGGCATGCAATTAATTACATATAGACATGTATAAGAATTTATTTTCGAGTTATAATAAATTTGAAAATATTAAATAATACATGATATTGGAAATTTCAAGTCAATAAATACATGAAATTCAAAATTCAGTACAAATCATGTATCAATTTCGAAATAAGACTGGATATCAATCAAATTTGGAAGGAAATATTGCATACAAGGCAGTTTTCTCAACAAGGAAGCTAGAAAATTTTCAATACTGTCCAGATACATTATAAATTAGTACAAGAAAGCAGTCTACATTCAACCACCTAGCTCAATATCAAATTTCAGAATTTGGTAATATAATATGTATGGAAGGAGAATCTCGATTATTATGGAATAATCTTCTCGAAATTATAGAAGAAATATCAATTCGACTATGGTAGGATTTTTATCCACGCACCTATAATAAGAGAGCCTATGCATTCAAAAGTTACACAACTACAAACACTCCAAATTTTCGAAAATTTCTCTCCAAGTGCTGCTGAAATTTTCGAAATTTTCTCCCAAAAATTTCTGTACGAATCATCAAAATTATTTTCAAGTTCAGAAATTCGTTTCTGTTTCTCGGGTACTCGAAATCCGATCTCCACTGTTCTGAATATGCTTCCATATGTTTTGAATAACAAATCCAAATTTCAACAAAATCCAACAGTTAGTTTTTCGTTTATAGCCTTCGCAAGAAAACTGCTCAGATTCTATGCGGGAACAGCATACCTACGATTTTTCGTCCATGAGCAGGTCAAACGACTTCCCAACCCGATCTCCACCGTTCATAATTTATTTTACTTACTTGTGAATATAATGTCCAAGTTTGAGCCCGATCCAACAGTGCAATAAGACGCAAATAATTTTTCAATATGGCTGATTTTTCGAGCGATGTGTTGCTGCGTTTTCGAAGTGTCGGTTGCATGATTCTTCTATGATTTTCGAATTCTTAATGTTTTCTTTCAGGTCTAAGGTAAGTGGACTTGTTTTAAATATTTAATTTCGATTATATGCATATTTCGTTTTTGAAAATTCGATCGAGTGCAAATTCTTTTTCGACCCCCTTCTGGTTATGATTGTCGCATGATATATTTGTTGGTACTGTGAGGATTCAACTTGATATGGGAGGGAATCCCAAATATGATATGACCCTTATGTAGTGAGGATGTAACCGCTATATGGCCTCGCCCCCTTCGAGAAATAAAAATTAGGGACTAATATCAGTAAACCATAGAAAGTAGAGGAATCTCAGTGCCTGGTCAATGGTATGCATATGGTACGAGCCATGTTATGCATGGTATGTGTTTCGAATTTTTATGCATTTTGTTATGTTGTGCTCGAACGGCTCCCACTTGCTGAGTGACGACCATATCACTCACCCCTTACTCTACCCTCCCCAAATAAATCAGAAAAAGAAATAGAGAAAGAAGAATCAGACACCTGTTTTTGGACTGATAGTGGGCGCATGAAAAATTTTAATTAAGAATATGTTCTTGTGAGTTTTTAATTCAAGTTATAAACTCTTCCGCAGATTTTTATCGTTTTCAGAGTTACTATTGTAAAGACGATTATATTTTTATGGTATTTATGATATAAAATGGTTTTGGTTTATATTGTACTACGAGGCTTGTTGTTTAGCAATTATGTGATTGTTGAATAACGCCGGTGTCAACTGACCCCAGTCTCGGGGAGTGACATTTAAGTGGTATCAGAGCCGCCATGTTCATGATCTAGTTGGGAAGAAAAATTTGTCAGATTGTGACAAAAGGCTGATGCAGTCCCTTTCAGAACGACCAATGACTAATTTGACAACTTTGTTGTGAGGCGTGGTCCGAAAACGAGAAATTCCTTCATTTAGACCTCCGAAATCGCGTTTTGCCATTTAAGGAAAGTTTCGTAGAACTCATAACTTTTCGTAGGAAACTCAGAATTTAATTCTGTCAATTGTACTGGAATCCTCTCGACGTATTATTTCTATCCATGGATCAATATCCAAAATTTTCATTTTTGGAAAATTTCTCAAAAAATTTCGTTCAACGCGTTTTTTTGTGCTAGTTAGAGGATTTTTATGAAATTGTATTAAAAAAAGTTAGTAATTGTATATATTTGAGCTTCCGACTTAAGATAAATGATTTTGCTTGGGGATGATAAGTTATTTATGAAAACTAATATGAGAAAAGTTGATATAAGAATTATATAATAAGTTTTGGGTCTTCCACTATAGAAGTTGATTTTGTGTCAATAGTTAACTATGTGGGCATTAAGTTTTGGTTATTAAGAATGTTAAACGATAACTTTAAATATATAAGATCTTTGAATATCTTGTATAAAATGATTGCAAGAAATAATATATCGAGGTTAAGAAATTTATATTATTTTGGGATAACAAGTAGGCTATGACCTTACATAAATAAAATAAGTTACAAGATATTGCTGGATATTGAGGAAAATATAACATAATAAGTTTTGACTCTTGTTACGGTACTAAGAATGATTCAGAAATTAAAGTAACATTCAATAAACTCTTTTGTGTTAGAGCGCTAGGCTCATGGTCTTGATGAAAACAAGATTTGATAAAATGAATATTTTTTTTGAGGATTAATTTATTTTGTACAAGGTTGACTAGAATTTTATTTCATAATGACTAGTTTATAATTTTCGAGATTTAATTCAATAAGCTATAGATCGTTATTGAGTTAAGTTTCAATATTTTATATGAGTTCTAATTTTTGAGATAGTGATCGGGATAATTTCAAGATAAGATAAAATTAGTATCAATTCGCATATATTTAGTGCCGACTTTATTCAATTCACTTCGGTATATTTCGACACCATCTTAGGGATGAATTGGTTATCTAAGAGGCGTGCAATAGTATATTGTTAGAGTAAGAATGTCAAACTCTGAACCTCGAACCAAGAACAAATCAGGTACCATGGCAATGCTAAGGAACAAAAATTCATTTTTTCTGTTTCTCAGACTCTGAAAGCCATAATATCGAGCAAAGAAATTTACCTGGCAATGGTAAACAAAGTGCAAGAAGTAGATGAGCTGAAGTTGGAAGATATTCCAGTAATACGAAATTTTTTGGACGTATTTCCAGAAAGGCTTCTTGGAATGGTCTCGGACTGTGAAGTAGATTTCGAGATAAATTAGGTACTTGATGATGCACCAATCTCCAATGCACTATACCTAATGGCTCCAGATGAACTCAAGGAGCTAAAAGAATAACTCCAAAAGTTGTTTAAAAAAAATGGATTAGGCCAAGTACATCCCTTTGGGGAGCTCCAGTCCTATTTGTAAAGAAAAAGATGAAAGTATGAGATTGTGTGTTTATTATAGAGAACTCAATAAGATCAATGTCAAGAATAAATATATTCTTCAAATAATAGGCTGTCTTTTCGATCAATTTAAAGGAGCTACAGTCTTCTCCAAGCTTGACATGAGAACATGATATCATCAACTAAAGGTCAAAGCAGAAGACACCCCAATGTAAGCATTCAGAATAAGGTCATGTAAGATAGAAAACAGGAGTAACAGTGGACACAAAAAAAAAGTAGAGGCAAATCTAGATTAGCTGAGACAAAAGAATGCAACCGAAATTAAAAGCTTCTTTGGATTACCAGGATATTAGCGGAAATTTTTCGAGGGCTTCTCTTCAGTAATCATATCATTGACGAGACTCGCACAAAAGAACTATGAATTCAACTGAAGAGAAAGATGTGAAAAGAGCTTTCAAACATTAAAAGATAAGCTAGCATCTACACCAATGTTGGTATTATCTACTGTGGACAAGGATTTTACCATCTGCAGTGAAGCATCAAAAGAAGGTCTCGGATGCATACTCATGCAAGACAAGCGAGTCAAATGTAGCCACATGAGCAAGACTACCCTAGTCACGATCTCGAGTTGGTAGCAATGATTTTTGCTTTGAAAATTTGGAGACACTATCTCTACGATGGCAAGTGTGAAATATTCACAGACCACCAAGCCTCAAGTATTTGTTCATGCAAAAAGAATTAAAAATGAGGTAAAGAAGGTGGATAGAGTTACTCAAGGACTTACTCAAGGACTATGACTTGACAACAAGCTACCATCTCGGCAAGACAAATAAGATAGCCAATGCTTTGAGTCGGAAAAACATGGTCAAGTTAACCATAACATCACTCTCCGTGCAACCATGCTTTCGGGAAGTAGTCAAGTTAAATCAGAGTCGAGACATGACACTAGAGAAGTTCAAAGAACAAGCCAAGGAAATAAAGTCGTCAGATTTTCAAGTGGCCCAAGACGGAATCCTAGGGACGAGAGGACGATTATGTGTGCCAGACATCAACAATCTTCGATAAGAAGAGATGTAAGAGGCGCATAAGTCAACATTCCCAATCCATCTCGTCAGTACAAGGATGTATATGGACTTGAAAGAAAGTTTCTGGCGAAGTAGGATGAAAAGAGACGTCGTCGAGTTTATATCGAGGTGGAAAGTATGCCAACAAGTGAAGTGTCGATCATCACTGTACATGGAAGAAATATAGGAGACAGTCATAACTGGGCTAGAACTAATCCAAGAGACAATGAAAAAGTAGTCATCAGTAAAGACATACTCAAGGCTGCATAAGACCAGCAAAAGAGTTAGTCTAATCTTAAAAGAAGACCAATGAAATTCACATTGGGTGAAAAAGCTTATATAAGGGTCTCACTAATGAAAGAATCATTAGATTCAGTAAAGCTGAAAAAGTGAAACCTCGGTACGTAGGACTATTCGAAATTCTGGAGAGATTGGCACATTGACTTACAGAATAGCATTGCCTCCAGATATGTATAGAATCCACAATGTATTTCACAAGTCCAAACTATGGAAATACATCCCGAACCTAAGACATGTTATGGAAATTGAACCGCTCATAATCAAAGGTAACTTGGGAGAAGAGCTGAAATATGAAGATGTCTCTACTCATATTGTGGACACCGAAAACCAAGTACTGAGACAACGTATCATTCCCTACGTCAAGGTGCAATGGTCAAAACACACAGAACGATAAAACTACTTGGGAGTTTGAAGAGAAAATGCGCAAGCAACATCCCTACCTTTTCGAAAGTCAAGCCGACTCAAGTTTCGAGGACGAACTTTCTAATAAGGAGGGAGGGATGTGAGTACCCAAATTTTTGGGCATGAAATTAATTAAATATAGACATGTATAAGAATTTATTTTCGAGTTATAATAAATTCGAAAATATTAATGAATACATGGTATTGGAAATTCCAAGCCAATAAACACATGAAATTCAAAATTCAGTAAAAATCATGTATTAATTTCAAAATAAGACTGGATATCAATCAAATTTGGAAGGAAATATTGCATACAAATCAGTTCTCTCAACAAGGAAGCTAGCAAATTTTCAGTACTATCCAGATACATTATGAATCTGTACAAGAAAACACTCTAAATTCAACCACCCAGCCCAATATCAAATTTCAGAATTTTGTAATGTAATATGTGTGAAAGGTGCATCTCGATAATTATGGAATAATTATCTCGAAATTGTAGAAGAAATATCAACTCGACTATGGTAGGATTTTTATCAACACACCTATAAATAAGAGGGCCTATGCATTCAAAATTTACACCATTCTAAACACTCTAAATTTTTGAAAATTGCTCTCCAAGTGCTGCTGAAATTTTCGAAATTTTCTCCCAAAATTTCTGAATGAGTTATCAAAATTATTTCTATGTTTAGAAATTCGTTTCCCTTGCTCGGTTACTCGGAATCCGATCTCACCGTTAAGAATATGCTTCCATATGTTTTGAATAACATATCCAAATTTCAGTCAAATCCAACGGTTAATTTTTTGTTTATAGCCTTCATAAGAAACCTGCTCAGATTCTATGAGGGAACGGCATACCTACGGTGTTTCGTCCATGAACAGGTCCAAACGGCTCAAGCCTGGATCTCCACCGTTCATAATTTATTTGACTTACTTGTGAATATAATGTCCAAGTTTGAGCTCGATCCAACGGTGTAATAAGGAGTAAAATTTTTCTCAATATGGCTCATTTTTTGGGCGATGTGCTGCTGCGTTTTCGAAGTGTCGGTTGCATGATTCTTCTATGATTTTCGAATTCTTCATGTTTTATTCCAGGTCTAACGTAAGTGGGCTTGTTTTAAATATTTAATTTCGGTTATATTCATTTTCATTTTTGAAAATTCGATCGAGTGCAAATTCTTCTTCAACCCCTATCTGGTTACGATTGTCGCATGATGTATTTGTTGGCACTGTAAGGTTTCAACTTGATATAGGAGGGAATCCCAAAAATGATATGACCTTTACGCGGTGAGGATGTAACAGCTATATGACCTCGTCCCCTTGGAGGAATAAAAATTTGGGACTGATATCAGTAAACCATAAAAGATAGAGGAATCACAATGCCTGGTCAATGGTATGCATATGGTATGAGTCATGTTATGCCCAAATTTGGTGTGCTGTCGTTGAGCCACCAAATTTAAATTCCTACTCTCTGAGTAAAATGAGTGTAATGGTGAGTAGGGTCGAATCCACAGGGAACGGGAGATGATTTATTTCGAGTAAAATACAGATAAAGGGGGGATTTGTTTGATAAAAACTAATAAAATATTAGAACTAATTTAACATGCAAGAAGAAATAACTAATCAATATGAATAACTAAAGAAATGCAAATTAATATTACCAAGCTCGATTCAAGTGGTTTCTACTATTTAATTGTATCACTGTTCATCGACTAACATATTATTTATTCATTTAGTTACAAGTAATTAACCTTAGAATTATAGGAATAGCCGCTAAAATTCTTGTGTTTTCCTAATTTATTTGACCGAACCCGGAATCCGTCAAAACTTATCAATAACCAACCGGGCACGATAGCGTTCCATATTAATTAAATATAGCTTTTAGATATGTGAAAACAGTTAATCTTAAAATCTAACAACCGAGATAGCTGCAATCGATAGATCGAGTTTCGTTAATTTATTTAGATTAAACATGCTATGATTGTAACGCCCCAGATTCGACGACTGTCCTCACTGTACCAAGACGAGTCTTTCCAGCGTGCTTATGTCCTCACTCACACGCACCCTGGGAAACTTCTCAGGAGGTCACCCATCCCAAAATTGCCCCAAGTCAAGCACGCTTAATTTTGGAGTTCTTATGTGATGAGCTAGCGAAAAGAAGATGCACCTTCGTGATATGAGTAGTACAAATCAAATCTTTTAAGCCCTCTTCAACTGTACAGTCTATTACATTGAACAGTCTCGGAATTCCTCTCATTCCCGTGTGGGATCGGTTCATTCATGTTCCCTCCACCTAGAAGCCTGCCAGGAGCCGCTCATTGTCCGTGCAACTGATGACACCGGCGATCATCCCCCGCCCTCTTCGGCCCCGGGCCTCACATGCCCACCAGCTTTCGCTTGGTTCGTCCCCGAACCACACCGTACTAAGAGAGGTCGGGCTCTGATACCAACTGTAACGCCCCAGATTCGACGACTGTCCTCACTGTACCAAGACGAGTCTTTCCAGCGTGCTTATGTCCTCACTCACACGCACCCTGGGAAACTTCCCAGGAGGTCACCCATCCCAAAATTGCCCCAAGTCAAGCACGCTTAACTTTGGAGTTCTTATGTGATGAGCTACCGAAAAGAAGATGCACCTTCGTGATATGAGTAGTACAAATCAAATCTTTTAAGCCCTCTTCAACTGTACAGTCCATTACATTGAACAGTCTCGGAATCCCTCTCATTTCCGTGTGGGATCGGTTCATTCATGTTCCCTCCACCTAGAAGCCTGCCAGGAGCCGCTCATTGTCCGTGCAACTGATGACACCGGCGATCACCCCCCGCCCTCTTCGGCCCCGGGCCTCACAATGATAGCACAACACACCTAATCTATCGCTACTCATGTACCAATCGTTCATGACAATTACGGATCACTGAATTAATGGATAGAAATAGAAAATTATATATCGAATTAAATTGTCAGATTAACCGAGATACAACTTTCATAGAATTAAATATAAATCAACAAATACTTGAACAAAACATGAATATTAAATTAAAGTTAAAAAAGCCTCACAGTGATAAATTGAAATAGTAAAAATATCTCTTGAATTAAAAATGAAACTTAGCCAAAAGGTGCGGAGAAAATCCTTGCGCCCTTCTTTCTCTTCACTTCACGTGAGTTGTTGGAGAAGAGGTTGGAGAATTCTGTCTCGTGTAAAATTCTCTTGCCGCCTCACTCTTTTTGTGAATGGTAGTCAAAGCAACAAAAGAACAAAAAAATATGTCTTGTACGTGAGATAAGTAGTGGCAACAAGGAAATGTTGGGTCCACCAAGTATAAAAGTCCAATAATCTAAAATAATAACTTAACCGCTAAAATTAAAAGATACTTAAAAAATATCCTCCAAGAATATAGAGTTTTTTCCATAAAAAACTATATCTTATATTTATTCCTTGATAAGAAAATTTCTCAATTCTCACTAAGCAGCCGAGGAGCAGTCACAAGACGTGATCACGCCTTATCCAAAAACCACTTCTGAATTTTTCTGTTCAATTATGCTACTAAGATCATATCGGCAACTTTAATTGTGATATAAAATCACCCTTTTTAGCCCAGATTTATCGCAAGTGCAGAAAATTTCCTCTTACAATAAAATCACACAAAACTGTGTCAAATAAGTACGTTGAAAGTGGTAACAATGAGAGATATGACAACAAAAATGCAAACTATTATGAGCCTATCAAATCTCCCACACCTAAATCATGCTTGTCCTCAAGCATAAAAGAGCTCAATTCATTATCTAAACTCATTATCCTCTTTTTGCTTCATTTACTTGTCCGTAAAAAAATTTTTCATGCACCCAAAAAATTTAATTGTTGAGCATTTGACATACCAACATTATGAACAATTGTTTCCATCCGAATGTGTAAAAATAAAAATACATAGGGTCCAAAGACTCCTCACAAGATTCGCTCATTGCACTCGTAAGTGTCTAGGTATGTATCAAGGAGCTCTCATGTCAAAACACTGAAAATTTTGTACCATAAGTTTGCAAATATATCACATCTTCCACCAAATGAATGAATTAAAATGCACAAACAAGGGCTGTAAATGGGTTGTACCGTGGCTAGAGGTCAGGTAGGAAAGAAGGCACAATGAGTTTATGGAATTGAAGAATAATACACACTTTTCACAAAGACACAATTGCATCCAACTAACAATAACATCTTCAATCTCATTATAACATCCAAGAACATTTTTTCTTCTTCGTTGCTGTCATTTTCCTTCCCACTCCCATTTTTTTTTCATTTTCCTTTTTCATCATATATATATACATATATAAGTATGTATATATAATTTTTTTTTTCATAAGAAGTTTTTGAGACAACGATTTTGAGCATTAATCACTCAATCTCAATAATTTGCACTTTCCTTGCTCAAAGCGATGCTAAATGCGAAAATTTTGTATGATTCTCCAATTCGAGGTTCAAAAAGAGGAATAACCAAAAGAAAGATTTATCATGGATTGTAATGTGGTTATTTTCCAACGAATAGGCTTAGGCTCAAACTTGGCTCACTAGGGGTAAATGAATCGGGGTGGGCTCAAAAGAACGGCACTGATGATGCGAAAGAAAACGGTTTGAACCTAATGCCCTTTACTTTTGTTTGTGCACCTAATCTATCACAAGGTGTCAACAAAGACATGTATAACAATGCATGTTCTAGAAAAATTAACAATGCATGACCAACACACAATTAAATAAAATGGAGCATGATCTAATGTTTTCTCATAGGCTCAAAGCTCGCCAAAGAAAACGGTATGTGTGCTAGACCACATACACTTATAATTTCAACACATCATCAAGAGCAACTCCCCATAAATGCGGCAGTAAGAATGCAATATCAGTTGCACACAAAGAAAAATCAGTTTTTTTTCATAGACTCGCATCCGAGGCATTCAAGATTAAAATGAGAGAGATAACGAATAAACATGCTTTATGGATAAAACAACTTCACTCTGCCGTACTCCTCTCCTCTTTTTTTTTTTTTTTTTTTTTTTTTTTTTTTTTTTTTTTTTTTTNACATGCAAAAAATGAAAAAAAATAGAAATTAAAACTAGAAATAAAGCTATATACCCTCTCCCACACCTATATGTGGTAATGTTCTCAATTATACAAAAAGTAGATGCGCAACGCAAACAGTAAAACGCAAGGGAAGTTAGAGAACTCCCCTAAAATTTGTTGGGCATCGTAAAGCAAAACTTTCTATTGTTGTGGTGGGGGAAATGGTGGATCGATGATGGAAGCCCCTGAGAGAAGATGTGAAAGGGGTGAGAACAAATACGGTAAGATAAAACAAACATAAATTATGTTTTTTTTTATTTGCCTTTGAGACAACATCAGAAAATGTTTTCTTACAAGGCGTGATCACGCTTTGTTAAGAGACATCTTCTGCGTGTAGGGAAATTTTTTTTCAAAAATCAGAAAATGTTTTCTCACAAGGCGTGATCACGCCTTGTTAGAAAACATCTACTGTGTCCAGGGCAATTTTTTTTTTTTTTTTGCGCAGAAGTGATATTCTTATAAGGCGTGATCACGCCTTGTTAGAAGAGATCTTCTACACAAAGATAACAAAAATTGTAATATTTGAAAAAAAAAATAAAAATAAAAGAAATTAAAAATAATAAGAAAAAAAAATTTGGGTTGCCTCCCAAAAGCGCTTGGTTTTTAGTCGTCAGCTTGACCCTCAGAAGCACTCATCAAATAGCCGTCGACGCCTAAAGTACGTGTCATATGACACCACATATGGGTCTTGATTCCATGTGCCTTCAAGTTTGGCTTGATATATGCAATGTAAGCTCGTCTCCTTAACAACCTGTGACTTTAAATAATAGGCATGTGATGAGAATATTATCGACTAGCTCAAATCGATAGTCTCGGGAGCTTGTTCATCTATCAACTTCATTGGTGGCTCATCTTCATTTGATTTTTCTTCCAAAACTTCTTCAAACTGAGGCTCAATAGCTGGCTCATTCAAAGCCACATGCTTTTTTTCCATATCATTCAGTCGACTTATGATTAATTCAAGACTATTTCTCTCATCTTCTTGATGCTCGAAATGTTGGTCTGTAAAATCAGATTGGCTAATTTTTGGAGTGTATTGGTGGTTCCAACTCTGCAGCGAAGGATACCATTGCTGATGGTAGTCAAAATCGGCCATATCATTTAGCATTTAGCAAATATATCAGACTATCTTCATGTCGACTAAGTAGTGGACTATCGGTTGTCAGTGCTCCATTAAATGCCCATCTTCGTGTAACTGCATCCAGACGTTTATGGAAAACTCGAAGAAGAACATAGTTAGAAAAATCATGATTCTTGAATGTTGTTGTTAAATTATTGAATCTCTCCCATGCTACGTAGAAGGGCTCTTCGGTTTGTTGGGCAAAACTTGTGAATACTTGTCGATGAAACATCTCGAACTATTTCACAACAAAAAATTCTCAAATTCTTCTTTTCTTGATGAATCACCTGTACAAGAAGAATGAGACATAAAAAAATAAAAATAACAAAACTCAAAAAAAAAAAAACTAACCTTGCACCGTTCCCCGGCAACGGCGCCAAAATTTGGTGCGCTGTCGTTGAGCCGCCAAACTTAAATTCCTACTTTCTAAGTAAAATGAGTGTAATGGTGAGTAGGGTCGAATCCACAGGGAACGGGGGATGATTTCTTTCGAGTAAAATGCAAATAAATGAGGGATTTTTTTGGTAAAAACTAATAAAATACTAGAAATAATTTAACATGCAAGAAGAAATAACTAATCAAGATGAATAACTAATGAAATGTAAATTAATATTACCAAGCTCGATTCAAGGGGTTTCTACTATTCAATTGTATCACTTTTCATCGACTAACATATTATTTATTCATTTAGTTACAAGTAATTAACCTTAGAATTATAGGAATAGCCGCTAAAATTCTTGTGTTTTCCTAATTTATTTGACCGAACCCGGAATCCGTCAAAACTTATCAATAACCAACTGGGCACGATAGCGTTCCATATTAATTAAATATAGCTTTTAGATATGTGAAAAAAGTTAATCCTAAAATCTAACAACCGAGATAGATGCAATCGATAGATCAAGTTTCGTTAATTTATTTAGATCAAACATGCTATGATAGCACAACACACCTAATCTATCGCTACTCATATACCAATCGTTCATGACAATTACGGATCACTGAATTCATGGATAGCAGTAGAAAATTATATATCGAATTAAAAATTGTCAGATTAACCGAGATACAACTTTCATAGAATTAAATATAAATCAACAGATACTTGAACAAAACATGAATATTAAATTAAAGTGCAAAATGCCTCACAGTGATAAATTGAAATAGTAAAAATATCCCTTGAATCAAAAATAAAACTTAGCCTAAAGGTGCAGAGAAAATCCTTGCACCCTTCTTTCTCTTCATTTCATGTGAGTTGTTGGAGAAGAGGTTGGAAAATTCTTTCTTGTGTAAAATTCTCTTACCGCCTCACTCTTTTTGTGAATAGCAGTCAAAGCAACAAAAGAACAAAAAAATATGTCATGTACGTGAGGGAAGTAGTGGCAACAAGGAAATATTGGGTCCAACAAGTATAAAAGTCCAATAATCTAAAATAATAACCTAATCACTAAATTTAAAAGATACTTAAAAAATATCATCCAAGAATATAGAGTTTTTTCCATAAAAAACTCTATCTTATATTTATTCTTTGATAAAAAAATTCCTCGATTCTCACTAAGCAGCCGAGGAGCAGTCACAAGGCGTGATCACGCCTTATCCAAAAACCACTTCTGAATTTTTCTGTTCAATTCTTCCACTAAGATCATATAGAAAACTTTAATTGTGATATAAAATCACCTTTTTTAGCTCAGATTTATCGCAAGAGCAGAAAATTTCCTCTTACAATAAAATCACACAAAACTGTGTCAAATAAGTACGTTGAAAGTGGTAACAATGAGAGATATGACAACAAAAATACAAAATATTATGAGCCTATCAATATGTGTTTCAAATTTTTATGCATTTTGTTATGTTGTGCTCGAACGGCCCATACTTGCTGAGTGACGATCATGTCACTCACCCCTTACTCTACCCTTCCCAGATAAATCAGAAGAAGAAATAAAAAAAGAAGAATCGGACACCAGTTTTTGGATGATAGTGTACGCATTAATAATTTTAATTAAGAATATGTTCTTGTTAGTTTTTTAATTCAAGTTATAAACTCTTCCGCATATTTTTGTCGTTTTCAGAGTTACTATTGTAAAGATTATTATATTTTTATGGTATTTATGATATAAACTGGTTTGGTTTTGGTTTATACTGTATTAACAGGTTTGTTGTTTAGTAATTATGTGATTGTTAAGTAACGTCGGTGTCGACTAACCCCGATATCGGGGCGTGAAAAATATTGTGCAAAGAATGAAATCAAGATAGAAAAAAACATTTTTGGTACACCTCAACAGAATGGTATAACAGAAAAGATGAACAAAATCTTGAATGAACACGCTAAGAGCATGAGATTGCACTCTAAATTACTGAAATCATTTTGGGTTGATGTTGTTAACACTGCAGCATTTCTGATCAACAGAGGACCTTTGGTACAGCGTAAATGCAAAATACCCTGAGAGGTATGGAGCGGCAAAGAAGTAAACTTTTTTTTATTTAAACTATTTGGATGTTTAGCATATGTTCATATTGATTCAGCTAGCATAACAAAGCTTGATCTGAAATCAAAGAAAAGTTTCTTTATTGGTTATGGAGATAATGAGTTTGGTTATCATTTATGTGATGACCAAAATCGGAATATCATTCAGCATTGGAGCAGATATGTAATCCTCAATGAGAAAGTATTGTACAAGGATAAGTCAAGCATTGGAGCTGGAGATGAATGTCAAGAATTCAAGAAGATTGATGAACATTGACATATATTCATGTTAATGAATCAAAAAGCAGTGACCAGGAATATGAAGAAGCAACAGCACAAGATGATGACCAAAAAAATCCGGTGATTGAACTCGGGAGATCTTCGAGAACATTTAGATCACCTTAGAGATATTCCTCTACACTTCACTATATCTGACAGACAAAGGTGAACTGAAGACTTATGAAGAGGCAATACAAAATGATTATTCAACCAAGTGAGAGTTATCCATGAAAGATAAGATGGATTCACTTTCATCCAACCAGACATGGGAGTTGACAGAACTTCCACAAGGCAAAAAGACATTACATAACAAGTACTAGTTAAAAGAAAAACATGATCATAGCAACCGGTGCAAGGCAAGAATTTTTGTAAAAGGATTTGAACAAAAGAAAAGCATTAAGTAAACTGATATTTTCTTTCCGGAGATTAAATTAACCATTATCAGGACTGTACTCGGATTAGTGGCAAAAGAAGATTTACATTTGGATCAATTAGATGTAAAGACGGTGTTTCTTCATGGTGACCTAGATGAAGAAATTTATTTGAAGCAGTCAAATGGCTTTGAAGTAGGAGGAAAAGAGAAAATGATTTTCAAACTTCAGAAGAGCTTGTACGGTCTCAAACAAGCTCCACAACAGTGGTACAAGAAGTTTGACAGATTCATGAGTAATAATGATTTCCTGAGGAGTTAGGCTAATCATTGTTGTTATGTGAAGAAGCATGACTGTTCTTATATCATTTTACTACTATATGTAGATGATATGTTAATGGTATGAGTTTGTTTGGAGGAGATTGATAAACTCAAAAAAAAGTTATCAAATGATTTTGCTATGAAGGATTTGAGTGCTGCAAAAAAAATCTTTAGAATGATGATCTTTAGTGACAAAAAGTTATCAAATGATTTTGCTATGAAGGATTTGAGTGCTGCAAAATAAATCTTTAGAATGAGGATCTTTATTGATGGGGTAAATAGAAGCTTGAAGTTATCTCAAGAAGAGTGCATGAAAAAAATTATTAGCAGATTTTAATATGGATGAAGCTAAACATGTGAGTACTCATTTTCTTAGTAATGTTAAACTAACCAAAGCACAATCACCATCGACGCAGAAGGAGAAGAAGCAGGCTTATATGAACAAGGTTTTTTTATGCTTCTATCGTCGGAAGCCTCATGTATGCAGTGGTGTGCATAAGACCAGACGTAGCACATGTAGTGAGAGTTGTGAATAGGTTTATGAGAAATTTAGGAAAACAAAACCGGGAAGTAGTTAAATTGATTCTCAAGTACTTGAAAGGTACTTCTAGTTTATTTTTATACTTCAGGATGTCAAATTTGGACTTACAAAGATTTGTCAATGCCAACATGGGTGGTGACCTGGATGGCAGGAAAAGTACCACTGTATGTGCAATCACATTAGGTGATACGGTTGTAAACTGAGTGTCTAAGTTGCAAAAAATTGTTGCACTTTCGATTACTAAAGCTGAGTATGTTGCATTTAAAAAAGCTAGCAATAAGAAGATACGATTGAGATCTTTCTGAATGAATTGGGCCAGAAGCTTGAGGGTAGCACGTTGTACAGTGAAGTCAGAGTGCTATTCATTTAGCAGAAAATCATGTTTATCATGCTAGGACTAAGCATATATAGGTTTGGTACCATTTCATTATATTACCACTGGAAGATGAAATTTTGATGCTTGAAAATATTTCTAGAAGTAAGAATCTGGTTGATATGCTCACAAAAGCTGCGATCATTGATAAACTGAAGTTATATTCAACTTCAGTTGGAATCCATATACTAATGAGGAGATATGAGCTGTTGCAATAATGGTGTAAAGTCATGAGTGAAATCAAGTATTCAAGTGAGAAAAATGTTAGGTGAGCTGCCATCATCCTACACTTATTAAGGGTTGGTGGATTTCGGCAAAAAATCATTAATGTGAATGGTTTGGTGGCAAAACGTTCTATCAAATTTGACTAATGAAGTTTTGACGAAGGAAAAACGCTTTCACATTTAGGATTATCTCTATAAATAGAGTTCTCGCTGCCCCAGATCCTACAATAGAGAGCAAAATGAAAAGCTTTTTTCTTTAGTGTTGAAATGTTCTCTTGAATGAATTAGAAAAATTATTTTATCGATTATACTCGAGTTGAGATTGTGATATATTATTATTTTGTTATAAACACTTGTAATATATCTTCCAATAAAGATTTGCAGTAGTTCCATGAACAAATCCTATATTGGCTGAATCACGTAAATCATTGTGTTCTTGTTGATTGTTTTTCTGCAATTTGATACTATATTAATGTCATGATCAACATCGCTTCGGCATAATCCCCAACACGTTGCACAACACCAAATCCCTGTGGAACAAATTTCAATAGTTGATAAGAGAGCTCAGAAATCACATGAATTGTAGGAGAATCAAAAGAATCTAAAACAAAATATTTGTCTAACACAGCATGAACTAAACCAATAGCGGAAACAAGAAATTCACTCATTCTTCAATAAACTTAAAAATGAAGCAAAAATGCCATCCATCTCTAGATTGTGATATCAAAATCATATAACGACTTATATTTGAAATGAAATTATGAATATAAGGAAAGAATCACAAGTGTTAGCATTTTTTTTTCATGCCAATCACTTGGTTCCCTTGATCTTGAACCAAGCCTCAGCACATTGTTTGTGGGCAGCAGCCAAATCAGCTTTACATGAACATCCAAATTCAATGGGTATGCCAGAATCTTGATGGGCTGCATCCAAGATCAAATGGAAAATCCTACAATCACTTTCAATTTTCTCCAAATGCACCTTTGCTTCAGACTCCCCCAGCTTCCAGATCCACAATCTTCACTGAACAGTCTGATGCATTAGATTCCCTCCTCTCATTTTGGCCTTTCTTATTTTCATTTTGTAAAATCTCGAAACCATCAAACCTGAGTTGCCCACCGCCATCAGTCACAGCGGTACATGATGACCGGCACTGCGATGGAGCCGATTCCAATTCAATATCATGGAATTGGCGTAAAGATAACATTTTTACAAGAACCCAGATCAAGACTCCTCATGTAAATAAAAAATAATATCAGGCACATCAAATACCGACCCCACCAGAAGTCTAACTCCAAGCACAACAGTCTCCCCCTCTGTATCTATACGTGCATACATATACAGAGAAAGTCCCAGGATAGGAGAAATAACATAGTTTGCAGAGACAGAAAGACAGTGGACACAGTAACAAAAAAACGTCGGTGAAGGGGAAACAAATAGCCAATTGGCTCACGAGATTCTGCAAGTTTTGCAGACTTTCTTATCTTTTTCGAAGCAATTTCTTCGATGGAAGTATCTTGAAAACATTCAATACCTACTGCTGCCTATGTGAAAACGTTGATCAACATGTCATAGCATATGTGGACTGATGAAATGAAAAAGAAAGCTCGATTGGGAATGGGGCACCGCGAGACAAAGGCTAAGTTAGTTTTGGAACACGAGAAAGTAATTGATTTCTTGAAATTTAGACAACTTCGTCCGGAAAATGTCTGATTGAAATAAATAATTACAATGCACAAATCTATGTTATTGTTTGCAAAATATTTGTTTTGCGGGGTGCTAGGTGCGAAAATGCACCGATTTGTGTAAAAACAATGAAAATCTAAATTCTAAAAATCACGACGATTATGGACACTAAATTTGACAGTTCATTATAGCTTCCTAAACTAATACAACGTCAAAACAAAAGAAAAGACAAAAACATGAAAAATATAACTAAATAGTGCTATAATATGTACGATAATGCTAAGATCTTGAAAAACATGAAAAAGCTTGATTAAATTTATGAGAATTCTGCAGAGAGTTGCCTGGAGTTGTGCGAGAGATTGTTGTGTCTTTCTATGTAGCTAATTGCCTCCTTTTCTTCCTAGCAACTGTGCGGTTCTCCTCCACTCCTCCATGATCCATGTTCTTCCGCTTTTCATTCCACGATCTCCATATCTCCTCCCACGATCTTCTCCCTTTTCAGCACCTTGTGAATTGATCTGCTATATTTGATGGGCCTATATAATTTAATAGGGATTGTATAATTTAATTGGGCTTGTAATTAAATTGGGCTTCCATCATTAAATATTTTGGCCCAAACAATTGTCTCCCCCCCTCCCCCCCGCAAGCATTGGCCCATTGGGCCAAAATGCTTGTATACCAGCCCAGTTCAACCTTATTTGTAGCGGCCTGCAATTTTTTGTGTCTGTGAGTTGGGCTATGATAATGGACTGAATAACTCAAACCTATTCACTACTGGACTTTACACCACTGTCTCTTGGTTTCCTTCAATCGCGCTTTACTTACTCTTCACATTCAAACTTCCAAGCCCGCTTTGTTCAATCTCTCTGCCTCCCCCTTGTTCGATTACTCTTTGCTGTCGGTGTGGAGGATCTCCACCCTTAAGATCCTTTCAATCGTTATCTGACGTTGGCTCCGTTGTCACCCAAAGACGAGGTATGGCTCAAGACTCCCCATCGGCGCATATACCCGACTCCAGCGTTGCGGGTTCCTCTTCTACTCACGCCAATGTTTTAGCTTCACCTCATCCCTTATTTCTTCCACTACGCCGGTCATGCCAACCCATAAGTTATTTTGATCACCATTGTGCCTTCATGGTGTTTGTGAATTTGCCCAAATGAAAATACACAAACATTTGCAAGACCCAAACTTGTTCCGATCATGAAGCCTTCTTGCATCACGCATATGTCATGTATGTGCGCTGCTTCTTAAATCTATGTCATTGTTCTTCTGCTCCGGTATCCAACCGAGGTCGTCTCCCAAGCTGCAAGCACGTGTCACCATTGTCTGCCCCTACTCATGACTCCATCCTCTATGGCCATTGGTAAATTTATTGCCCCTTTCTTGAATCTTATGCAATATCCTCTGATTTCTTGATCTATGAAATTAATCAATGCTATACTTGAACTTATTACCTTGTATTTCATGTCTGTCTCTGTAGCTTCCATTTTCACATACCTACTAATATATGTATGTCCTTGGCAATCAACTCCTCTGATGTTGGTCAAGCCCAAGGAAAGCATGGGACCCTTTAGAGTTGCCGGATGGACCAATCACGAGGGGAAGTCTGAAGAGGTTCAAAGAAGCATTGAATGGGTTTATGAGCAAAGAAGGAGGATTGACAAGCGAGACACAGAGTGATGAAAGGTTCGTGATGCATGGGGATCATGTGAACATTATTCAAGCATCCATGCAAAACGGAGCGCAAATTTGGACAGAAGATCTCGCGCACATGCGCGAAGACAGGGCGCGCATATGCGCGAGCTCGCGCACATGCGCCGCGAAGGGGCGCGCATATGCGCGAGAAGTACTGGACACCGAAGATTTTAACAGTGGGCTTCGCGCATATGCGCCAGACTAGGGCGCGCATATGCGCGACATAGGCAGAGACTTGCGCGCATATGCGCGCGGCGCAGATTTTTTTTCCTAGTTTAGAATTTCAATTATTTTGGCAACTTATCTTTTTGATATCTTGATGATTATGTATATGGACGAAAATCATGAACAATTATTCAGATATTATTATTGAGTTTATACAATAGTTTTTGAGTTTTTCTCTCAAACTTTTTCAAAGCTTTGCTTTGTAATCAAAATCAAACTTATCAAAGTATTAACTTTGTGGCGTTTGTCGATCGTTCTTGTGCGGATTGTCAAGGGATTGTTCTTTGAAGGTTCGTTTTAATTTCGGTTGTTTATTTTCCGTGATTATTTGTTGCTAAACTTGTCATAGTTTAGAGGTGAAAATCACACACATACTTGATTCAAAAGATCGGGACAACACATCGATCCTTGCTCGTTATTGAATAGAGAGCGCGATTCGATTTTAATCGTGTTTGCTATTTATTCGTACGAGGATTCATATCATTTGGTATCAGAGCTTTTGGTTAATTGAATTCAAGTAAGTTTATCCTTCGTTCTATTATCAGATCTAATTATCCTTTAGTTCCGCTTTTAGATCTGTTTTGTTCTATCATTCTTCGTCGTTCGTGAATCTGTGATACACGAAATTTTGTGTCTTATTTATTTTTCTTTGAATTTTCAGAATTCTTAGAGCAAAAAAAAAAAAATACCAAAAATTCGAAAATTCACCATTATTTCTTTTTTGTATTTTGTTCTATTCCTTCTTGTGAGTTATATACAAGTGTCTCATACAGTCGAAAAAAAAATTATTTACCTTCAAATTGCTTGTCTACGCAGTCTAAGTGAGTCGATCACAATTGTTCACAGGTTGAACTTGATTGTTTGATATTCAAATAGAAAGCTTGAATGCACTTTCGAGAGAAACATCAAATTAGAGTGGAAACATTTGAGTGTGAGTGTTATTTCTTTGGAGTGGCTAGTGAGTATTTGTTGTGAGCAAAAAAAATACGAGGGGAGAGACGAGTGATTTTCTTTGGAGTGACCGTGAGAATTTTGGGTGAGGCATATTTTGTTTTCTACTAACGTTTTCCTGCAGGTACAAATCTGAAATTTAAATGGAGAGGGAGGTAGGAGACAGTTCGAACCAAGGGTTATCTAAGGTCCAAATGGAGGCGTTGTTTGGGCATTTCTCTAGGATGAAGAGGGTGGAGTTGGAGCCGTTACACGAGAGGATGAGTAGGCTTGAAGTTAGTACTAGTGGAGGTAAATCTAAGCCTAAGGATTTGGGTAGAGGAGAAGAAGATGAAGAGTATGATTTGGGAGGAGAAGAGGAGAGCCAAAGTGAGAATTGGGGTAGGAATGGAAGAGGTAGAGGATTTGGTAGAGGAAGGAGAGAAGCCACACGGGGTAGATACAATGACGGGAATAGAGAGGATGGTAATATGAGTAGTATTAAGATGAAGATTCCTTTGTTCCATGGGAAATCTGACCCGGAGGCATACTTAGAATGGGAAAAGAGGGCAGAGTTCGTGTTTGAATGTCACCACTACTCCGAACAAAAGAATGTTAGGTTGGCGGTGGTCGAATTTCTAGACTATGCTCTCATTTGGTGGGATCAATTAGTGACCACTAGGAGGAGGTATAATGAGAGACCCATTGAAACTTGGGATGAGATGAAGAGGGTCATGAGGAAGAGGTTTGTGCCCAACCACTACTATAAGGAGATGTTTAAGAGGCTACAAACTCTGAGGCAAGGGGTGAAGAGTGTTGAGGACTACTATAAGGAGATGGAAGTAGTCATGATGAGGGCCAATATTGAGGAAGATAATGAGGCGACCATGGCACGTTTTCTTTGTGGTTTGAACAGGGAAATCCAAGATCAAGTTGAGCTTTGGCACTACTTGGATCTAGACGAGATGGTGCAGATGGCCATAAAAGTGGAGCAACAACTCAAAAGGCGTGGAGTTGGCCGCACCAATCCAACTGGGGGTTCATCATCTTCATGGCGATCAAATGTGGTGAAACGTGAGGAGAACAAGGTGGTGACCAAGCCGAAATTTGAGACCAAACAAGAGGCGCCTAAACAAGGAGTGCAAGGTAAATCTGAAACTCCTTCTAATCGATCTAGAGATGTTAAATGTTTTAGGTGTCAAGGGTTAGGTCATATTTCTAGTCAATGTCCTTATAAAAGCGCAATGGTTTTAAATGACTATGGTGAGTATGAGTCGCATAGTGAGGGTGATGATGATGAGATGCCTGCGTTAGAGGATCCTGATGAGGGATATGAGGCGGTTGTAGGTGAAGCACTAGTGACTAGGTGTATCATGAGTGCCCAAGTCAAGGAGGAGGAGACTAACCAAAGGGAGAACTTGTTCCATACTAGGTGTTTTGTAAACCAAAAAGTTTGCAATCTAATCATAGATGGGGGGAGTTGTACTAATGTGGCTAGTGTTGAAATGGTAGAGAAATTGGGGTTACCTACATTAAAGTACCCTCAACCATATAGGCTTCAATGGTTGAATGATTGTGCGGTAGTGAAGGTTAACAAACAAGTGCTAGTGCCTTTTTCTATTGGGAAATATGTGGATGAGGTCTTGTGTGATGTGGTACCAATGCATGCTTGTCATATCTTGTTGGGTAGACCGTGGCAATATGATAGGCGAGTGACACATGATGGGTACAAGAATAGGTATTAATTTGTATTGAAGAAGGAATCCATTGTATTACTTCCTTTGTCCCAAAAGCAAGTGTTGGAGGACCATTAGAAAAAAAAGAAGAGAGATGAGGCCGAAAAAAAGAGTGAACTAAAAAGTGAGATGACCTTTGAAAATAAAAATGAAATGGCTGAAAAAAAGAGTGATCAAAAGAGTGAGACAGCCTTACAAAAGAAAAATGAGAGGAAAGAAATTGAGAGGAAAGAGGCCAAAAAGAAATCATATATGGCCCAAAAAGGTGAGTTGAAACAATTGATGCACACACAAGAACCACTTGTGTTGATTGTTTATAAGGAGATCCTCCTTAACATAAGTGATATAGCCGGATCCCTTCCGAGCATTGTTGTTTCACTTTTGCAGGAATTTGAAGATGTATTTCAGGAGGAGTTACCTCAAGGCTTACCACCATTGAGGGGAATCGAGCACCAAATCGATTTCGTGCCTGGGAGTGCATTGCCAAATCGTCCCGCCTATAGGAGCAATCCGGAGGAGACTAAGGAGCTTCAACGGCAGGTAAGTGAGTTGTTAGATAAAGGTTTTGTGCGTGAGTCCATGTCCCCTTGTGCTGTGCCTGTTTTATTAGTTCCTAAGAAAGATGGCTCATGGCGAATGTGTGTGGACTGTAGAGCAATCAATAACATAACCATTAAGTATAGGCATCCCATACCTAGACTAGATGATATGTTAGATGAATTGCATGGTGCTTGTATCTTTAGCAAAATTGATTTGAAGAGTGGCTATCATCAAATTAGGATGAGGGAAGGTGATGAGTGGAAAACTGCTTTTAAAACCAAGTATGGGTTGTATGAGTGGATGGTCATGCCTTTTGGCTTAACTAATGCTCCTAGCACCTTTATGAGGTTAATGAATCATGTCTTGCGTGCACATATTGGAAAATTTGTTGTTGTCTACTTTGATGATATCCTAGTGTATAGCAAGAATCTACAAGAGCATGTATACCACTTGAGACTTGTGCTAATCTCACTACGGGCTGAAAGTTTATATGCTAACCTTAAGAAATGTGATTTTTGTACAAACAGACTTGTCTTTCTTGGCTTTGTTGTAAGTTCACAGGGGATACAAGTTGATGAAGACAAGGTAAGTGCTCTTTGGGATTGGCCAACGCCTACTACTGTTGGCCAAGTTCGAAGTTTTCATGGTCTTGCAAGCTTTTATAGGAGATTTGTAAAAGATTTCAGCACCTTGGCCGCGCCGATGACGGCAGTAATAAAGAAGAACGTTCCATTCCATTGGGGCGAGGAGCAAGAGAAGTCTTTTAATACTATTAAGCAAAAATTAATTAATGCTCCTTTACTTGTTTTGTCTGACTTTGCTAATACGTTTGAAATTGAATATGATGCTTCAGGTATAGGTATTGGCGGAGTTTAGATGCAAGGAGGGCGGCCAGTGGCATACTTTAGTGAGAAGCTCAATGGAGCCGCCTTGAACTATCCCACGTATGACAAGGAGTTATACGCACTTGTGAGGACTCTAGAGACGTGGCAACACTACTTGAGGCCTAAGGAGTTTGTAATTCATATGGATCATGAATCCCTAAAGCACCTTAAGGGGCAACAAAATCTGAACAAGCGTCATGCTAAGTGGGTGGCATTCATTGAAACGTTCCCATACATCATCAAGTACAAACAAGGTAAGGAAAATGTAGTGGCCGACGCACTATCCCGGAGGTACGTACTAATCTCTACCTTGGAATCAAAATTTTGGGATTTGAGCAAGTGAAAGAGTTGTATGTGCTGGATGAGGATTTTAAGAGTGTATTTGAAACTTGTATGCATGGACCACATGAAAAATTCTATTTGCATCATGGTTTCTTGTTTAGAGAAGATAGGTTTTGCGTCCCTAAATCATCCATTCGTGAATTACTTGTTAGGGAGGCACATGGGGGTGGTTTGATGGGACACTTTGGTCTGGAAAAAACCTTGAATGCTTTGCATGAACATTTTTATTGGCCACATATGAGGCGTGATGTTGAGCGAGTTTGTGATAAGTGCATAACTTGTAGGCAAGCTAAGTCTAGGACACAACCACATGGATTGTATACACCACTTCCTGTTCCTAGTGAACCTTGGATTGACATTTCTATGGATTTTATTTTGGGGTTGCCTAGGACTAAGAAGGGGAGGGATTTGATATTTGTTGTTGTTGATAGATTTTCTAAGATGGCAAATTTTATTGCTTGTCACAAAACTGATGATGCCTCTCACATTGCGGATTTGTTCTTTAGAGAAGTCGTTAGGTTGCATGCCATGCCTAGGACTATTGTGTCTGACCGTGATGTTAAGTTTTTAAGTTACTTTGGAAAACTCTATGGGCTAAACTTGGCACAAAATTGTTGTTTTCTACTACTTGTCATCCTCAAACGGATGGGCAAACTGAAGTTGTTAATAGGACTTTAGGAACACTTTTGCGTGCTATATTTAAGAAGAACTTAAAGAATTGGGAAGATTGTTTGCCATTTGTCGAGTTTGCTTATAATCGCTGCATGCATTCTACTACTAATTATTCGCCATTTGAGATTGTGTATGGTTTTAATCCTTTGACTCCGTTGGATTTGATGTCTTTACCTGTGAGTGAAAGGTTGAACATGGACGGCAAAAAGAAGGCTGAATTTGTTAGAGGGTTGCATGAAAAGGTCAAGGCCAACATTGAGAAGAGAAATGAGCAATATGCCAAGCAAGCCAACAAAGGGAAGAAGAAGGTGATATTTGAGAAAGGTGATTGGGTGTGGCTCCACTTGAGGAAGGAAAGGTTCCCTGAGAAGCGTCGTTCAAAGCTACTACCTAGGGGCGATGGACCATTTCAAATTCTAGAAAGGATCAATGACAACGCCTACAAACTCGACTTACCAGGTGAGTACAATGTGAGTTCCACTTTCAATGTTACTGATTTGTCGTTGTTTGATGTAGGTGATGAACAAGATTTGAGGACAAATCCTTTTCAAGAAGGGGAGGATGATGCGAACATGGTTGGTCAAGCCCCAAGGAAAACATGGGACCCTTTAGAGTTGCCGGATGGACCAATCACGAGGGGACGTCTGAAGAGGTTCAAAGAAGCATTGAATGAGTTTATGAGCAAAGAAGGCGGATTGACAAGCGAGATACAGATTGATGAAAGGTTCGTGATGCATGGGGATCATGTGAACATTATTCAAGCATCCATGCAAAACGGAGCGCAAATCTGGACAGAAGATCTCGCGCACATGCGCGAAGACAGGGCGCGCATATGCGCGAGCTCGCGCACATGCGCCGCGAAGGGGCGCGCATATGCGCGAGAAGTACTGTACACCGAAGATTTTAACAGTGGGCTTCGCGCATATGCGCCAGACTAGGGCGCGCATCTGCGCGACATAGGCAGAGACTTGCGCGCATATGCGCGAGTCGGGGCGCGCATATGCGCGCGGCGCAGATTTTTTTTTCCTAGTTTAGAATTTCAATTATTTTGGCAACTTATCTTTTTGATATCTTGATGATTATGTATATGGACAAAAATCATGAACAATTATTCAGATATTATTATTGAGTTTATACAATAGTTTTTGAGTTTTTCTCTCAAACTTTTTTCGAAGCTTTGCTTTGTAATCAAAATCAAACTTATCAAAGTATTAACTTTGTGGCGTTTTTCGATCGTTCTTGTGCGGATTGTCAAGGGATTGTTCTTTGAAGGTTCGTTATAATTTCGGTTGTTTATTTTCCGTGATTATTTATTGCTAAACTTGTCATAGTTTAGAGGTGAAAATCACACACACACTTGATTCAAAAGATCGGGACAACACATCGATCCTTGCTCGTTATTGAATAGAGGGCGCGATTCGATTTTAATCGTGTTTGCTATTTATTCGTACGAGGATTCATATCATCCTCGCTCTCTTTCTTGGGCATCAACTCCCCGCTCTTGTTTTTTTTTTTTAGTGTTGGCATGTTTGCTCATAATAAGTATCACTAGATCGAGATTGGCCATGGGTTAGCCTCAGTTCTTTGGTACACTTGACATTTAAGCATTAGTGTCATTTGGGGTATCTTTCAACACAGATGCCTCTCAACTTTTATGTGTCCTTACGTTCTCTTACATGTTGCATCCACTCAAGACGACTCCCTTGTCCCTAGCATTATGCATTGCACTCCAGTCGGGCCCCTTGTCCGCATACACGTATATGCATTTGCACTTCAGTCGGACCCCTTTCTCGCATACACGTATATGTATTTGCACTTCAGTCGGACCCCTTTCCCGCTTACACGTTTACTTGTTGTTCTTGCATGCGGTGGCTCCGCTCTATACTTGTTTACCGTTGGTTTGGTGTTGTGATTATCGGATGATAGATGTGCGATGAAAAGGAGTTGAATTTGATGTTGGATGTTGGTTGGGAGAGAAGTTTTCCGTTGATTCTTATACTCCGATTCAAGTAATCCCACTCATTTCACCAATTTCAATAAAACAATATGTTGGCTTAAAAACTCCCCACTCGTGATTATTTCCCCAATTGATTCCCTAACGAAACAAAATGAATCCAATATAATAATAGTGGCCTACTGGCCAAGTTCATTTGATCATAACCAACAGATATTTACATTGGTGGCTCTAACACCTATTTCAAATAAAGTCTTACAACAGAGAACTAAACACATACAAAAATGGCTAGTTAGCCTATTTTTATACCAAAATCAACTCTCGGGTCCTCTTGTAGTTCGTATAGCGCTCTCACTCTCCTGTTCTTTCTTTATTCTTCGTTGTCTCGCCTTGTGAGCTCATCTCCCCGCTCTTTGTAGTTCTTTCTTGCATTATTTTAAGTGGCCTAATGGCCTACTTCATGAGCCTGTCACTGCACATGCAAGCAACCATTTATACAGTGGCTGTATAGCCGACCATATCAATGATTTCTCGTAACATAAGAATAATAAAAACATCAATCAAATGTATGGACAAGTGGCCATAAGGCCGACTCTCCACATACTTAATTTCATTTAGCAGGAAAGCTACTGTGAACTCGAATTATCATCGTTCAAACAAAATTTGGTCCCTGAAAGTGGCTATAGAGTCCACTTAGTTCTCCATATTTCACAATATGTAAGTAAAAAAAAAAAAGACACAAAGGTATGCCAAAGTGGCCCAAAGGCCGACTCCCTATTGAAACAAGATACCTCCAAAATGATGAAAGTTGCCTACTGGCCCACTTCATTTGATCGGTCTCATTATTGAACCATAAACAACGGATATATACATCAGTGGCCCCAAGGCTCACATCACATGAAGTCTCAAAATAAAGAACTATACATACACAAAAGTGGCCAGTAAGCCTACTCTTATATTAAAACAAAACTTCCACACTCTTCTATTGTTTGCATAGTGTTCTCATTCTGCTCTGTTATTTCTTCATTCTTCGTTGTTGTTTGGTTTGGTGAGCTTTAACTCCTCATTCTATGGAACTCTTTCCAGCCCTGTTTTGGTGGTATGAAATCTCATCCCATATAATTTCCTTCCAAATAGAACGAAAGCTAATAAGGACTCGGATTTCATTATTCGAAACAATGCCAAAGTGGCCCCAAAAGCCAACTCCCCGCTAGATATCGGCCTCCATTTGCTTTATTCATTCGCTTTTTCTATTTCTTCCCTCATGCTTGGAAAATACGACTTTAGATACTTGCCATTTATGCATCTTTTGTGTGGTTGGCCATCTACACTTGATAGCCAATATGCATTGCCATCTAGGACCTTGTGTACCTTAAATTGTCCTTCCCAATTTGGGGACCATTTGCCTAAGTCTCTGTCCTTTGTCCCCAGGGGCAATATAGATTTCCATACAATATCCCCTTCTTGGAAGTTTTCCTTGTTGATTTTTCTGTTGTAGATCCTCAATTCATCAACTTGAAGTTCATCCTCTTCGTATTCTTCTTCTTGGACAACCTCGGTTCCATAGGTGTCACATGCTTCTTCTTCCTCTAATTTGTTCAGTACTCATTGCACATGCGCCTTCCATATAGAAGTTGCAGTTACCTCTTTTCCTTTTTGGTTCAGCTCAATCATCAACCTCCCCAATCAGCGGCTGAATCAACAGCCCATGCGGCACGATAACAGTAGGCTTGAGGATTCTTTCCAACACCAAACTTGGAATTGGTGTCTGCATGTACACTTAACTTTCTTTCTTACTTTTGCTACGAACTTTGATGGGCTCAAAATCCCCATTATAATACCTAGCCTCAACTGCACTTGCGCTTGTTTGAAAGGGCTGTCCATCCGCTTCTACAACCTCGTAAACCTCATGCATGATTGAAATAATTTATTTATTTAATTAATAACTTAGGTGATACATGTTATGCGTTAATTTATTTTAAGGGTATATATTTTTATTTTATTATGCAATTTAAAATGTTTCTCGAGTTTTAGTTTTCAGGCGAATATTCGACGTCGAACTGGGAAAGGAGACCGTAGACGTTTGAGGTGTAAAATTTAAAGTTATATTTTTATTTTAAGCCGAGAATTAGGTATTTTAAAGATATTACTAATTTTAGCATTTTAGGGATAAATTAATTTATCGAGTGAAATAAAAGTATGTTAAGAATTAAACTAGCGAATTTCAAAAAAAAATGATGAATTTAAATACTTCCACACGAAATACAATATTTTAATAATTATTTTAATGATTTAATTAATTAAATTAGCTAGTATATAATTGGGGTATTTTTTTTAGCCTCGGTCAATTTTTTTTAAGAAAATGACCTCCTCAAGTGTACAAATTGTAAAAACTTGGAGGGCTTAATTAGTAATTAAAAATTAGATTAATTAACTTGTTATTTTATTTAAATACAAGAGGAGTCCTAACTCTAATACATATGCAAACTAACGCCAAACACCAAGAAAACACACACCACACCAAGAACACACTCTAGCCACACACACAAGGGACGTGAGTTTTATAGCTTCGAGAATTCGGTTTTTGGCTTCTTCTCCTAGCAAACACAATCACAAAACTTTACCCAATTATACTGAAGGATTTTCGATCCTTTGAAGCAAGAAAAACACAGCACAACTTCCTTCGTTCTTCCCCGCGTCAATATTCGATATTTCGTGCGTTTAAAACGCAAAGACATGTTTAAACTTTTCTTTTATACAAAGATCATGTTATATAATGTATTTTGATACAAATTATGCATGAAAACACGTGAGTTTGATTATATGTATGCTAGAACGTTATTAAAAATCGTTTCGATATATAATATGCATGAACTCTTTCGTTTTCTCGAGTTTTTAATCGCCGTCTTCGCTGGACCGATCCTATGCCTTGCTGCTACATATTGTCACGTTATGGGATGTGTTTAGGTGTCATTAGGTGGTCTGGGTTGGGACGATAGGCCGCTGGTGCAGTAGGAGTCGAAGGAAGCTTCACACGTGCATAAGGGTAATCGCGTGTGTGGAAGGGGTCAGGTTCAGTGTAGGATGGACCAAGGCTCGTGGCTAGGGTCTAGGTGGGGTCTTAGGGTCCTGGGGTAGGCATGGTATGGGTCTAGTTATGGTCCTGGGTCTTAGGGTCCTGGGGTAGGCATGGTATGGGTCTGGTTATGGTCCTGGGTCTTAGGGTCCTGGGGTAGGCATGGTATGGGTCTGGTTATGGTCCTGGGTCTTAGGGTCCTGGGGTAGGCATGGTATGGGTCTGGTTATGGTCCTGGGTCTTAGGGTCCTGGGGTAGGCATGGTATGGGTTGGTTAGGGTCTGGTTGGATGGAATAGCTGTTGGAGTTGTGATGGCCGTGAATGTTCGCATAGGGCTTGTGCATGGGCTGCTTTCGGTTTTGGTGGTTTAAGGGACTGTGTATGTATGATCTAGAACGGGCTGGACCAGAGTCTTAGGTTATGTCTAAGGGTCGAGTCTAGGGCTTTGTTCGAGTTAGAATCGATATGAATTCATACGGGACACATGAGTGTCATAGTATCGCTATTTGAGCAGCTTGTGTCTTCATGATTCGTGGTGCATGGTTGGAGTTGTGGCATGGTTCGGGGCTGTTTTGAGCCTTGGGTAGTAGGTTAGGATGTATTCTATGGGTGGGTCGAGTTTCGAGTCAATTGATACGTCCTAAGTGGTTCTATTGAATTCGGGAGTCGTATGTGTCCGAATGCACTTTAAGGGCTACTTTGGGTAAATTTAGGATATTGTGGCAGCAAGTCCGAGGAAGATCCAACGAGGTTCACGATGTCCGTAAGTATGTATGACGTGCAAAATAATTATTTTTGAGGTATGTGATTTGTCTTGTGGCCAAATTATGTTACGGGTTTGGAAGCCGGAGAACGTGTTCGGGGACCTCTCCAATCTCTTCGGGAGGAACTATGTCATGTCAGGGAGTGGAAATCCAGTCCAAGGACTGATGATCCCTAACGGCCCACTACTGCGGTTAGTTTTATCAAACAATTTATGTTATGGGTCACTTGCATTGAATAGAACTCTACGCAAAATGATTTACGATTATGATTACTATGACAAGCACAAAAATGTGACTTTTATGAAAATGTTTATACAGGAAAGTCAAGTGATACATATTTATACTTTATATTATGCTATGTACGAGCTATGTTTAAATTGCATGAATTTTTAATACATATTACTTATTATTCACGGTTTATGGATGCTGAGTCATTAGACTCACTAGACTTGATCGATGCAGATGATGTTGTTGAGGAGACGAGAGGTGGTGACCAGTGTGCAAGCTCGGGCCAGTGACAGCGCAAAAGCGATGACCTTGTAGTTCACGATAGTTTTATTATATGCAATTTAAAACGATTTACTCTGATTTTATCGCATTAGTTTTGGTCAGTAGCAGATTGAAACTTTCTATATTGTATTAGAGTTTCTCAAATTATGATGAATGTTTTTAATCTGGGATTTCTGGTTGTGGCATTCGAATGATGGATTTTTAAATATTAAATTTATTTTTAGTATAAGTGATGACTGTTATTTTATTTTAGGAGTTATGCTTATAATAAACTATTAAATAAGAAAAATTTAAATTTTTCCGTAAACATTAAAGTAGTAGTATTTTAATAAACACAAAAACTCATGTGAGACAGTCTTACGGATCAATTTTGTGAAACAAATATTCTATATGGGTAATCCACGAAAAACTATTACTTTTTATGTCAAATATATTAATTTTTATTGTAAATATGGACATGATTGATCCGTCTCACGAATAAAAATCTGTGAGACCGTCTTATGAAAGACCTACTCTTTAATAAAATGGTTCGTCACATGAATATATTGATTAACTGAACTAGGAATAAATCCAATCTAGAGTATGTCTTTCATAAGACGGTCTCACGCATCTTTATTCGTGAGACGGATCAATACTATCCATATTTACAACAACAATTAATATATTTGACATAACAAGTAATACTTTTTCGTGGATGACCAATATAGAATATACGTTTCACAAAATTGACTCGTAAAACCGTCTCACATGAATTTTTGTGTCCAATCTATAGGGACCTCTAATGGATATTATCCCTAATTTTTTTGAAGGAGATTTTATCCCTAAATTACTTAAGATTCAAATATTAGCGATATCTATCTATTCATCTTCAACTTTGAAGGGCAGTTGAAATTCTTTACTGTGGTCAGCATTTTCACACATTTGTGTCGGCACTCTTCTTCCGCTACTTGACTCAACTTCCCCCAAATTCTCCAAGAACACAAACCCTAACTTCTGTTAGACTCTGGAAAAATGTTCAAATATGACCAACCCACCTCCAAGATTCACTCTATTTACCCAATTCCGTGTCTGATTACCTTCGTGGCCATTTTCTCTGCTCCCCATTTCGCGTTCTCAGTCACCGACAATCTCCTGTTTGGTTCCGATCCAGTTCTCATGGGTGACGCCAAATTTGCAAACGGCTCATCTTTTGTTCAGCTCACCGACCCAAGAATTTCTTCTCCGAGCTCTGGATTTCTTTTTCGGAAAAGGCCCATCAAGCTATTCAGCTCATTCTCAAAGTCAAGAAAGCTAGTTTCGTTTTCCACGGATTTCAGCTTCTCGATCTCGCCTCAAAATGGTGATGGCCTCGCCTTTTTGGTAGTGCCCAGAAGCCTGTTGTCTAGATTTTCGAAAGGAGGTTTTGGGGTTCTTGAGGAAAGGAGGTTTCTTGGGGTGGAGTTCGATACTTTGGTTGATGAGGATGTGGGAGATGTTAATGCAAACCATGTTGGCGTCGATGTCGGCAGTCTTAATTCTGTGAAAACTAGCAATGTGTCATCTGTTAATTTGGTTTTGAATAGTGGGATGAAGTTGCATTCGTGGGTTGATTACGATTCAAGCTCCAAAAAGATAGAGGTTAGGTTGGGTAAATTTGGTGGTGCTAGGCCGTATGATCCTCTATTGGTTTATGGGATTGATTTGGGTGAAATGTGGAAAAATGAAGAAATTCTTGTGGGATTGAGTTCAACTAGTGGAAAGACGATGCAGACTAGTTGTGTCTATTCATGGAAGTTCAGGACAAGAAGTGTTCCTTCCTGGCTTCATTCACAACCGTTGGACCCACGGGCATTCTCCCAAGAGCAAGAGGAGAAGAAATTGGAGCAAAAGAAAAAAATTTGCGCTTTGGGTTTTCTTTCTGGATTGGTTTTCATCACTGGATGTGGAGCGCTGCTGGCATTATTTGTTCTTTTCGTGTGGGCATTACTTGAAAATAGCGTGGAGACAATCCTGACAATCCCTGCAAAGTGCACGGTGCATTCAGGGGATTTTAGTTATAAAAAGATCAATGTAGTTTTGGAGGATGACTCGAGTAATACTAAGAATTAGATATGTATTTCTGTTTTTAAAGCATTGTAATATAACCTGATGGAGCATGTAGTTCTGGATGCTTTCAGCTTTGATTGTATATTTTTCTTTCACTACCTATCTGTCTATCTTTTGCTCCCGAAATCCTGAAGATAATCTGATTAACGTTTCCTTGATGGAAAGGGTATTTTGTTTAATTTGACTCTTCTTCCACTGTTAGTATGATGTGAATTAGATTATGCTACTTTTTCTAGAGGCATACAAATTGCGTTTGTTGAATCGCTAAGAGTCAACAGAGATTAGTTTTATGTTGCGTGTGTAGTGAGTAAGATACGCTGAGAGAAAATGAACTATACACAAAGTTATCAGCATCAATTTGAGAGCTTTAATCTTACTGTCCAATCATGGCATGATGGAATTGTTTCTTTTGAAGGTAAATAAAGCCTTAGAAAATCTGCCTTTTGATATAGATGGTTTTCCAATGTTCGACACTTGGATAAATTATTCTGGATGCACATGTTAGAGTATGTGTTCAATGAACTAACTTGTGATTTGAGATTTATTAGTTTTTAGGTAAAAAAAAATATTTATTTTAATAATATTTTACGATTTTATTCAATTATAACATTTATTTTATTTGTATACTCGTGCAAATTGCGTAGATAAAACTCTTGAATATATTATAGTACCATAAGGTCTATCTCACAACGTAGATCTTGAAATTCATTAGAAAGTGTATTGTATGTTCTAAACTCGTTCTTCGTCTATTCAGCTGTCTAAAACAAAGATAAAGATGGCTTGAACTTGAGAATAATATATGTAATCTAAATGCCATGTTTCATTGTTAAGGACATAGAAATGTTCATTCGTACAGATGGGTGCTCATTTGATGAGGCATTGAACAACCTCTCTCGGATTTTCCAAGTGGTTATCACTTATCGAGTAGATTAGTCTACAGCTATTGTTGTACACCATTAGTCCTTAGGTCCGAGACAACATGAAGGCTCTACGTACTAGCATTGCACTTTGAATCATTTACCGACTTCGAGAGGGTCATCGGGTGGAAAGGTTGAGTGTGGTTTCGACGTACGTAGAAGCCTATACATTGTAGTCGAAGATTCACCGCTCTTCTATGAGTATGGATATCCTCTATGATCTGATGAGTTAATAGTGCAAGAAAACTCTGGACAGAATAAGATGTGTGTATTATGAAAATGTTTTTCCTTAGTTGCACATACGATGCTACTATGATTACTCAAAGATACTTCACATCACTAACGAATACATTTGCAACTCTCGATATAACAATAGTTGTAGATTCGATCAGGATATATGTTGAAGGGACCGTACTGTACGCTAACCATAACCTATTGATTCTTGCAAGTACTATCAGTGATACCTAGTGGATAATGAGATGATGCTACTCAACACTCTTATCATGAACCGATGAGCGCAATCAGACTTGAGTTATGACATTCTTGATCAAGAGACTGATGAAAAGAATGAGGTTAATTAGGGTAAGCCTAAATAAAGACAAGTGATGTCCCAAATCATATAAATTTGTAAACTCACGGCTAGCTGAATCCCTGAACTATTGAGGTCACATAAGTATTGAATTCTGTGTTCCTGTTGAGATATTCAAATTTAAGAAGTTGAATTTGGCGACGGTATGTTTGATGAAGATCAAATATATAGCTTATAAAAGAGTTTATAAGTATATTTCATATTTGAAAGTTGTGGAAGTTAGCTAGAATGCTAATATTGAGAGGAGAGTGTAATTGTCTAATTTAGTGAAAGGATTCCAAAATAGGCAGTGATGGATCGTGTGCTCGGCACCTTAGGGGTGCTTTCAACACAATGAATCAATGAGCTGCAATAGCTCGTGTTCTAAAAATATATACATCGATGAATTAGATCAAATTTGGTATTAAACCAAGCGGAAAATACTTGAAATAATCATTCGTTAAGAAAAACACATAGATTTTAAATCTTGTGCAACTGAATAACTGAAATACAGGAAAATCAGTTAGAGCTTATATCAGTTCAGTTATGGACAGAACTGATCTTATATCAGCTGAACTGATCAAATCAGTTAAGAACAAAACAAGCAGTTAAACAGTTAAAAGACACAGGATATGTTTATGGATGTTCGGAGACTTCAACTGCTCCTACGTCATCCCTTCTACCTCCACGGGTCGGATATACTAGAAGACTTAGATTTATACAACTGATTGTACAAATCCTACACAGCTTAGCACTTATCCACTGTCTAACTGAACTCCTAGTCTAGACTGAAGGCAACACCTTCCAGCCAACACTTCTTTAACGTCTATGTGTCAAAGACTACATACACAAGTTTATTGTCTTTGGGCAAGACTGTATTTCAGTGGTGGTGGTGGTGTGTGTGTGTGTGTGTGTGTGTGTGTGAGAAGCGAACAATGATAACAACCCGAAGGTTTTCTCACACACTGAGGGAAAATAAGCTTTTAATCTAAGCTAATATATCTTGAAGTGTTCCCTCTGGACAAATTGCTTCTAGTAAGCAGATATACAATATGCGTGCCTTACTTCTTGTTGTGTTCTCTCTTTCAGCCACACTGTGTATATATCGTTATTGCTGAGTCTTCACTGATCTTCTATTTATAGATGCGAAGCTTGATCGTACAATGAGACTCAATTATTGTATCCGTTGCTTTTTGAATTTGTTCCTTGGAATCCATTCTGGAACTTTTGGCTTTAAACTTCTGATGCAACGTTCATGATTGTACTGTGATAGTACAATTGCTTTTGTACCTTTGCGCACAGCTGTAATCCATTAAGTAAGCTTATTGTGATCTGCAACTTATTGCTCTTAACTGCTGTTCTGAACTGATTCTTCAAACTGATCAGCAACTGGTCTTTGAACTGATCTAGTGAAATCAGTTGACTCGTCAGCTGAACTAATTTCACTGATTTAGTTTACCTGGTTAGCTAGGCTTTTCATCAGTTGAAATATTCATCAGCTGGCCGGGCTTCTAAAGATCTTCTGCTGAACTACCTATGAGCTGGACATTCAGTTGAGCTGGTCGCGATGCATCAATATTACTGCATTATCATTACTGATGACTTTTCGAGGTTTGGGTATGTGTATTTAATTAATACAAGTCTGAAGCATTTGAAAATTTAAAGAATTAAGACCAAAAGTAGAGAAAAAATTAGGAAAAATATTAAAACACTTCGATGTGATCGAGGTAGATGATACTTAAATACTGAATTTCAATACTATCTTAAAGAGAATATGATTATCTCACAATGGACTACACATGTCACACCACAGTTGAATGGTTTGTTAGAACGTTGCAATCGAACTTTGATAGACATGGTTCAATCTATAATGAGATCCGCCTAAATGTTGCCATCCTTTTGCGGATTTGCGCTAGAGACTACGAAAGTGTTGTTGAATAATGTCCATACAAAGGCAGTTGTTAAAACACCATATGAGATATAGATTGGAAAGCCTCCTAAATATTTTTTTCTTAAGAATATGTGGATGTCCTACTAAATTGAAGTAGATAGTGAGAGACAAATTGGATAATAGAGCCAATTTGTACTATGTTGCTGGATATCCAAAAAACTGTGTTTGATATTACTTATATGATTCCAAAGAAATAAAAATGTTTGTTTCAAGGAATGTTATCTTTTTTGATAAAGAATTTTCTATTAGATAGAAAATGTGTGATGATAGAATTCGAGGAAATTTGAGAAATACCCACTTCTGAAATATTATCACCCACACCCCAACAGCTAGTCAAAAAATTACATGCTCCTAGGAGATATGAATGGTTCTCAAATCCACCTAATAGGATGATCCTGTTACTTGAAAAGGACCAAGATAAGATCATTCTTGAATATGATCCAAGAAACTTCAAAGAAGAAATATCTGATGTTGATTCATTCGAATGACTTGTAGCCATACAGTCCGAAATAGACTCCATATATTCGAACCAAATATGGTCCTTGGTATATCCGCTCGAGAGAATTGTTCTCGTAGGATGCAAATAGATTTACAAAGAAAACTTTGCGTGGATGGGAATTCGGTAACCATCAAAGCTAGACTAGTAGCAAAATGGTATACTCAAAGGCAATGAATTGACTGTTAGAAAAAAAAATTTCTCCAGTCATAATTTTCAAGTCAATTATGATTGTGCTAACCATAACAGCATGGTATGCTTATGAATTATGGCAAATGGATGTGAATATAGTGTTCTTTAATAGTGATATTAAAGAATATATTTACATGTCTCAGCTTAAAAGATTCACATCAATGCGAAGTGAACATAAAATATGAAAACTTCAAAGGTCAATTTATGGACTCAAACAGACATCTAGAAGTTAGAACCTTAGATTCGATAACACAATCAACGAGTTTGATTTTGTTAAAAATTCTGAGGAACCTTGTGTGTACAAGAAATTTAGTAGGAGGGTAGTGACATTCCTATATTTTATGATGATGATACACTACTTATTACGAATGATGTAAGATTGTTGCAATCAACAAACATTTTATGTATAAGATATAAAGATCTATAGGGATAGATCCAAAAAGATGTTAGGTCTCACCCAATCTATTTATATTGATATCATACTAAGAATATTCTCTATGAAAGAGTCCAAGAGAGGATATCTGCTAATATGGTGTCACTTATCCAATTCTATGTGCCCTAATACTGAAGAGGATATAGAAACCATGACGCACATCCCATATGCATCTGCTATTTGTATTATTATGTATGATATAATATCTACTCGACCTGATATAGACTTTACACTGAGTTTTGCAAGAAAATATCACTCCAACCACAGTCCATTGCATTGGAAATCAGTGAAACATATTCCTAAGTACTTAAAAAGGATTAAGAATATGTTCATGATCTACGGGGGAGAAGAATTAAAATTGGAATGCTACACTGACTCTATCTTCCAATCAGATGTGGATGATTTGAAATCAACTTTTTGGATTTGTGTTCAAGCTCAATGGTGGTGTTATATCTTGAAAAAGTTCCAAACATGATACCACATCTGTAAGGTCAAAAATTAAGACGACGTAATCCAACTGCATGCAAATCTAAGAAATATGAAAAATAGTTAATTAAATTATTTTAATTGCTAAATTGATTATGTGACATGTTTATGTGATGTTTTAGTAGTTTCTACTTACATGCATTAAAATATATTTTTAAGGGTTATTCGAGTTGCGATCGAAGAACGGAGACCGAGTGCTGAAAATAGAAAATATTTTTATTAATTAATTATTTAAAATATTATTGATGCTTTTTATTATTTTTGAAAATAAGGAGTTTTGAGGTGATTTTATACGCCGCGACGTAATTTTTATCGGTGTTGGATTTTCAACAAAATGCGAACGTTTTGACAACTCTGCTAATAATTTCACAAACTTTTCTGCACGAAATATTTTAAACGTGCATTAATGGGCTTAATAGGCCCATTGTACCATGTTAATGGGCCTAAGCTATCAATTAGTTTTTTTATTAATTAATTAAACCTAAACCCTACCCTTAACTATAAAACACCCCACGCCCACACCCCTTAAACATCACAACCCTTTTCCCCTCAAGAAATACATGGCACACACCATCAATCAAGAGGAAAGTTCGAAAATTCTTCAAGTTTTCAAACCAAGGTCGATCGTCGCCGTTGTTCGTAATCGTTAACGTTTATTCGTGTGAGACGGTCTCACAAGTCAATCTGAATTCGACGAAACTGAGGAATGAATAGAGCAAGCTAATTACAGTGAAAAAACCGAATAGAACAAGATATGGCATTGCATTTGGATGTGAAATTTAGCTAAATTGATGTATTTGGATAAGTGGACTGAGCTAGTTTGATTTCAAATACATTGAAATGAAAGATTTGAAATACTTTAGGTTGACCATATATATTTTGAATTCGCTCCCCATTTTTCAAGTTATAAGATTTGAAATATTTTCACGAATACAAATGCTTCCCTCCCTCCAAATACGTACGTGGTAACATTATTCCAGTGTTTTTAACCTTGCACTTGTCAGATCGACGATTTTTGTCACTACAAATCTTTAATTGTTATATATAGATGATATATATGTGATCACGATTTGATTGATAAATCATTGTAATCTTTCTTTTATATATCAACTCATCTAACCAATAAACAAAGATGTTTAGTTGAAATAAAACGTCGACACTCAATTATATCTTCCTTTACTATTATATTATAAAATATTATCAGTGCGAATGTTCTCTTTTATTTTTTTTATGTTATATTAATTGATGCTCTTGATATAACACAAACTTAATTTTTTTTGTTGATACATCTGAAGTGGCACAACACGATTTTATATTTATACTTAGCCAGATCCAAAATATATCAATGCTTGAAGAAAATTGATTTGAAATTTGAAAATTTATCCAAATCTATGATTTATTCTCTAAGAAATGTTTATATTCCTGATGAATATTAGACCTAAAATTTAAATATCTAAGATCGATCTAGTGGTTCATGCATGTTTAAGATCGATCTATCAATTTTTTTTGAAAATATTAATATAAGATCTTTTATTATTAATTTCTTGAAGAATATTGATCTCGAATAAAACATTCATCAATTTACATGAAAATCATATATAATATATGTCAATATTCTTGATGAATATTAATGCAAGATCCAACATTTGTCAATATTTGAAGAACATTGATTTGAGATTTGAGATATGTTAATATTCTTGATGAATATTGATCTATGACCTAAAATTTATATTTATTCCTTAAGAATATTAATCTAAAATAAAAGATATTTCAATAACATATCTATCTATATTCCTCAAAATATTACTTCAATTATTTGAAATATGAAGATCAGTTTTTATTTCTGAAAAATATTAGACATCTAATTTAACAATCCTAAAAAATATTGATTAAGATCTATCAATATTTTATGTATATTTCTTGAAGAATATTTATCAAAATCTAATATTTGTCGATATTTCTTCTTGAAGAATATTGATATGAGATATACGATTCATCAATATCTTCGAAAATCTTGATTTAAGATAAAATATTTACCAATATTAATGAAAAATATTGATCTATGATATAAATTTGTCAACATTCTTGAAAAATATGAACTAACATACAAGGTCTAATAATATTTTCGAAGAATATTGATCTTAGTATTTCTGAAAAATATTGGTCTATGTTGTAATATAACAATTTAATCTAAGATAAATAATTTGTTGATATCTTGAAGAATACAAAAACTCATATTAGACGGTCTCACGGGTCAATTTTGTGAAACGGATATTCCATATGGGTCATCTACGAAAAAATATTATTTTTTATGTCAATTATATTAATTTTTATTGTAAATATGGATATGATTGATCCGTCTCACGAATAAAGATCCGTGAGACCGTCATATGAAATACATACTCCTTGAAGAATATGGATCTAAAATCAATTATCTGTCAATGTTCCTAAAGTAACACAAATCTATTCTTTATTGATATTTCAGAAAAATTTCATTTTAGTATTCTGTTAAAATTTTAAACTAGTCATAACCACTCTCTCTACTACAAGCATCACTTGAAATATTTGTCGTTTTCCGATCTTGCATGACACTTTCTCAAAATTTGATATTGGTAATGTTCTTATGAAAATATTGGTCACGTTATCTTCAATAGATGTTTATATGTGATTGATGTGAATCCTCGAACGAAAGAAAGGCAAACACGATTATTTGGAATTGCGCCCTCAATTCAATAACGAATAAGGATTCGTGTTGTGAAGTCCCGATCTTTTGAATCAAGTATGGCGTGATATTCACCTCTAAACTATGAAAAGCTTAGCAACAAATAATCACAAAGCAAACAACCCAAACTCGAACGAACCTTCAAAGAGCTCGCCCTTGACAATCCGCGTAAGAACGATCGACAAACGTCACAAAGTAAAAACTTTGATAAGTTTGATTTTTGATACAAAACAACAAGCTTTTGGGTTATTTGAGAGACAACTCAAGAACAATCAATGCAATATTCAATAATCTGAAAAATATGTTCAAAATTCGTCCAAATATACATCACAAATCAAAATATATGAAAAGATAAGTTCCTAAATTATCTAATGCATAAATAAGGTTAAAATCTAGTTTTTCCGCGTTCCAAGCACTATGGCGCTGATCCAGTAGCCTCTAGGCGCTAAATTTCGGCTGGTGTAGAGCCTAGGTACCAGTCTGTAGCGCCTAGGCGCTACAGGTTTGCATGGTCTAGCGGCTAGGCGCTAGTCCATCTTCACTAGCACTGCGGAGCTTGATCCTGGGCTCTGTGGCTCTGGTCCATCCACCTTGCTCCACGCTTAATAGCATCCAAATGGTCTTCAAGCTCACTCCAATGCATCATGACTCCTTCGATGCTTGGAACATTGTTTGCAAGCTCCTCTCGATTGCTTATGAATCTATGCAATGCTTCTTTGAATCTATTCATCCGTTCCCTCGTGATTGGTCCCTCCGACAACTCTAAAGGATCCCATGCTTTCATTGGTGCTTGACCTACCATGATCGCATCATCCTGCCCTTCTTGAAAAGGATTTGTCCTCAAATCTTTGCTGCATACACAAAAACGAAGCAAGTTAGTAATAACAAAGATTATATGACCAACATGCTTACATTTAAACTCAAGTTTGTAAACGCTATCGCCCACGTGATTCATCAATGCTTTGAATCATAACTCCGTGGTTGTCTTTACTATCAATTCATCAACCTCAACATACACCAAATAACAAGTGACATCAAATGACAAAATATCATTAATTATCACAAATATCATATTCTTCCCCTTCTTCGACCTAGTTAACACAAAAATAAAATCCAAACACATGTAGAACCATATGTTGGAACTTTTCAAGTTCGCAATCTTGATTTTGATGTTAACAAAACTTGTTATTTTGTGACTAATAATCTACATTATTGTGCAGAAGCTAGGATAAGTCAAGATCTGTTTACATCGCAAACTGAAGACCTAACTGATCGCACAAACTGAATCAGTCTAACTGTTACGTAAATTAAGCAGTCCAGCTGATTGTCCAGTTGATAGGTGGTTCAGCAGGAGAACCTCTGAAGCCTGGCCAGCCGAAGGAGTGTTCAACTGATGAAGAAACCCAGCTGATCAGTTCAACTGTCGAGTCAACTGATTTCACTAACCCAACTGAAGATCAGTTAAGCTGACCAATCCGAAGTATCAGTCAGAATCTTTAAGTTGTAGATGAAGACAAACTCTTTCAGCTGATTTCAGCAGTGCGTGAAGGTACAAAGCCTTTTTCCATTCAAAAGACAATAAAGGGACGTTGCATTAGATCATTAAAGACAAAACGTTTCAGTAGAACAGACGAAAAGTCGAGACACAAAGTCCAAGAAACGAATTCAAGATGCAACGGATACAATAAATGAGTCTCACTGTACGATCTTTTTCCCTCCTATATAAAGACAAGATCAACGAAGATTTAAACAAAATACAGAGAGAAAAAGCTTAAACGCAAACAAGAGAGAAAAGAAAGGGCACGCTCATTGCAAATCAGCTTTCTGAAGCAATTAGCCCAGAGGGACACTTCAACGTGTTATCAGCTTAGTATAAAAGATTATGTCCCTCAGTGTGTGAGAACATCCTTGTTCAGTTCTCACACACAAACACTCTCTCAACCACTCAAATACAGTCTTGCACAAAGACGTTAACTTGTGTATGTAGTCTTTGACACAGATGTTAAAGAAGTGTTGGTTGGAAGGTACTGCCTTCAGTCATAGCTAGGAGTTCAGTTTAGGCAGTTGTGTAAGTCCTAGCTGAGTGGGTTTGTACAAAGATTTGTATAAATCAAAGTCTTCTAGTAGATCCTACCCGTGGAGGTAGAAGGGGTGACGTAGGAGCAGCTGAAGTTTCCAAATATCCATAAACATATCTTGTGTATTTAACTGACTAACTGCTGTTTTCAAATTGTTTGGATCAGTTAGAGTATCCGTCAGTTCAGTTGTCACCATAACTGAACTGATTATGCAAAAACTAATCTACCTTTTTTCAGTTATTCAGTTTACATAAGTTAAAATATTTTCTAATAACAGTCTTCTTCACGAAGGATTACTTCGAGTTTCTTCCGCTTGGTTTTTAACCAAACTCGATTTAATTCATCGGTTAACATTCTTCGAACACGAGTTATTGCAGCTCATTAGAGAATATAAAGTTCGAAATGCCTTCAAAGGCAATAGCACACTCGATCCTTCACCGTAGTTCACTAGGAATAAGAATTATCTCATACAATATATAAGACCTTAGCCTAGAATCTATTTTCCTATTCCACTCAATTTGTTCATTCCTATGCAACCAACACATATACCCATGCATTAGGTCCATTATCAAACCATTACAATACTCCTCACTATCATGTAGCTCATGCAATGAACATAGAATGAAAAATTTATTTCCTTTAAACATATATTCATCATGAATGAATAAATTATCATATCCAATCATGCACCTTTCAAGACCATCACCAATCAAGTATATGTCATGCAAGTATGACATGTCACATGTACGATCCATGCAATTCCTTATCCCATCACAAGAATCTAAGTCTAATGCATATGAACTCTTGTAGCCAACAAATCCCACCAACTTAGTAACTCGTGAGAAATTCAACATTATAATAGATACATGCAATTCATTCATGGTCTCAAACCCATAACAATCAACGAATAAGGATAAATTTACATCTGACCCCTTAACCAACAAATTTGCAACACGTTCTCCAAGCTTTGGAAAAAGATACATCAAAGAATTAGGATAAAAACGAAAGTCATACCTCATGGTTGTTGTGTTGGCAACTAACCTTACCTTACCTTGATTGCCTCCAACGTCATGTTGATCAACATATGGCCTTCTTCCACCATCATTTCTTGCTTATCTCCTCATCATGACATCTCCATAATCCTGCAAGGGTGAAATAACAATGCTCGGGATTGAACCGATAATATCATCACAGTGATAATAAACATCTTTGTACAAAGGTACTTTAAGGGGTTTATACAAAATTAAATAACTCTCAACATCACTCTTTTGGGCTTTTCATTTATTTTCTTTTTTCTTTTCTTTGGCCTCTTTTTATTTTTCATCTTTTTCTTTTTTCTCTATGGTCACCTCACTTTTTTGTTCACTCTTTCTTTCGACCACATCACATTTTTTTCCACTCATTTCAATAAATTTCAATTGATCAAAAGAAGTATGTTTTTCCTCAAATGATGTGCGCAACAAAGTTTCTGCTTGCCTACTCTCCTCCTCCTTAGTAGACAAATCACACATTTCTTCCCCACATAATAATTCACTTTCCACAATGTTTTGTTTAACAGTGCTAGTATCATCAACCAGTGAAGTACCATCATCTATCAATTCACCTTCTACCACATACTGCTCAACACTCGCGTCAAGAACCAGGGTATTATTATAATCCTCAATCTCCCCAACCTCAAGTTCAGATTCAGGTTCAACAATAACCTCAACCCCCATTTTAAGCTCAACCGCAACATCAACCTCCATTTGAGATTTAAGCTCAACTGGCGATTTTATTACCGTCGTCTCCTCACGTGTACATTGGCTAATACTATGACCAACTTGTAGACACCAACAACATTTAATATCAACAGTATGAGGACTAAAAGTTTTAGATGTACCTTAAAAATCATGCCTTGTAGCTTCATGCCTTGACTCAACCATTGGCCTTTCCACGATTTTCTTGTTTCTATTGGACTGCCAGGTGGATGCAAACGAATCATCATATAAGCCACACTCATCTCTCCTACCACCTCTCCCATTATTGTGATTCGGAATAAATTGCTTCCTCATCACCCTTTTCATCTCATCCCATGTAACTATAGGGTCATGCCCACGCCGTCTCCTACCCATTACTAACTCTTCCCACCAAGTAGTAGCATAGTCGGTAAACTCACTACAAGCTCGTCTTACCTTCATTGATTCGGTATAATCCTCCCGGCTCTCAAGTATGCACATCATTCTCTCTTCCCACTCAAGGTACGCCTTTGGATTGGCCTCCCCACAGAAAGATTGAACTGTCATCTTCGTGCCACTCAATCTATACCCTTCCCAACTTCTATACCCATTATACTCATCACATCGCCTATCATCATAACGATCCACGTGCAAAGTTGTATTTACATCAACTCTTCTACCTCGCCTATTCTCACCAACCTGCCTATCATACGTCTCCTCTTCCTTGCACCACCTATAACTCTCACGTAGAGGTTTAAACTCCTTCTTCCAAATTCTATCCAACTCCCCTAACATCGTTTGAAAATGACGATCTTTAGAAATTATACCTGCAAGAAAAGGTTAGAAGAAAACAATAAAGAATAAAATTTCCTCACCACAAATTCTCACTAGTCACTCCAATGAAAATTCACTCGACTCTATCTATTTTTTTTTCCTTTTTTTTGTGTCCACTCCTTACTTCAAATACTCACCGATCATTCCAAAGAAGATTCATTCGCACTCAAGTATTTTCACTCGAATTTGAGAGTTCCCTCAGAAGTGCTCAAGCTTTGTATTTTTGTATTCATATATATCAAACAATCAAGTTCAAGTCGTGAACAATTATGATCGACTCACTTAGACTGCGTGGACAAGAAATTTGAATATATTTTTTTGACAGTGAGAGATAATTGAATATGACTCATAAAGAGAATGGAACAAAATACCAAAACAAAATAATGGCCAAATTTTGAAATTTTTGTACTATTTTTTTCCTTTGCACATGTGTGATTGTGCAACTCGAAAATACCAAGAAAAATCTCAAAATTTCAATAATTACTGATTCACGAAAGGCAAAGAATGATAGAACAAAACAGATCTGCAAACAGAACGAAAGAATAAACAGATCTGATAATAACAATGGATACTTACTTGACTTCAATGAACCTAAAGCTCTGATACCAAATGATGTGAATCCTCGAACGAAAGAAAGACAAACACGATTATTTGGAATCGTGCCCTCAATTCAATAAAGAATAAGGATCCGTGTTGTGATGTTTCGATCTTTTGAATCAAGTATGACGTGATATTCACCTCTAAACTATGAAAAGCTTAGCAACAAATAATCACAAAGAAAACAAATAAAACTCGAACGAGATTTCAGAGAACTCGCCCTTCAAAATCCGCGTAAGAACAATCGGCAAACGCCACAAAGTAAAAACTTTGATAAATTTGATTTTTGATACAAAGCAAGAAGCTTTTGGGTTATTTGAGAGAAAACTCAGGAACAATCAATTCAATATTCAATAATCTGAAAAATATTTTCAAAATTCGTCCAAATATACATCACAAATCAAAAGATATGAAAATATGAGTTCCTAATTATCTAATGCATAAAATTAGGTAAAAATCTAGTTTTTACGAGTTCCAAGCGCCTAGGCGTTATTGGAAGTGCTGATCCAATAGCGCCTAGGCGCTGAACTTTCGGCTGGTGTAGCTCCTAAGCGCCAGTCTGTAGCGCCTAGGCGCTACAGGTTTGCATGGTCTAGCGCCTAGGCGCTAGAAAGTGGCGCCTAGGCGCTAGTCCATCTTGACTAGCGCTGCGGTGCTTAATCCTGGGCGCTATGGTGCTGGTCCATCCACCTTGCTCCATACTTAATAGCATCCAAATAGCCTTCAAGCTCACTCCAATGCATCACGACTCCTTCGAGGCTTGGAACATTGCTTGCAATCTCCTCTTGATTGCTTTTGAATCTATGCAATGTTTCCTTGAATCTATTCATTCGTCCCCTCGTGATTGGTCCCTCCGGTAACTCTAAAGGATCTCATGCTTCCCTTGGGACTTGACCTACCATGATCGCATCAGTGATGTTTCATGACCAAATATCTTTTGAACATTTAAATGATAAAAAAATCATCCATGGATATGACATATTCATATAAAATATTTTAGTATTTTATTGTATAATATGACTAACTAACCCTTTTTTTTTCTTGGGAAATATCGAATTCATAACTCAAAAGAAAATTTCATATTTTTCAAGTCATTCATTTCACGTTTATATTTCAAATATTTGACAGTTTTAATACTTTTGATAAGTACAAAGCCGATCATATAGTTTGAATTAGTTTTTAATTTTTTTTAATGACTTATGTAACTTTATTGAAAATATATAGTTTTGGAGTTTGAACCAAGGAATTATGCTGGTTATGTTGATAATTTCTCATCCCGCTCCGTCAAACGGTGAGTTGTGACCGATTGGGGCAAATCCGCCTCACCCTGCCTAATACAATGAAAAAAAAAAAGACCAGACCAACCCTGAAAAATAGATGGAATTCTCTGTAGAGCCCAAAATCAATATACGTAAAACCTATGCATTTACTAAAATTGTTACTTATTTATTTAATTTTAAATTGATTTTTAGCGACACATGATTTATGAAATTGCATTATTTGAATTATTACAAGTTTATGTGATGTGCATTAAAATGTTTTCTTGAGTTTTATATTTCAGGTGATTATTATATGCGGGATCGGGGAAAAGAGACCGGTGATGATTTGGGCGATTTGTAAAATGTGGTATTTTATTTCAAGTCAAGAATTTGATATTTTAAATGATTTATGAAGTTTTAAGCATTTTAAAGCTTAATTTAATTATTATGTGATTTTTAAGATTTTAAAATTTCAAAGTTATCACTTGAGTATTTTATTCTAAATTATGAGATTTTTAGTAAAGTTAATAGTGGGTTAGTTGTCTTAATTAGCAAGTTAATTATTAATTAAACCCCCTTAATTCCCACTAACCCACTAACTCATTAACTCACACACACATGCACGTATATACACACACTTGTCTTTGCACACACACACATCTCTTGCACCCTTTCATTTTTTTTTTTTTTTGATAGAATTGGTAGGTTTTTTTTTTAATGAAATTACTTCCATTAATTTGTAAAAAATGTTACAATACAAAAACACTGAGCATCCTCAGGAGATAAAGAAGTTCCAAATACATCAATACAAAACCAAATACAACACGAAATCAATAAATCTATGTCAATACACGAAACACTTCAGTCAAAGTCGGAATACTCCTGAAGACGTGAATCTTAATCTTCCTAGTTACTGCAACAACATTGGGCTTCTCATTTTCAAATATAAGCTTGTTCCTTGCATTCCATATATAGTATACTGTAGTTGCAAGTGCTGTACAACGCATCTTAGCTAGTGCGGAGTTGCCCCTATAAACGCTTCGAAACGCGCTGAGTATTGCTGCCAGTTGTGCCATGTTTCTCTTCATTCCCAGCCATTCTCTGATCGCATTCCATATGGTACTGGATGTAGAACACCCAAAGAACAAGTGCTGGACAGATTCACTCCCATCATTACATAGTACACAAGTGTTTTCTGTCACATGAACAAGTCTGTCCCGAGTAAGGAGTTTCCCATGTGCTAGTAACCACAACGTAAACCGTTGCTTAGTGAGAATGCATGGTTTTCTCAAGAGAGGTTGCCATGGCCATCTTCCTTTTCTTTTGACAAAGAAATCATATGCAAGAGATAGCCCACCATTTGCATTGAACCAGCTCCCTAATTGAAGCACTGCCGCATCCATTGAACCGAGCCTACTTATCAACACATCACGTAAAGAAATTAATTTTTTATAAGTGGTGATGCTTCTTTGTGCACTTCCCAATTCCATACGCATGTAAATCTATTATAAATTTGATTCACCCAATTGATCCACAAACTGTCTTTTTTCATATGTATTTTCCATAAAGTCTTTGCCAACAATGCATTGTTCCTAGCTTTCAAATCCCTCAATCCCATTCCCCCATCATCCATCGGCTTACAAAGTGTGTCCCAAGCAATCAGTGGGTGTTTTGTTGCCCAAACAAATTTACGACAAAGTGAGTAAATCCTATCAATGACACATTTCGGTATAGGAAGTATAAACAACCAAAAACATTCCACCCCTTGGACCACAGCCCTAATCAGCTCAATTTTCCCAGCATAAGACAGTGTTTGACGTGGCCAAGAATTTATCTTTGCAGTAATGGCATCAATGAGAAGACTATAGTCTGAAGATCTCAATGGTCTCGACGCAAGTGGAACCCCTAAATAACGAAAGGGTAGAATCCCGGGACAAAAGCCAGTAACTTTGAGTATAACATTTCGGACCTCGGGCTCAATACTAGCCATATATATGTTCGATTTTAAGACATTCACTCGTAGTATAGCCATATCTCCAAACTCATTCAAGCACTTCATAATCATAGATACACTACACACATACCCACGAGCCAACAATAACAAATCATCCGCATATGCTAGGTGTGTTATACGCAGTTCCTGCATTTTGGGTGGAAGCCAAAATCATTGTGCCGAGACATTTTGTTAAGAGATTGAGAGAGCCCCTCAAGACAAAGAGTAAAGAGAAATGGAGAAAGAGGGTCACCTTGTCTCAAGCCCCGCTGCCCATTGAAGTGTCCATGGTAGCTACCATTTAGAACAAGCGAATAGGATGTAGTAGATACACATTCCATGATCCAATCGATAAATCTGCACGGAAAATTCAAATATGTAAGAACCTCTCGTAGGAATTCCCAATCTACCGTATCATATGCCTTTTGTATGTCAACTTTGAAGATGCATCTTGGTGATCCACGTTTTCGGGCATATTTTCGAAGCAGCTCCTGAGCTAGATGTATGTTATCCTCAATTGAGCGGCCCTGTATAAACGCAACTTGTGCCCCAGCAACGAGACCATCTATCACCTTCCTTAACCTATTTACCAACATCTTGGAAATAATTTTGTAAAAAACCGTACAACAAGATATGGGTCGGTAATCATTAACAGAGGATGCTTCTGCTGTTTTCGGAACTAGTGCAATGAGAGCATGATTCCATTGTTTCAAGAGTCGGCTAGAGGAATAGAATTCTGAAACTGCTGCAAAAACATCATGGCTTATAATATTCCAAGTGGATTTGAAGAAAAAAGAGCCAAAACCATCAGAGCCTGGTGCTTTGTCATTATCAATATCAAAAAGCGCCCTACTTACTTCCTCCATAGTCACAAGACTTGTCAAACCTTGCCATTCATCAATCGGAACGCATTTACCGGCATCAATCAAGTCTCTGTCTACTTGAGTTCTATTTGCTTTTGTCCCCAACAGTCCCTTATAGAAATCAACAAATTGTTGAACTATCTCAACCGAGTCGGTGGTAGTAGTCCCATCCATTTTCTTTATTGCAACAACGGATTTCCTCTTATTGTTCATCTTAATCATATCGTGGAAAAACTTTGTGCATCTGTCACTCTGATGTATATATTTGAACTTAGCTTTTTTTGCAATGAATAATCTTTCAGCTTCTAGAAACAATTGAGCCTTTTTCTTCACCTCCTTGTATTCATCTTGCATAATCCCAATATTTAGCAACTCAATCTGCAACTCCTGCAACTTCTGCTTGGCATTCTCCGCACTGTTTGTAATATGGCTAAACTGTTTTCCATTCAGTGCTCTTAACGGTCGCATGAGTCCTTTAAATAACTGTTTTAGTCGAAATTGAGAAGTGCCTGTGCCTGGAAAGTTCCATCTGTTCTGTACAATTGAAATAAAATCATCACTTAGAGTCCACATATTAAGGAATTTGAATGGCCTCACTTGCCTCTGACTCGGTTCTAGCATTGAAACTATGCTAAGAGTATGATCTAATGTACATCCCGGGGTTATAAATTCCGCAAATCCATCAAAGTTTGTTGTATTCCAAAGTTGATTCACAAGAACACGATCAATTTTACTACACACACTCGGACTCATCCATGTAAAGAAACAGCCAATGTACCTGAGATCCATCAAGTCAAGTGCAGTAACACAATCTACAAAATCATGTACCTCATAATTTTTAACTGCTAGTCGTCCTTTCTTCTCGCTCGGGGACAGAACATTGTTAAAATCCCTCATGAGCATCCTTGGTAGTGAACAAGTTGCACTTATCGATATCAATTCATCCCATAATACTCTCCGCTGTACAATAGTGTTAAAGGCATACACAAAAGAAACACAGAAAGTCTTTTTTGTTCTCAAGCAAACCACACGAGCATGGATGACTTGAGCCGTGATACACATAACATCTAAAGCTACTGAAATCGGATTTCATAACACAAGAATGCGACCCTTGGTATTTAGTAAAAAATTATGAATTACCTTCATACCTTGGAATCGAGTTCTGATCAAATTCTCAAGAGCTTTAACATCAAGTTTGGATTCCAGAATGCCAAACACATCAATTTTGTGGTTGTGAAAATGTGTTTGAACACTCTTATGCTTTAGAGGCTTATGGAAGCCTCTAATGTTCCAGCAAGCAAGCTTCATTGACAACCAAAGGCAATTTCGGGTTGCCGCCCCATCTCTTCATTCCCAGAATATCTAGTCTTCTTGTTTATATCATTCACATCCACGTAATTTGTTTCACATGAGCTTGTCTCTACCATCCCCTCAAAGAACCTTGCCATATTCTTATTATGACCATGTTTTTGTCCCTCCACCGTTTTCATTTTCTTCTTCATCTTATTGCTTTTCTTCTTAGAAACCATCTTAAACCCTTCATCATCTACATCATCACAACCACGCTTGCCTACCGTAGATTGTGCTCCATTTTCCATCGGTTCATTTTCCATTGGTTCCTTCCCTTTATCAATGGTTTTCTGGTTATCTACATCTATTGTATTTTCCACAAAAGGCAATTCTAGGGGGTGGTTTACTGTTGTGTCCATATGATCATTTTTCACCAGCTCACTACTCTTTCCATTGTTAGAAGTTGCTCGAGAGTTTGCTCTCGAAGGTGCATACTTATAAGATCTCCCTATTCTGGATCGCCCTCTAGATAAACCCTTCCTCCATATCACACTATGGGACCTGTTGCGTGCCATGTTGTCGTTTATGCTGTTACCTTCTTTTGCAAATTCAACTGGTTTAATCAAGTTGCAAGACTCAAATACATGGCCAACCCTATTACACTTGTCACAAAATTTAATTTCTTGTTCATACTCAAACTTAACTGCCACAACACCAATCGGTAGTTCAACCTCTATTTCGGAGATTCTCGGTTTTGAAGCTTCTATTTCAATCAAAACTCTAGCATACCTGACCCTTTTCCAATCATGTGTGAGCATGTCCATATGGATTGGGTTGCCAACACGAGAAGTTAATTTACTAAGGATTTTAAATTCCAGCAATCCGGTGGTAAACCATGAATTTGCACCCACACCGACAGTGAGTTCATATCTTCTTCACGAACTCTGAAGCATCTTGGCATTTCTTTTAGAAACAAGTGAAAACCATATACCATGTAAGTTCCTCCACTAAGGACTCGATCTTTAGCTTCAATACTCGGAAATGTAAACACAATCCATCCACTGTCATGAGTCTGGAAGTGAATGTCGGATCCCCAGCGTCTAACCAAGTCAAATATCACAGTTGTAGGCGGCTTACCACTAATCACATAGCCAAGTAAGCATATACCCTAAGTTTCCTCTACCGTGTCTATGTCTTCCAACCCAAATTTCAACTTCTCAGTGCCCGTGTCCACAAATTCAAGCTTATAATTTGCACTTTCCATTCAGTTATTTTTAAACAAGCTATCATATGGTACCTGATCATTCTGTTTCACCAACCCAGGTTTATCACATGTGTTGGTCATATTGTTACCTTTAATATCAGACACTGTAGCATTCATGTTTGTATTGTTTGTGTTCACAGAAACACCCACATAGATAGACACATCCTCATTACATTGTAATCCAGTATTTGAATACAGTGCAGGCACCAAATGTTTAGTTGAATCTATACTCTGCTCCTTAATCGACAAATTTGAAACTAGTGCCCTAAGCTCGATATTACGTTCAATAGTTTGGATACTCATTGCAGCAATATATCAAACACTTAGTGAGCAATCACAAGGTGTAGTGATTTTGAATATAACATAAACTAGAAACGCAGCGAACAACCATGAACCAAATATCTCATACAGTGAAAGCAGTAGAACCAATAGCTACAAGGTCTGATCAGTCAGAAGAAATTATCGCTCCTTCCATTATAGAGAGAAGGAAGAGCATTCTCTCTCTAAGCGCATTTTATGTCGGATTACGAGCGCGTTTAGTTGATGGTATTAGGAAGTTGGTAGGTTTCTTAGTTCTTTTTCCAGTAGCCACCCTCCCCTTCAAATTATTTCAGCAACCACACGTTGATTTTAGCAACAAAATCGTGCCTCAAGTCGCTCGGATCGCTTCTCGCACCGCGTCGCTGCGTTATTCGTCGTATCGTGAGTTTTAATCATAGGCATGTATATTTTTTTGTTTTCGCATCGATCTTGTCATAGTAATTATTTTGATATATATTGTATGAAAAACATGTATATGTTATGCAAAAGTTTGAGCAAAAATGTTTGAAACGATTTTGGATCAAAATTTTGGATCTCAAAAATCGAGTCTGCTGTCTTTTCGAATACTGTGAATTTTCGGTCCATTTTCTAGCAAACCTTTCAGCATATAAAACATATCACTTTTTGATATCTTTGATTTGACAGTAAATTCGTAATTTTCTGATAAGAAACGAGAGAGATATGATTTTTATCGTAAAACCGCACAAGCTGTGAAATTTATGTGTCACAAAATCCGTCACCCTCTGTTATTTCGAATTCTACGACTTATAGGTTGGTTTTCTGGAAATGTTTTCAACATATGATTTGTAGCACTCTGTGTTATCTTCGATTTGATAGTAAATTCGTAATTTTTTATAAGAAATGAGAAAGATATGATTTTTATCGTAAACCCGCTCAAACTGTGAAAATTTGTGCATGTTCTTCATGTTTTCTCAAGTTTTGGTTGCAGGCTTCGTTGGGATCTCCTGAATCTTTGCAGCTATGGTTAGAGCAGCATGTCCAGAGCGTTCCAACAAAACCCTCGACGCTTTTTAAGTATGTTCGACGTGCAAAAAGAAAATGTTTTATGTTTTTGAGGTATGCAAAATGTTTTGTGACCAAATATGAACGGGTTTGGAAGTCGGTGAACTTGGCCGAGGACCTCTCCACCCCGGTAAAGCATGACCGGGTTTAGATCAAGATTGAAAAGCGGTAAAGCATGACCAGGGACCAATCCACCCGGTAAAGCATGACCGGGGATCTCATGTATGTGGTAGTGGACATCCATGCCAACCCAGTACTGTGGTTTAGTCTGATCTGGCGCATTTATGTTACGGATCACTTGCTTTGAAATATATCTGTACGCAAAATGATGTTATGCATGTTCAAGTATGTATGATGCAAGTATGTTTACGAAAAGGTTTATGAAATGATGGCACAGCTATGTTTATGTACATATGTTCAAGTTCAAGTATGTACGCTCTATTTTAAATGCATGTGGTTTTTATTACGTATTATTTGTTATTTTCAATTTATACATGTTGAGTCTTTAGACTCACTAGACTTGATCGATGCAGGTGAGGACGAGTATGAGGAGATGAGGGGTGGGGACCAATGAGCCAGCTTGGTCTGCGCAGGAGGCTAAACCCGAGGACCGCCAACTTTTTAAGAACTTTAAGCATGTTTCAATATTCTGTTTCTTTTCATGAGATTGTTTACGGCGTTTTAAATGATTACTTTCCGCAAACTTTGTTGGTGATTGTTTTTATTCCAAATATTTTAAACGAGGAGATTATTCTTATCGCAATTTGAAAGTTAATTATTTATTTAAGAAAATTTTTATTTTTCGCAAATTTTAAATAGTTTAAAAGTACGGTACATCACATTCCCAACACGCCCAAATGAGTTTCAAGTGATACTTGTAGTAGAAGTAGTTCAAACTGTACACTTTTTGACTTGTTATTTTTCTCGAGTCATTTTTCATAACAAGATTTTTAATGAATCAGTTCGCAAGAATCAAGATATCTCCATAAGAATCGTGCGGACCATCAACTAAAGATAGCCTAGTGACTATATTTGAAGATAATTTTATTTGCATTACACAATTAAAAATGATGATATATTAATGAAATAGGACAAAACATATTTTGCCAAAAATTTTACACACGTGAACTCTAAGAGAAATGTGATATTCATGTCCAACAAATTCATTCTAGCGACAATGTAGTCGATTTATTCATAAAAACATTAGCGATGACGACCTTCAAGAAATTGATGCATGATATAAAGATACATCAATTAAAAGATCTTTAGTGATGGAAATCAAGAGATATAATTATTGTTATAATCATTTTCTTTTGTCACGTGTTTTCTACTATGTTTTATTGACAAAATTTTAATAAAACAACACTGAATTCTCTATCAATCATATAAAAAAGAGTGATATATAGATGATATGTAAGTGATTGGTTTGATCGATAAATCATTGTAATCTTTGTTTTATGTGGATATCAACCCCTCTACCTCATAAATAGAAGTGTTGAGTTATCAATTCTCTCTCTTCTATTATTTAATTATAGCTTACTTAAAATTACCGAAATTAGTTGCTCTAAAATGCCAGTATTTGATAATATATCATAGATATCGGAAAAACTAGTAAGCATAAGGTAGCACTCAGTCCACTACAATTGAAACGACACTGATTATACATTTAATCATGAATTGGTGTTACAACATTTGGATAATTGAATTCCAGTTTTCTACGGAGACCAATACTTGATGTTGTCAACAGCTTATCAAATATCACTGCTATTCGGACCAAGTCTAGTACATGAATTATCCATTGATATACAACATGCTCCAATTAACCTGCTCGGGAAAAACGATTCCTATTATTTTTCGAATCTAGATGGTGTTCTGTTGATTAAAGAGGTATCACTTTCCGAGGCTAACGGAACAAATCGTGCTTAATGAGGCAACTACTAGGAGTAACTCACCAATACTAGTAGAAAACATGTTATTGGGGCTTAGATTTTACAGAACCAGTAGCTCCCTTCGTTAACAACCATCTGCTACCCCTTACGAGTTCTTCCTTAACCATGAACAGAACAGCAGCTGCTAGAACGCTCTGCACTATTTTCGTGCCCATACCCTTGTAAAAACCATAAAAACCTTCATATCGGATCATCTTTAGTATCGCATCATAGGTACCTGCAAGGTGGTAAAAGCAGCCTCCTGATCTATATAACCAAGCTAATAATTTGCTATGATTCAAGCTTGAATATATTTAATTGAAAAGCATAAAACAGGCTCCATGATATTTCAGGTTCTTTACAGCTAGATGTAAAAGTAAGAAGCTAAAATAACCGCTAAAATTTCCATATCTGAAATTTTAACCCCGAGCAACCGTCCAAGAGTGAATGATACTAAATTACATCTCTTTTGTGGCATCTACGTTACACCCAAAGTGTGGTGGTGATAATCTCACAAAATTTTGGTGATCGGTTGTGTCATAGGTTGGTTAGTTTATTCGATTATGACATGCATAAAATGATAAGAAAGACATCACATGGAATTAAGTGGTTCAATCCGTCAGCCTACATAAAATAAATTGGCAGCAGTTACCCCCTAAATTTTAAGTATAACCATCACGACTTCAAACAAATTAAAAATTACAAGAGCATAAGATGGAATATTAGAATAGTGAGGGAATGAAGACTTTCATGTCACAGAATTACGAGGTGATGCCATTTTTCCTTTGTTATAGGGGAAAGATACCTAGTAGACAGCAATTAACACTTGCAACAATATTTAGCTGTTTTAGGGCGACTATGACTTCTTACAGCTTAAAAGTTACATGAAGACACATGATAGAAAAAATAGTGGAAATGCACAGATTGTCATAACTAATTTAGGATTCTAACAAATCATTATGACGTCCATATGGATGATGGCTGATAGCATATATATCCAAACATTCTAAGTGCTTGACTCAATTTACATTATTCTAATGCACTTCCAAGTAGGTACAGATTCGTAGATTTTTACAGATGGGGTCACCAGTAAATTTGTCCAAAATACAAAGTTCCATCGAGCAATGCAAAGTAAAGCCACTCATACAAACAAACCTCTGTATTGATGCCTTTTATCTCCACCAGTTAATTGTTTTGCTTGAAGTCTTGACTGCAATAAAGCAATTTACATTCCATCATAAAAGTAAAGAAAGCAGCCATCTACATTGTTGAAAAGTTTAAACTTAAAACACACAAGTAACTTTTTCATCAGACATTGATAATTGGTATGTCATATTTCTATGCTGCACAGTCAACTCAGACATACAACAGACATAACCAGAGAAATATTTGTTAAACAGTCCATCTCAAGAAAGGATCTCACCAGATGACTAAGAACGAGATCAGATAATCAACAAAAATACCTTAACAACCAGAAGAGGATACGTTACAACCGTAGCTCCAAGTTTTGCCAAAGCTCCAAGCAAAAATATCTACCCAGACATGATAATGTTAGCAGAAAATGGTAGAACAAGGTAACTGTAACATTATCCAACACCATGTTATCAGAAAAACTTCAGCAGCTGTCAAAAAAACTACCTCCAAAGCAGTTACTTCACCGTTATTCTTTCTTTGCTTCTTCAACCTCTTCAATAGAGTCTCATAGAGCATAAATTGTATAGAAGGATTGCTTACCTGTGAGAAACAAAAGCAGTTTATCAATATCAACCTCACCAGCACTATGTTAAGTTACACTGTACTTACCATAATCAATGTGGGAAAAACACCTTTCCAAAATCCAAAAACTCCAGCCTCACCATAGACTTCTTGAATCTGCAAATTAAAATATGAATTAAGAAAAGAACACAGTCATGAGTGGACGAATGATTGGGATGGGAATCAGAGTATAGTTGAACTAACTTCAAACACTAATGCCTCCCATACCAAACATGTGTTTAGCACTGATCTAAAGTTTTTGGGCAGCTATATCTTGAACCAGTTTTATATTTGAAGGAGATTACATATTTCTAGAGACCGAGAAGTAGTATAGTAGGACAGAACACCATTTTCAAGTAGGAGAAAAAGGCATTGCTAAGGATGATTAATCATTTTGGTAAGCGTAAAAAGTTGGCTCCCTGGGTAAAATGCTCTATTCAACTTCTAATTCCATTTCTAACTTTACCACAAATAACCTACAGCTGTACTCGTACCGCATGAGTAGTTCCGAAAGGAGGAGGTTCTACTGCATCAAGAATCAGTTCCTCAGAAGATAAAGATTTAGTCTGATTTGGTCGACTTTTCTTTGTATAAGTCTGCAAGATATACAACAAATACATTAGATATGCACATATTTTCTTATAGCTTCATCTCAGCATCTCGATATCTCATTTTATTGTTTACATCTTTCAGATGAATAATCTTCCTCTGGTAGTTGCTTTATGGTGCAAGTATCAAATATACACAGAAGCCTATAATTTTCAATTGAAATTCCTATAGGCCATCATGACCAAGATAAACAAATCAAAATTTAAAGGGTGTACAGGCAATAATTTCACACATATTCATGGTCAAAGTTTCTGAGGTTGCACCATCACCATGTTATGCCTCACAACAATAATATGCAATTAAAATACCAAAGGAAGATCAATCACGAAGATGCGTAATATTATATTAAACTAAAATATGAAACCCATAGTACAATTGCTCTGTTCGATCTCACTCTCTTTAGCAGAATGCTAGTAACTCAATCAACAAGAAATATAACTGAATGTCTTCTCTATCCGACCCCTCTCATATTTTATATCCTTCCCTCACGTGCTTTTCCCTTCCCTTTCCTAACACAGGGTTCATAACACGTCCTGCCTCTTCCAAGTAGCATCTTCCTCTGTTCTTCTTTTCCAACTCACAAGCAGCTGTTTACATAGCTTCCCTTTCATCTGTTTAATGTGTCCAGCCAAAATAAAATCTGGTTCAAAAATAAATCAGCATCCAATTCACTAAGCAACTTTGTCTCAGCGTAGTTTTTTCCCACTGCTCATTTCAAACATGATACATGAAATACTGGATGCACCTTAGACCCCTCTGGCAACTGTACCCGATAAGCAATTTAACCCACTTTCTTTAAAACCTTGAAAGGTCCATAGTACTTGGCTACAAGTTTCTGAAATACTCTAGCACAAATTGAGTTTTTGCGATGTGGCTGCAACTTTAAATATACCATAACCCCCACTCTTGGAAATGAAGCTCCTAGCGACTTTTGTTAGCGTACTTAATCATATGCTGTTAAGCCTGCTCAAGATTATACATGAATTGTCTCAAAAGTTAATCTCTATCCAACAAGGCTTGCGAGACCACTGCCACCACTATTCCCCAGGTAGGAATCGAATAAAGTAGACGGTTTTCGCCCATACACGACATCAAAAGGTGATATTCCAGCAGAAGTTTGATATGAGGTGTTGTACAAGTACTCGGCCCAATGTAGCCACTGGCCCAATTTTCAGGCTGCTGAGAACAGAAACAACGCAAATAAGTCTCCACACACTTGTTCAAGGCTTCACTTTGGCAGGCCATTTCAGGGTGGAATGCAGTTCTCATTTTCGTCGGGTACCCTGCAGCCTAAAATGTTCAGACCATAACAAACTCATAAACACAGCATCTGTCACTTACGATCATCTTTGGTATTCCATGCAATTTAACCACATTACTTATAAAGGTTTCAGCCACTGAACTGGCTGTATAAGGGTGTTTCTGTAGGAGGAAGTGCCCATATTTGGAGAATCTATCGACATCATAACCTTTCGACTTTGGCAGCCCGGTAGTAAAATCCATAGCTGAATATTCCCAAACTGCTTCTGGAATAGCTAATGGTTGCAGCAATCCCGCGGGCGTGGCAGCTTCATACTTTTGTTTTTGACACACCACGCACTCAGTCACAAACTTAAACACATCTCTCTTCATTCCTAGCCAAAAGAAATTGCTTGTAAGCCTTATATATGTTCGAAGAGCTCCCGAATGTCCCCCCACTGGAGTGGCAAGAAATTCAATCAACTTTGAATGTTGAAACCCACGGCGATGCCCGAGGAACTACCGACCTTCCTTTATACGACAAACACCCATTGACTAAAGAGTAACGATTGGTATTGCCATCAGTCATATTCAGTTTTTGTATGACTTTTCGCAGCTCTGGATCATTATACACAGCCTCCTTGATTTCCTCTATTTCCATCCACTCCGCTTTTGTTAATGCATTCAATCCCTGTTTCCTCCCTTCGTGATAACACATCAGCCGCCTGATTATCTGCCCCACCTTGTGTTTTATCTCAAACTCATAACCAAGTAAATTTGCCAACCAATATTGCTGGTCTGGAGTGGATATTCGTTGTTGCAACAGATTCTTTAAGGGCTTGTGGTTGGTCATCCCCAGAAACGTACGTCCCAAAAGGTAGAGTCGCCAATTTTGGACTGCTAAAAATAATGCCACTAACTCCCTTTCATAAGTAGACTTGGCTGACGCTCAGTTGGCCAATGCCTTACTATCATGAGTGATAGGCCTACCGTCTTGAGATAGCACTGCTACTAAGCTCACCACTCAGGCGTCACATTCTACCACAAATTCTTTACCTAAGTCAGGCTTTTTCAGAAGTGGTGCAGTGCTAAGAGCTCCCTTTAACAACTCAAACGCCTCTTGGACCTTAACATTCCAAGCAACATGATTCTTCTTCAATTGTTATGTTAAAAGAGCTATCCTGCCATAGTCCTTAATAAATTTTCTATAATATCCAGTCAACCCAAGGAACCCCCTCTACCCTCTTGTGTTTTGTGGCTGTGGCCAATGGACCACACTTTCAATCTTCATTGGATCCACTTCCGCACCATGAGCTGTGACAATATGTCCCAAATATTCAACCGGAGTGGATATTTGTTGTTGCATCAAGAGCTTGTGGTTGGTTATCACCAAAAACTTACGTCCCAAAAGGTAATGTTGCCAATGTTGGACTGCTAAAATTGGCTAACGCTCGGTCGGCCAATGACTTACTATCTTGAGCGATAGGCCTACAGTCTTGAGATAACACTGCCCGTAAGCTCCCCACTCATGCGTCGTATTCTACAACAAATTCTTTACCAAAGTCAGGCATTTTCAGAACTGGTGCAGTGCTAAGAGCTCGCTTTAACACCTCAAATACCTCTTGGGCCTTAAAATTCCAAGCAACATGATTCTTCTTCAATTGTTCTGTTAAAAGACAGGCTATCCTGCCATAGTCCACCGTAAATTTTCTATAATATCCTGTCAACCCAAGGAACCCCCTTTACCCTTTTGTGTTTTGTGGCTGCGGCCAATGGACCACACTTTCAATCTTCATTGGATCTACTTCCACACCATGAGCTGTGATAATATGTCCCAAATGTTCAACCTGACCCAATCCAAACTCGCTTTTTCTTATTCAAGACCAGCCTCTTAATCTGCAATACTTCCAGCACCATTTCCACATGCTTCACATGTTCCTCCCAACCGCTACTATAAATCAGAAAGTCGTCAAAAAAAACTAGAACAAAGTTCCGCAAATAAGGGCGAAATACCTCATTCATCGTTGCTTGAAAAGTGGCAAGGGCTTCTTTAGCCCAAAGGGCATAACCAAGAACTCATAGTGACCTTCGTGTGCCCTGAACGCTGTTTAATGCACGTCATTGGCTTGGACTCAAATCTGGTGATATCCCGATTTAAGATCCAATTTGGTAAAATGTGCAGCCCCATGCAACTCATTAAATAACTCCTGGAATTGGATACTTATCTGAACTGTAATGTCGTTCAACCCTTGGTAGTCTACACAAAAACGCCAACTACCATATTTCTTTTTAACTAGTATAACAGGGCTTGACTATGGGCTTTTGTCGGCCTGTATCACACCGGATTTGAGCATTTCTGCTAAACCATACATTCAATTCCATCTTCTTGATGGTGGTCGTAGCGATATGGGCTAAACGAAATAGTATATCATCCCCTCACGTGTTTTTCCCTTCCCCTTCCTAACATACGCATTTATAATCTTGGGCTTGGGCCTTTCTTTGTCAATAGTAATTGGGCTCATTGAATCTGGAATGACTGGACCCAATGGGTCTGGGTTCGTAACACACCAGTTTCAGGATCCATTTGGAATCATGATAGGATGACATTAAACGAAACTAAGTTATTGGAGCTGAGCACAGAACAAAAGTTTTAATCGATTGTGCAATGTGAAGAAGCTCATAAGCATTTGTGCCATCAACAAAAAAGTAGAAGAAACAGCAAGCAACCACCCCACCAGCAGACCTACTGGAAGCTTCCAATCAGCAGCAGCTCTCCACCAGACTGACTTTACTAAAAAATTAAGTTTGACTTCACCAGGATCTTCTGGATATCATTCTAAACAACTCATTATGTATGTAACAGCTTTTAAAGCTTGAAGCTGGAGGTTTCGTCAAAGGTTTCTCAAGTATCATGAGACTGCAGGAAATACTTATGAAACTATGCCGGGCACATAAAAACTCAAGGAAAGTGGGTGTTCATCCAGTAATTCAGGTAAGAATTTCTACAAGGTGAGTTTCTTTATAATGAAAACAAGGTCGATGATTGGGATAAACTACCATTTAGTTCTCCGATATTATCGATTTTATTTTGGAATATTAACAAACATGTGAAGATACTTATTCCACCTCGAAAATAAAAGACAACAAGGACTAACAAATGGGACTGCAAAAGAATTCTACAAAAATCCCCATAATATACTTCCAAACAAAAAGGAATCCAGATATATCAAGATTTCAAATACTTGGAACATTTTAATCACCAGTTACAAATAAATTATGAAGTAAAACATTAATTCATCCAGATCTTTACCTGCATGCGGGTCACAACCACCCAAATAGGATTTGTAAGCAGCACATTTACACACCTGGAGGAAAGGAAAAGCTGTAAATATCATTGATTGGCATATTCAAATAAGATCTATTTCCAGAATACATTAAAGAGGAAGAAACTGAAAGATAAGTTTCATCTAATTGCATTTATACATGCAAAGAAGGCATAATCGTCGGTAGAACATTGTACATGGTAAAGAATGAAATAACAAGATTTTCACATAAAAGCATTTTTTCTACTAATGATAATAATTAAAGAAAGGGTAAAATGTCTTTGCATTTCCAACTGTCCAAGCAGAAAAAGAGATCAATAATTTTGTTACATAGTTGGTCCAGCAGCATGTCATACATTCAGTTTATTCTCCCAAATGAAATAAAGAGTGATGGCAAGCAACACAATGGATATATGTCATATGAGTAAATATAAGGCCAAATGATATAATTAGTGATGTTTTCTTAAATCCAAGCATCAGCTACTATTGAGTAACGCCTGAAGTATAATCCTTCTCTGAGGAAGCTAAGAGAAATGAGTGTGCAAATCATAATAATTATTGAAAAGACAATTTCTGCACTAAGCCAAGAAGTGTACATTGAAAAACTATATAGCATGCTATCATACATTGACAAAAATAAAACCACTGTATCATAATCATAAGAAGACACTTGACAAAATCTTTTGAATTGCAATTGTGCCATGCTTGCCAGTGAATTCCTCGTCTTTTGTAATATTATGATCAAGTTTAAAAACACCCAGAAAATCTTGATCTAAAGATAGGAATCAGTAGGATGCTGTATCCATGGAACAAAAGGAATGTCTACTTAAAATTTTGAGCTTCAAATTTTTTTTTAATATGATTGTTTTTACATGTTGGAGAAAAATATGATTCTAAAATAATATATTATGTCAATTGTAAAACACGAAATATTTATACATCTAACATTTCTGCCAAAGAAAATGGGTCCAATTTTCTCTTCACAAGGGAAAAAAAACAAGTGATGCTTAACCCACCAAAAATTAATGTACATAGATTACATAACTGGGGTGGAGAAATTGAAATTGAAGTAACATAGTTCAAGGATCACCAAGCTTTGATTCAAATGAGCTTGACCCTATCCCCACACAGAAAATAGCCATAAGCGCCTCCACAACACTGACCGATGGTGTTACATAAAGCTAGTTGATTTGGCACAAAATTTAAAGAAATGGCATTCGTATGAGGAACAGAATACTAAATTACAACCGCTGCCCCAAGAAAAAGTACGGTGGAGGTAATCATTATAAGGTCAATGCTACACAGAGTAACTATCAACTATAAAAACTTTTAAAACTATAGTCTTTTATTTATTAGGATCAAATGTATCAAAAGGATTCCTCGGACTAGTGTTTACCCTGATAGAGCAGCCACCATAAGTGAGGAGAGCATTCCAACTGATCCATCACCAACACCTTTCCTCTTACGTTCAAGAGCAGTGGCTTCTGCCTTGTTCCTGAATATTTGATAGAAATAATAGTAAACACCCTGTACCATAAAAGGTGTAATTATATAAGAAATCCGACATTTGGACCACTTAGGATGTATATAGCTTAAGGAAATTTAGATAAGAGTCATAAGACAGAGATGGGATAGCAGAGAAAAAATTAGATAAGTAATGTTTCTTTGCATTTCCGGAACATTTTCACTTTCATCCTCAGTCACAGTATGATCCAGGGCTTACAGTACTGTATTAGATTTCAGAAGTAAGTTCGTGGGTGTGAATGTCACTATACAGTTTGCATGAATCTATTTCTTTAGCATGTAGCAGGTCCACATTCCATAAGTTAATGTCAGATTTGAGTTTTCTTAAGTGGAACTGTGGAAGTTCACAATCTCAGTGTTAAAAAGAGGTCGTCAAAATGGGTCACCAATGAGTTTGTCAAAGAGAGAAAAAAATGGATAAGAGAATGGATACGCGGACTCCAAATGGTTGCTGAATAACACTACTAGCTAGAAAGCAAAGCTTGTCATTGATAGACGCTACTTAGATTAAACCAAAAGGAGAATGCAATGGAAATAATCATGAACTGAAAGATGGACCAGTTAATGATAATTATTAGTCTTAGCAGCTAGGGAATTGCTTTTCAATTCAACTTAAGTTCTGAAACAAAGACTGTTCTAAGCAATAGGCGTAAAAGGAAAAATGAGCTCACGTTCCACATGATTTATTTAAGATAAGTGAGATGGGTTAACCAAAAACTTCTGGTGCTCAACTGACAAGTTGCAACCACCTGAACGTTATCTACTCAACTTTATTTATTTGAGAGAGCTTATAGTTGATAAGAGAGCATATAGTTGATAACGAGAAGTCACCAATTAATTTTTTTCCTAATTTCCAATAAAGACAAGATCCAGTAAATTTCAGTTGAATCACGATATCTTCGTGCCTAGTTTAGATACTGCTCTTTGACTTCTGAGCAATATATGGTCTCATCATGTGTTTCATAGTTTATAGTATATATGGTCTCATCATGTGTGATACATGGCATGTCCAAAGATTTTATTTCAAGATTATTAATTTTTAAAAAAATCAGTATTATAGTGGGCCCCATTCCTCCTACATAGGATGATTTTATACTACACCAAGAGTGTTCCTCTCAATGTATTTTGTACAAGATGTTCGCGCGACATCTAGCACAAAACAAAAAAAGTACTGATAGACCTCACATGATTTGTTTTTTATTCAGATGTCCGTGCGAACAATTTGCGTAAAACAAATACCTCAAGTAGACCTCCCGGTGCAGCATAGAATTACACCCTCCATAACATACTACTCATGAAATGCTTCTGTCGGTATAGCATATAGACCTCATCACCCTCCATCAATCACTTAGTAACTTTAGAATACTAGCCTGCCTATCTTTCTATTCAAAATTATTAACAAACACCAAATAATAAGGTGCAGATGATATGTAACAGTCTTAATTGACACTTTTTCCGATATAGGGACCACGTGCTCCTTCTGCTGTTAAACAGTATATGCTATAGTATTTTACTTAAATTCCATCGGAACATCACTCTATTTCTTCGTCAACGGGTTTAACAAAAAGATAACATATTTTTTACATAACATTTTCAATTCCACCTCAGAGAAAACATCACCTTAAGCATCAAAATAATTCAAGTCGTACAATTTATCCAAGCAAAATACTCGAAATTTTACTACGTAAAAAGTATACCGCTTGGCATTGCTATGAGATATTTACCAACAATAGATCCAAAATCAAGTTTTTTAATTAAATATAGTCGTGGTTAATAGTGAAACTCTAAAACTTAATTCAACGAACTAGTTAGCTGAACAAACAATAAAGACTCGCATTAAATGAAAATACAACCAAGAAAGAAAAAGCTCGCCTGCGACGCAGCGGTGCCGACTAGCGACGGAGCTAGTCCTCCATACAACCGATCCCACCCTTCGTGCTTAACAACCTACAGTATAATCCAAATCAAACTAAACGCATTACGTAGTAGAACAGAAAATAAAGGACAAAATCCCATTCAAATTGCAAAATTTCAGCTAAAATTAAACACACGCAACACCTGATACATTTGCGCTACAGTCCCAACGCTCTTTTTATCTTTTTTCGGATCTCTCTCCGTTTGTTGCCGAGTATTCACCTAACACAATCACAGATCATCACACACTTGTCTTGGCAAAACAGCAACAAAAAAAATCACCAACGATCATAGAAAAAAATTATGGATCAAAGCAAATACTAATAGGAAAATGAAGAAAATCATACAGTCTGTAGAGGAAAAGTAATGAGCTGAGCGATGATGCCGCCGCAGGCGCCGGCGAGGCCGTTGATCACAGCCTCCGACATAATTTCTCTCAGATTTCTTGTTAGCTTTTCGAATTTTGGGAAGAAAGAGAAATGACTCCAAACTGAGTTGGCCAACGCACAATTGCGTGTGGAATATTAAGAAATTAACGCCGTTATCCCCTGATCGTTAGACAACTAACGGCGCTAATCACCGTTATCCATAATTCTTACCATAACCATGTCGACAAAATTTTGAACGTTTATCACCTGATTAAATTTAATTCTAAACTTTTGTCAGTAAATTATTACGGATTATTGAATCCACTTTACTATCTCTCTTATCCAATATGAAATTATAACATAAAACATAGAATACATAGATTAGGGGTGTCAAAAATTAACTCAATTCATCGATACAACTCGAACTGATCCGAATAATACCAAGTTAGGGTTAGAGGTTTTGTGGGGACCCGAACGCTAATCATCTTCTTAATCGTCATTGGGA